>NC_053150.1:14611353-14936860 GCF_016808335.1 Panicum virgatum | reverse complement strand
CATCCTCTTCGCTCTGTCCTTCTTCTCTACAAGTAATACTGGAAAAGCCGAAGGAGAGAAGCTGCGGTGGATATAGCCCTTGGCTAGCAACTCATCTATGGTATTCTTAACCTCTTCATGCTCAATGGGTGCCATGCGATAGGGGCGCTTAGCAATAGGAGCTGTGCCAGGCAAGAGATCAATAGAAAACTCGAAGTCATGATTAGGCGGCATACCTGGCAAGTCCTCAAGAAAGACATCCGGGAATGCAGACACCACGTGAATACCATCTGTGGGTCTAGCCTCCATCTGATGAAGAAATCCAGAAGGCTCTGAAGCACTGACTGTAACCTCCTGACCACTGGGAGCTGATAATAAGACTGTCCTCTGAGCACAATCTATCCGAACTCCCCATTTGGCAAGGGTCTCCATTCCCAGAATCACATCAATACACTTGGTGTCTAGCACCATCAGATTAGCACTGAACTCTACCCCCCTTATGGAAACACTGACTCTGAGGCAGAAGATATGAGACCTCAATTCTCCTCTCGGTGAAGATACTAACATGCACCTCTTTAATGTGCTACTATGAAGACCATGATGCTCGACAAAAGACTTTGTAATGAAGGAATGCGTAGCACCAGTATCGAAAAGCACTGTAGCTGGATAGGAGTTGACCATGAACGTACCAATAACCATGTTCGGAGCCTTGGCCGCTGACTCGGCTGTAACATGGTTCACCTTGCCCTGAAGTGGCGGTGGCGCCCTGGGCTGGGCTGGGCGCCCCTGCTGTCCTGCCTGCGCCTTCCGGGGCCAAGAGCTGGCGTAGTGCCCCGGATTGCCGCAGTGATAGCACACCCGAGGAATGGAGTCTACTGTCCGGTAGGGGGAGTAGGCACTCCCTGCCGTGGAGCCGGTGGAGCTGAGCATGCCGGAGGTGCTGGAAACCTCTGACCCTATCCTACCTGCTGGTGCTGCTAACGAGGCGGGAACTGCTGCTGCCGCTGCTGGTACGGCTAGGGTGGCCTCTGCTGCTGTTGCAGTTACTAGTACCGAGGCCGAGTATTGCTGTCGGATGCAGTGGGAGCCATCTTCCTCTTCTTGTCATCAATCTCCCGGTGCTTAGCTCGGTGTTGAGGGCAGCGTCAACCATATGGTTGAAGTTGTCGAAGCAGAGGTTCAGGAGCGCGTACTGAATGTGGTCGTTCAGCCCCTCCATGAAGTCCTCCTGCTTGTCGCTATCAGCAGCGATGTCAGCGGGCGCGTAGCGAGCGAGCTAGAGGAAGCGATCACGGTACACGGTCACCGTCATAGCTCCTTAAAATCAAAAGCAATGATATAAGATGAGGAAAAAAACATTGTATTTCCTATTTCATGAGGATAGACAAAAGTGTTCTTAGCCTCAAAAAGTAGTGCTGAAGGATCCGGTCTTATTTCTTGTATTACCTGCTTAAGTGAAAGGAACTCCCTTCACTTCATCTTCATCACGCCTAGACGTGGTGGTTCCGGTAGCACTCCCGGAATTGGACCAAAGTAAGGGCGTCACGGTCTTGAGTCGGGTAGGACTCCCACCAGTTTAGAGCAGACCCTCGCAGCTACCCTGCTGCATACAAGACTCGCTCCCTGTCGTTGCAATGAGTGATGTCCAACTGACGCTCCACTGAATGAAGCCAGTCGTCTGCCTGAAGTGGATTAGCTATGTGGTAGAATGTTAGCGGGTGACCCCTAAGAAAATCCACGCACCGATCGCGAGGCTGCTGCGGTGGAGGAGGCGGTGGCTGAGCATGGACCTGCTGCAATGCCTAAACAGTATTGTTCAGAGTAGCCATCATTTGCATCTGGAGCTGAAAGAACTACTCTGGAGTTAGGGATGGTGGGTTCGGCTGCAGCTAGCCACCACCCTGGTTCTGGTTCCCCTACCCAGAGCCGGAACCGGTGCTCCTGGTGTTCACCATCTGATTGCAGTAACAAAAAATTTATGAGAGACAGATATTGCATATGACCGGAAAGTAAACTCTGGCATGATAAAGTAGAGGGAAACAAAGTGTATGGTTTAACCTCGTCGATCTAACTCAGTTTTATTACTTAATTCAAGTTCAACTTAAGAGATGATTTAAATTAAGCAAGTTCAACCGCTAAACTATGCAATCAACCAAAAATCCAAATCAAACATGTAGCATAATAACAAGCATTCAAAATCCACACTTTTGTCGAGTTTATCACACGACTCGACTAACACAACTCATCGCCAACATTCTATCGTACTTTATAAAGGTAGCCTAAACTTATGGGGTTAGTCAGATTATTTCAGGCCAAAGTCTACGGAAAAGATTAACTAATTCTATAGATAGAACTAGAGGGGACGAGCAGATAAAAAATTTAGGACTCAAGGAATATATATAAGAGTAAGATTGTTTTTAAGATTTTCAGCAGGCAAGGCAAGAGAAGAGAAGTCCTTAAACTCGACCAGTTCTACCTTGACTTTCATCCTGCAGTCGACCTGTCTCTAATACCAATTCTGTAACACCCGGTTTACAAAGGATATAAACCGAGCAATCATATATGCGCTAGGATCAAGTCACGCATATATACAATAGAATCATCAAGATATCACAACACATGTCACTTAAAAAGAGATAATAAACGAGTATGAATTTTTTATTATAATAATGACATTAAGTCTTATACAAAGCGGAAGCATAAAACAAATACGTAGAAGGGCGCCACAGGGACGTCGACTGGGAGACAAAAGCCTAGAAGTCATCGAAGTCGCGAATGTAGTCCTCCGCATCACCGGGAACTGAGCAGCAGTAGGGTATACCCAAAAGTGAACAAAATGTATAGAGAAAGCAAGTGTGAGTACACAACTTGTACTCAACAAGTATAACACAAACTATGAGGCTCTAAGGTTGGTTGACTCAACTGCATTAGCTTTTAATCTTGGCAAATTTTATTAAAGCTATTTACTAAAGATGAGTGAATTACCATAACCCAGAAGTTACATAAGAGATTAATCAAGATTAAATATAGAACTACTGAGAACCAAGCCAAACCACCAAGGTAACCCCACTAATCAAAAGGAGGATCTGGGCCGCTCATGACCGTGAGCACAGCTAGTATACCAGTTTTAAACTCTCGAGAGGTTGCACATCTTTTCCCACAAGTCGTGAGCTACGCTAGTTGTTCATCACACTTCCTTGGGTGAGATGACTAGCAAGCGCACTACGAGGCCATTACAAAGGATCTCGTTGGTAAGGTGTAACCGCTAAGGATTCATGGATCAGCAACGATATGGCCCACCTCGAGGGGGTACAATAAACAAATACGTAGAAGGGCGCCACAGGGACGTCGACTGGGAGACAAAAGCCTAGAAGTCATCGAAGTCGCGAATGTAGTCCTCCACATCACCGGGAACTGAGCAGCAGTAGGGTATACCCAAAAGTGAACAAAATGTATAGAGAAAGCAAGTGTGAGTACACAACTTGTACTCAACAAGTATAACACAAACTATGAGGCTCTAAGGTTGGTTGACTCAACTGCATTAGCTTTTAATCTTGGCAAATTTTATTAAAGCTATTTACTAAAGATGAGTGAATTACCATAACCCAGAAGTTACATAAGAGATTAATCAAGATTAATTATAGAACTACTGAGAACCAAGCCAAACCACCAAGGTAACCCCACTAATCAAAAGGAGGATCTGGGCCGCTCATGACCGTGAGCACAGCTAGTATACCAGTTTTACACTCTCGAGAGGTTGCACATCTTTTCCCACAAGTCGTGAGCTATGCTAGTTGTTCATCACACTTCCTTGGGTGAGATGACTAGCAAGCGCACTACGAGGCCGTTACAAAGGATCTCGTTGGTAAGGTGTAACCGCTAAGGATTCAGGATCAGCAACGATATGGCCCACCTCGAGGGGGTACAAGCACATAGCACAGACCAAGCCTGAGGAGCAGGGACCATTGAAGCTTACCACCCCTCTTGCCCACGCAGGTAAGTTACTCCCGAACCAAAATGACCTAATTAGTAAGCCAAGACCGTCCCATTCCAGTCTTGTGGTTGCGCGGTTGTCCCAGGTTGTCGCTTTATGAACCGGTCCTTATGGAGAGTGGCTAGCCAAGCACTAAGCACCGTGATGCCCCCCTAAACCATGTTTCTAAAAAACATATTTTAACGAGACGTGCGCCACTCAACCACACAGCACAGAGGATCACGCTCAGAATTAAGTTGCATAGAACCATTAATCAAATTAATTAAAAAGGACCATGAGTGAGAGCGCAACACCTAGCACAATCTAACCAAAATGCAACCCAAGATATAAATATAAGGATAAAGGTGGCTATGAAAATCCTTATAGGCATATAGTATTAAAATGCAGTATGAAAATAATTTAAAAGTGATAGGAAATGTTCATGTTATACTTGCCTTCTTCAAGGTTCTCCTAGTGCTCAAACTGCTCAAAAGGCTCTAGAGCTGGCTCCTGGTACTCCTCCGGTGCCTCGACGTCTACTCACGATCGCAACACCAAAATAGAGTCCAGCACGTACACATACATGCAAGCAAAGGCAAAAGCTAAGAAATAGTACATCATTACATAAAAATAGCACACAAAACAGGATCAAAACTATTCTATGCGTTACCACGATCGTGTGGGTGCAAAAACCACCTAAAACGGGGCTAAAAATTGAAAACTAGGGCAAAAACAAGGTCCAGGGACTAAATTGCGAGAAAACTGAAAGCTCTAGGGTGTTCTGCGCAAAAACTAGGGACCTAAATGTAATTAACAGGTAGATCCAGGGGCTAACACGTAAAAATGTAGGGGCTGGATGGCGGGTTCTATTTTCAGAAAGCTTAGGGGCCTAAATGCTAAAAACTAGGTTAATCTGCAATTACTTTTGAACTGCAGTGGACTGCGGGTTAATTCCAGAGAAACCCAGGGTCTCTTTAACAAAAATGCCAGGCCAAAGGGGTACGTTGATCTGATCCTGTGCGTCCAAAATAGATCGTGCAGTTCAGGTGGATCGCGGGCGCCGGTGGTGGCGGAACGCGCCGGTGACCATCTTCCATAGCGGCGCCGCACGGGGAATCGCTGGACTTCATCAAATCCGGCCATCCAGGGGTTAATTCAACCGGGGTTTGGGTCAGGGATGATCAGCGCGGCATGCGTCGTTCATCTAGGGCCTTGGCAGGGCTCGGCAGAGCTCTGGGCGGCGTGAGCGATGGGGGCGGCGGGTCTGCGCGGCGGTGCTCGTTAGCAAGCGCGTGTTCGCGCCGTGCTGGGATTGGATCTGGGTGCAAAAGGTCTCGTGTGCGTGCGTAGATCTAAAGTAAGCCAAAAATGAGGCTTTTGCAGGGCTATGTTGCGCTGTAGGGAGTTTGCCACGGTGGAGCTGCGGCGGCGAGGCACAGGCGGCAGCGTACCTGCCCCTATGGTGGCCTACGTGCCGAGATATCTAGCGCTAAAGGACGGGGAGGTTATGCTGGTGCTCACCTAGGCCTGAATCGAGCAGAGGTGCCGTGCTGGGGTGCTGGCGTCAAGGTTCTGTGGCGGTGCACGGGCGGAGCTCGGGGATGGGGTTGCTGGCGTGCGTCTCTGGTCTTCTGGGTCCCACGACTCAACTCGTAGCGGTGCTGTGATGGTGCAACGGGGTCAGGAAAGCATGGTGTTCACCGGCGACGAGCAATTGCTCGGGAATTGGGTTTACCTGCTCCGGCAGGTCCGAGGGAAATCCGGCGTGTGGCATGGAGCAGAGGGCCAGGAAAGAGACCGGTGGGGCTCCTAGCGCTCAGGAGGATCTCCAGCGGTGGCTCTCGGTGGCGGTGGTGGGGTGTGGCAGAAGAAACACTACGGCGGGGTGCTCTGCTCCGAGCATAGGCAATGGCGGGGAGCTAGGGTTTTGGGTGGCGGCTGCGGGGTAGAGATGGGGTGCAGGGGGGTCTCGGGGGTGTTTAAAGGAGGGGTGCCAGGGATCTCGGTGTGCGTGCCCTGAGGAGTCACGGCAGGGATCGCGGGAGGGCGCTGCGCGGCCGGTGGAGAAGAAGGTGCCGACAGGTGGGTCCGAGCGGTCAGCGAGAACGGGCAACGGGCGACCGCAAGCAGCGGAACCGCGGCTGACGTGTGGACCAGCTCTATCAGCGGAGAGGCGACGCGAGCGCGTGAGGAAAAGAGAGGCTGACAGGTGGGCCTGGCAAGTATGCACAAACATGTAGAACCTAAAATAAATTTTAATTACTTGTGAAAGAAATTACAATTAAATGTAAGGCTAAGCAAGGTAAAACCTTAGAAACTTTATTAAAGCCAATTAAATTTATTATAAAAGCTGAAAATTTACATTAGGGTGTTATAGGAGCGCTGGAGCGGCGGGAAGTACCACCAGTGCCGCCGTCAATGCTCGTTCACCGCCGCTGGTGCCATCGACCGTAACTGCGCCGCCATCACTACGACCTCTCGGTACCGCCCATCGCCGCACTAGAGTGGGTCTGCACCGCCAAAGCAGTGATGGCTAGATCGAGCTCCACCACCGGAGATGGTTGACTTCTCTTCCCTTGTTTCTCTGTGTTCTCTCCCTCTCTCTCAATCCTTGGATCCCATGTATTTGTGCAAAGAAATGATCTCTAGAACCCCACAATTGACTCTCTAGTGTTTTAAAATAACCATCAATGGTATCACTCGCCAGTCTAGAGAGCAAATAGAGATAAGGAATGCACTTGCACTGCCGCACCACGCGGGATCTGGCACGCCGCTAATATACGGTCCCGTTGTCAATAGAAAGAGAGAAGTGGAGGAGAGTCGTGGGCGAGCTGGGCCGAGGCTGACTCAACTCACCGAAGTCAATCTGGACTGCGAAGTCGGCCCGAGAAGCCCAAAGCTGAGATGGCCTATTTTCCTCAAGACTGCCTACAACGCCGCACCGGTCTTACAAGCCGCAGCCGCTGCCAAGCCGAGCAGCTGGCCCATGAATCCAAGTTGACCCAACTGATTTCCAACCTATTGACCTCAATCCTTTGTTTTTCTTTTTCTTTTCCTGGTCTAATAAGCAGGCCCCAGTGATCAGTGAGAGGTTGTGGCTGATGTGTGGGCCCCGTAGACCCTTGACCCTTGACCTGTTGCCCATTCAGCGTTGATCGATCAACGCTAATGTAAGTAGGGCCCCATTGCTGATGTTAGAAGACCTGACCCATGGATGATGTCACGTTGACATCAGCATGCTAGGTGGCAAGCCCTAGAGCTGCCACGTGTCTGACTCTGTGACTTTTCTTTTTCCGATAATCATTTATCTTTTTAGAAATGGAATTAAGCTTAGAAAATTCATAATAAGTCAATCAGATCTCCGAAAATTATGAAACTAGTTTCATAATTCTTCTAAAATCATGATCTACTCCTTAGAATAGGTTTTTTTTGGTGATTTGGATCCTATTAGATACTTTTGTGCACTTTTGCACTTTGTCCCCATAATTATTAGTATTTACAAATAGGACCTAATGCAGAAGAGCTGACTGATGACCAGGACTACCCGGTGACCCAGGAGCACTACGAAGAGCCGCCAAGTTCACACCCATCTATGTTTTGAATACCTACTAGGCATTTGCTTGCAAAATATGCTATTGTTTTATTTACTGTCATGATGAGATGAGCCTGTGTTGCCTGTTTGTATGCCTTAATTTCCTTGTACCCAATATTTACCACTTATGAAGTTATATGAGATGCCTTGCTATGCTTGCATGTGTATGCTTGGGGATGGTGATATACTCTTGGTGTGTTTGGAGATACTTTTGTGGAGTTGGTGACTAGAGCTTTAGCGGGGGCAAGAAAATTAACCCGATCCTTGGATTAGGGGCTTGGGTGTTATTTGGGCACACCCTATGGAGTACCTGTTGCGGGTACACTTTGGTGGATGCTTGAGGTGATTGGGGACATACTGTAATGGGTCTAGTGGCCAACCATTGAGGTTGACATGCTTTGTCGCGCTGACGCTTGCTTCGGCATGTAAGGACCATTAATGAGAGTCAGGTTCAAACAATTCAAGGATTGTAAAGACCATAACATCAAAGTAGAATGCACCAAATTGAGCCTATGACCAGTTCCAGGAAGAACACACCAAAAGAAAGAAACTCTTACTAACGAATCACATATCGATCCACAAACTGCCAAAAGCCTTTGTTATTCCATTCCCACGTAATTCTTGGCTCCCTACTTCTCATGAAAAGTCAACTATCGCTTTCCCTGCTTTCAGGAACTTCCAACTAGTCACTTCTCACTTTTGATCTCTTCCATTTCCCAAGTCCGGTAACCTACTTTGTGTTGTCTCTTAGAGGCTAAAAAGAATTGTCTCTTGTGGGTGTGCCCGATAAGGATGAAGAGACCTGGTTATTTGAAGCTTTATAAAAGAATAGTGAAAAGGTTACCTAGCCTATGATCCTCCATATCCTCTAGAGATTGGTTGAAGGAGGTCCCAAGGGTTCAGATGTTCGCCGATGAAAGTGGTATGTGAGTTGGGTTTAGAACATCGTGAGACAGTTCGGTTACGTCAAATGACCCGGCTTCCCTGGCTCTTCCACCGTCGGGCTCCCTTTCTTCCCTATGCTCCCCCGGCGCAGGCTCACCACGCTTCGCGCCTGGGGTGGAGCATAGGTGCAGGCAATTATATGGATACAGTGCTTTACCTATAGATGTTTCTCCAGCTCTCGCAAGAATTGTATGGGAGTCGTCCTCAGGGGGACTTCCCGAATGATCATACCAGGAAATTCTACCGTACTCTGTGTAGCTATGGTTGTTGATCCTGCAGAACCTACCCAAAGGTTCAGGCCGGATTGTAGGAAGTGGGTGATACATTTTTGTATTTCTATGAGAAGAAATATGGCACCCACGATTCCCAGAAGTAAGTCGTCGGCATATCGCACGTAACAAATCCTTATTAATAAGGAATGGCTTTTAAAGGGGGCTGGCTTACGGGCCAGGCCTCTCTCTAATTTGATAACTAGTATCGCCTCCCCGCCCAGCTCTATCAGTAGGCCCCTTCTTTTGCAATACTTAAGAAGATCTCTCATGGCTGAATAGTCCAGACTGAGAATAAGCATCATCTTGTTAGTGAAGGAAACTCACTGTAGTAAGATCTGACAAGGCTGTATATGTTCAAAACATTCACTCGCCAGTTGTTTCAATCGCTTCTTTATTTATTCTCATGTCATCACTGGTAGGTACCGAGTTAGTTGGACCTAGTGCTAGAACTATATTAAGCGCACACACCACTTATATATGCATTATGGGGGTGGATACGATCCGAGCGAGCTACACGCGTTACCAAGTCTTTAGGAAGATATGGTTGTTTGGGACTCCACCTTCGGCCCATGCACCGAAGAGTGACCAATGAAGGCACGGTGACCAAACCACATCCACGCAGGACAACGAAGCCCTGGCCCCTCGGCAGGGGGCGAAGCCTCTCGAGAGAGGCCTTCGTCAAAGAGTGAAGGGTGATAAAAGGCTGAAGGATAGAGGCTTCGGTGGACACGCAAAGCCCCTCGGAGTCGATGCACGAAGACAGTTCCCGGACCCACGGTGGGTCCAGGTTGGTGTACTTAGCTGTAAATCACTACCAAGATGCATTACTACTTGTATACCCATAGAATATTCTAGGAATGTAGCGGTTGATGGGCATTATAGTGTAATTTAGCAGGCGGGCAGGTGAACCGGCATCTATAAATACCCGTATAACAGTAATTGATGGGACATTGAACTTAGAGCAAGAAAAGGCCGGATGTTTGTCCGAGGGTGATTGCTTTCCCCACTATTCCCACATATTGTCATCGCGTAGCTTCCGAAGCTGTTGTAGTGGTCGTCCATCCCGAAGTCACCATCCACCAACAGTTTGGCGCCCACCCGTCGGTTCGTTACACCACACTACTTCATCACATGGCGGCAAAAAAGAAGGGAGCCGCCAGCACTACGGCCGATGCCCCGGCATCCTCAGAGAACGCCATCGTACCGCAGGGAACGAGAACTCCAACAGCGCAGACATCTCCGTCGACAACATAACGCATGGGGAGTTCGAAGTCAACCTTCATGACATTGGAGTCCCCCCTGAAGACATAGAAGCCATGAGAAGACACGGCAAGCAGCCCAGGCAGCCGGCCCTTCGGATTCCATGATAACAACAAGGGCGAAGGGCAAGTCTCTCACGTTCACCGAAGCGGAGAGAGAGGAACAGTACAAGAAGCTTAAGGAGGAGGAGCTTTTCTGTCAGCTGATGCAGAAGAAGCTACAAGAACAGAGAAGAATACTAGACCAAATGCAGAGTGCATACGAAGCACCCGAAGAGGCAGCCCTGTGAAGGCATGAGGTGACGAAGGCCCGTCCCCAGGTAATCGGAATCTAGGAGGGTTTGGAACACTCTGAGTCAAAAAACGAGGAGGAGGGGGAATATCGTTACCAGCCTCGCTACTAGGGCCGATGCAGCAAACGGTCCAAAGTCTCTGCTGTTCGAGGAACTAGAGGAGATGTGATGGCCTGGGTGTTTCAATCCAGTGGTCTTGCTACAATTCGATTTGTATTACGACGGGAAATGTGGAAAACGAAGCTACGACGGGAATGCAACGGCTAACGAAAGATTTGTATTAACAAGAAACTATACGCTTCATTTATTTTATTTTTGTTTGGAAAACAGATGTGAAAGACATTTTGAAGAACATCCTGAATTATAGTTTACTCATATTATATTTTTATTTGCAAAAGTGAAGTTGAACATAGTCAAATATTTTTTATAATTGTCTATGTAGAAATTAACTCTAATTAAACAATTAAATAGAGAACAAAAATTTGTGAGAGCATCTAAACGCACAACTTTATATGATTCAGGTTGAACTGGACAAATTAAGTTATAAACACATTTGATTTGATATTAACCAAGTTAACATTAATTATGAAAACCAGAGTAAAGACTTAACTTGCTTTCATTTAGGAAAAATTAGATAAAAAATCATTAATACAATTAAATCTATATTTAATTTTAAAAACAGGAACAATGGCACAACAACGCTACTAAACGATAACTTACACCAAAACAAGACTAACGCAACAAGAACATATTAAAACGGATCTAAAACAACGATTCTGTGAAAGAAACAGGACTCTAGGGATCTAATCACGATATACTATGGAGGAACAAGATTGCAGGACCTAGTCTCGATAAACTATAGACGTGAAGGGCTATCAGAAAGCTTTTCCAAGACACATAAAACAATGCTTGCAAAAAGGGTATAGGCTAGGGTTAGATCTGGACAAAGATGCAGGCTAGGACTGTTTCAGAGAATCTAAAAGATCTAGGAGGCTTTCTGTAACTTTTGCAAGACACAAAAAAACTATGCTCACAGAGGACAACAAGGTGCTAAAGCTATTGCACACATTACAAGGATCATGTGAGCGTCAGAATCGATGAAAACGGAGTTAAAATGAAGAAGTTAGGGCCAAACGGGGTTCTAGGGGCTAAACTGCGAAAGATTTAAAAGAATCAAGGGTCTGGGTGAAAAAACTAGCGACTAAAACAGAATTAAACCTTAACTTCAGGGGTTAGCGCACAAAAGGACCAAGATAGGATGGCGAGTACTATTTTGGAAAAGTCCAGGGGTTAAAACAGAAAATAAAGGACTGATTCACAATTATTTTTGAACTACGATGGACTGCGGGTTTGATTTTAGAAAAATAGAGGGACTTTTTTGCAAAAGCATCATGACTGACCGGTACTGACTCGGGTTAGATCTGTTATGGACCGTTGGATCAAAATTGAATGGCTCGGGACTAGATTAGATCGGATCCGTTGGATCGGGATCGGATGACTTTGGATTAGATCCATTATGGATCACTGGATCGGGATCGGACGGCTCGGAAATAACGGGGGAGCGGGCGGCGTCTCTGGACGCCGGCGCGCGGCGGCGGTTCAACGGAGATACAAGATAACGCGTTCCCGAGCATGAATCTGGCTCTGGCTTGGACGGGGTGCTAGCGCGTGAGGCCGCGACTCGATTGTGGGCTCTGCACGGAGTGGTTCCACGGTGGAGGACAAGATCGGCGGCAAGAGGCGGTGGGGCGGTAGTGAGCTTGTCGGAGTATCGCGTTCACATGATTTTGGGCCCGACTTTGGGCACGGTTCGGCACGGGAGGATATGCACGGCCCGGCGAAACCAACTGGGGTCGCTGCGCGGGTCTGTGGCACGGTGGAGAGGGCGCGCTGTGGCTAGAGGCAGAGCGGCGGTGGAAGCATGCTCCGGCGAGCAAATACAACACAGGATAGAGGAAGAGGAAGAAGGATTAAGGGTTGGGGATGATCATTACTGTGACAGAAAACATCGGAGCTAGCTGCCCTGGACGGAGGGGCAACGGAGCAGAGGTTGTGCGGCTGTGGGCGGAACTCCAGAGGCGGCGGCGATGTAGCGAGAGCGAGCGAGAGCATGAATCTGGCTTTGGCTTGGATGGGGTGCTAGCGCGTGAGGCCGCGACTCAATTTTGGGCTCTGCACGGAGCGGCTCCACAGCGAAGGACAAGATCGACGGCGAGAGGCAGCGGGGCGGCGGTGAGCTTATCGGAGTATCGCGTTCACGCGATTTTGGGCTCGACTTTGGGCGCGGTTCGACACGGGAGGATGCGCACGGCACGGCGAAACCAACTGGGGTCTCTGCGCGGGTCTGTGACACGGCGGAGAGGGCGCGCTGCGGCTAGAGGCGGAGCGGTGGCGGAAGCATGCTTTGGCAAGCAAATATAGTGCGGGATAGAGGAAGAGGAAGAGGGATTAAGGGATGGGGATGATCATTACCGCGATGAAAAAGTTCGGAGCTTGCTGCCCTGGACGGATGGGCAACGGAGTAGAGGTTGCGCGGCGGCGGGCGGAACTCCAGAGGCGGCAGCGATGGCGCGCGCTAGGCTAGGGTTTCCGCGCGGGGTGGAGGCGGCAGCCTTGGCTTGCGGGTTAAGGGCGCACAGCGGTGCTATTTCTAGGGCCCGAGGGAACGCCTTGGTGTGCGGGCTCGGGCAGGCCGCAGCGACGCGTAGCGCATCCGCACTCGGGTCCGAGTCCAAGCTTGGCACAAGCTCGGGGATAGGTCCGATCGGCGGGGTCCAACGAGCAACGAGAGCTTGGGAGAGGAGGGAGGCCGGCTGGATCGGGAGCGGAGAGGGGCGCAGCGCAGGCCGAGCCGAAGCGGCGGTGTGGCACGATCGGACTCGAGTCCGTGCCCGGCGCGGGGAGGAAGGAGATGCCCCTGACAGGTGGACCCCACCTGTCGATGGGAGCGAGTGAAGAGGGGCGAGATTGGCCGAGAGAGGGAGGGAGCTGATCTGCGGGGAGAACTGGGCTGCGGAAAGGAAAACGGGCCCGGGAGAAGGGGTGCGCTGGGCCGGCGCGGAGGAAAAAGGAAAAACGGGTTGGGCCGGTGATTTGGGCTGAAAGCTAGAGAGGAAAAGAAGTAAAGGTTTTCCATTTTCCAAATAGATTCAAACAAATTCAATTTCAATTCAAATTCAAATTGAACAACACACAAGGAAAACAATGCAAAGCTGCATGAGTGCAAAACAATCAAAAAGTTTTATTTGGTTTTTAGAAAAGCAACCAATTATCATTTATTTTCACTAAATTCCCTGTGAACAAAAGTAAATGTTGCGAAAATTTTAAAATTATGAGAAAATTGTTGTTTTATTTTTAATTTTAATCACATCCTGAAATTTAAAAGTTTCAGGGTGTGACACCAATGTCATCATGGTACTGAAGAAGAATGTCAAGTGGAGGATGTGCATCGACTTCACTGTTCTCAACAAGGCCTGCCCGAAGGATGAATACCCATTGCCACGCATCGACACACTTGCCGACATGGTAGCTGGCTCTGATATGCTGAGCATGCTCAATTGTTTCTCTGTCTACCACCAAATCTTCATGAAAAAATTGGATGAAGCGAAGACCAGTTTCACTACCCCCTTCAGCACGTATTGTTATGTAAGAATGCTAGAAGGCCTCCGCAACGCAGGATGCACGTTCAACAGAACAATCAAGGTGGTGTTGGGGGACTAGTTGGACAGGAATGTCAACGCCTACATCGATGACGTAGTCGTCCAAAGCAAGAAGCGAGAGGATAACATACAGGATCTCCACAAAACCTTCGCAAATCTTCAAAGGCATGGATTGAAATTGAATCTAGAAAAGTGCATCTTCGGCGTCCGAAGAGGAAAATTGCTTGGATGCATGATAACAGAGAGGGGCATCAAAGCCAACTCGGTGAAGATCGAAGCTATCAGGCGAATGCCGGCGCCCAGCACCAGGAAGGCAGTACAAAAGTTGACACGCCGGCTAGCTTCAACTAACAGATTCATTTCGAGGTCGGTAGAAAAATATCTCCCCTTCTTCAAAGCATTGAAAGGGTAGGACAACTTCCAGTGGGGCGAAGAGCAGCAAAAGGCTTTTGAAGCTCTGAAAGCATACATCGAGAACCTGGCGGTGATGACCAGTCCCTCTGAAAAAGTGGAACTCCTTCTTTACATTGCTTCATCAGGGCAGCAGTCAGTGCAGCACTTGTCGAAGAATGTGAAATTGAAGGGACACTCAAAAAGGTCCCCATCTACTTTCGGTGGCTCAAAATTATTGTATTCAGAAATGGAGAAAATGGCATACGCAGTCGTGATGGCAGCTAGAAAGCTTCACCGCTATTTTTAAAGCTTCAAGATTAAAGTCCCGACTTCATACCTCCTTCGGGATATGTTTGGGAATAGAGAGGCCTCCGGCAGAATTGGCAAATGGGCTGCACAGTTGGCAATGCACACCATAGACTTCACATCTCGATCCGCAATCAAGTCATAGGTCTTGGCAGATCTTATCGTAGACTGGACACCTACAACACCTTCACAATAATAGCCAAAGATAGAGGCAGTCTGGCAGCTCGAGTGCGACGGAGCATATAGCCAAGACGGGGTAGGGGCTTTGGCAGTATTGAAGGCACCCGCCGGCACACAGCTGAAATATGCAGTTCAGCTTGATTTCAAGGATGTACCAACAATGTCACCGAATATGAAGGCCTATTGCTGGGCCTTCAGAAAGCAAGGGCCTTAGGGGCCCGAAGGCTGTCCATCAAATCAGACTCAGAGCTGCTCACAGGGCACATCGACAAGACCTACAGAGCGCTGAAACCAGAGCTTGCGGAGTACATAGCAGCAGTGAGAGGGATGGAAAAATGCTTCCTTGGGTTCAGTGTTCGAAGCATTCCACAAGCTCGGAAAAAGCAAGCCGATAAGCTAGCGAAGGCAGCGGCAAGCAAAGAACCATTACCACCAGATGTGTTCTTCGAAACATTGACTCATGGCTCTGCCAAATCTACCGAAGACCCAGCAAAGTTTGTCAACGCGATCAGCAGCGAAGACTAGCGAATGACCATCATGGCATATCCCCAGGGACAGTTCGTCCCGGAGGATGAGAAGGAAGAAAAAAGAATGGCTCTTCAGGCAAGAAACTACAAAATAATAAACGAAGACCTGTACCCGGGGGTGTGCACCCCTCCTAAAGTGTGTCTCGCATGACAAAGGCAAATGGATGCTCTAGGAGATACACGCAGGCATGTGTTCGTCCCTTATCGGCACATGAGCACTTGTCAGAAAAGCTTTCCACGAAGGGTTTTATTGGCCTTCGGCGGTGGCCGATGTGCATGAGGTGGTGAGAGCATGTCCAAACTGCCAAAGACATGCCCCACATGGCAAATTCCATCTGGACGAGGTACAACTTATACCTCCGGTATGGCCACTAGCGCGGTGGGGCATTGACATCGTGGGATCCATGCCGACGGCTCCGGGAAACTACAAGTACGCTATAGTCGCCATCGAGTATTTTTCCAAATGGATTGAAGCAAAGGCTCTTCGGGAGATCACAACCAGGGCCTTGCAAAAAATTTTCTAGCAAAACATTTTGTGTCGCTTCGGTGTTCCCATAAAAGTCAAAGTTGACAATGGCAAATAATTTGATTGTACAACCGTCAGGTAGTTCTGCGCATAGCTAGGGACAAAGATATGTTTCACTTCGGTATATCATCCACAGTCCAACGGGGAACTAGAGACAGCCAATGGCATCAATTTTATGGGCATCAAGAAAAATATCACAGAGCAACCCAAGGGCAAATGGGTAGATGAGCTGCCGAAGGTCATCTGGTCACACAACACAGCTGAGTCTAGAGCCACAAAATTTACACCATTTAAGCTACTATATGGCAAAGAAGCCATGACGCCGAAGGAACTCAAACTTGGGTCCTGGAGGACTTCGACCCACAAAGCCTCGCATGAAGACATGGAGGCGACCATCGATTCTATCAAAGCCGTCAAAATGCAAGCTACCATCAACCTCGGAAAATACCAAGATGAAATGCGGCGGTGGAAGAACAAGAAGGTAAAGCCCAAACAAATAAGAGAAGGAGACCTCGTACTCAGGCGAGTGCCGAAGGCAAAGTAGAAAGGAAAAATGCACAGCAAGTGGGAAGGGCCATTCTTGGTCGTGTCGATGGCAAGGCCTGAAGCATGCAGGCTCTGCACCATAGAAGGCATCGAAGACCCATACTCGTGGAACAAAGATATGCTGCAGAAATACTTTGTGTAGAACTCTATGTAAATAGCCACCGAAGGGTACATAACCGAAGGAGCTTATAGCTTAATTTTCCATTCTTTGAACCTATAAAATATTGCTTTCCTTGCGACTAGGTCGCGCATTGTAATCCAGGGCCCGTACTCTTTTCCTCATGGGGGAAGCTTTCGTGTAACCGCATCGGTCACCGAAGGCTCGGAGTGACCCTCTCGCGCTAAAGAGCCGAAGGCATCCTAAGGAAAGTCCTGTCATGCAAAATGCCGAAGGCTTGGAGTGACCTTCTCACGCTAAAGAGCCAAAGGCATCCTAAAGAAAGTCATGTCATACAAAACCCCAAAGGCTAGGAGTGACCCTCTCACACAAAAGAGCCGAAGGCATCCTAAAGAAAGTCCTATCGTGTGAAATGCCGAAGGCTAGAAGTGACCCTCTCGTGCTAAAGAGCCGAAGGCATCCTAAGGAAAGTCCTACTGTGTGAAACGCCGAAGGCTAGGGGGGACCCTCTCGCACCAGAGCTGAGGGCACCTTAAGTCTTGTCACGCACAATGCCGAAGGCCACGACCGACATGCTCCTGCCAAAGAGCCGGTGGCAACCAAAGAAATCGTATGGAACGCCCAACCGTAGGCAACACGATGTACAACCAGCCCAAAGAGTGCAAAACCACCCTAACAAACAAGCCTCTTTAGGAAGCCCTCACCCCGCCAATATTGCGAAGGGAAGGGTGGCGCTTTGCTCAAACAAAAATCACACGATCGGCGCGTCGAGGAATAAAATGGCCAACGACCCATCCCCGCGTCCCCGCAAAGGGGGTGGCGATTCACATGTAAACTCGCAGTGCGCAGTCACGGGACGGAATGCAAAAGCCAAAGGGCATTACAACGCTTCAAAATTGTATAAGTACTTAAAATCATGTCACTTCATTTGAACACAACCTATTACAAAGGGATTCGCCCTATCCACAATCATATAGTTACATCAGAAACTTCTTCAAAAACAATGTGGTCCGCTTCTTCTATCACTGCACGGACCGCACGATCTAAAATGCCTTTGGCCATCTCCCAAAGGAAAACTTCAGACTGCAGCCCTGCAACCAAAGATATGGCAGGGTCAGCTAGAGTTTGCTACATGTTCCTAAAATGGTAAATAGAATCCGAAAGAGTCACGTCCCCATCCGCGGGTTCGGGTTTTGGTTCCAGAAGCCCCGCGGGCGCATTATATGGAGCGTCCGTATCAAGGATCCATTTAATTTTGTGATAAAGCAGTGCTCAGAGAGGATCTTCACGTGCATGTCCAGATCGCGCTGAAACTCTTCAAAAAAATGCTTAGCTTTGGCATTCCGATGGTCATAAACACGCTCCTTGGCGGACCAAAATTCCTCAAAAGTGACCCAAGGTTGGTGGGCATGAAGCTTCACCCAAGAGTTTCCAGATACAAAAAAATCACCGAAGTTCATCTGCAAGGGGAGGATACCTTCGGTGATCTGCACAGGTTCCAACACAGGGTGTTGCGCAGGCACCGAAGGCATTAGTTCCAAAACATCATTTATAGCACATACAGGTACACAAATGGTTCACCCCTCACACCTCTTCGGTCTTGTTGCCCCTGGTCTCGTTGCCCCTAGATCCCCGACCATCGCCAGCACCGCCTTCACCGCCGCCATCACCAGCCAAGTTACCTGCTTCGGCGTTCCCAAGAACTTCACGAGCCCAGGCCTCAGCCTTTGCTTGTAGCTAAAATGAACAACACAATTAGTAGCCAGAAGCGAAGAGACTAACGAGGTATGAAGCGCACAAGCTAAACTGCTCCTTCATGAGTGCAACCTCAAGCGCGACCAACCCGCGACTCTTTTCATGGAAGAAGGTCTCCAAGAAGTTCTTGGTGATATTCTTCCGGAGTGTAGAAAGGGCTTTGGGCCGCACCGACTCGAGAGAAGGCCACGAAAATGACCAGTCGTGAAGAGTGCAACGCTGGGCCTTTGTGATGGTGCCAGAGTTGCCTGCCTCCACCAGCAAAAGATTGTGAACTGTAGCCCTCAAGTTGCAGGTAGCAACGGCTGTGCTCAAGTCACTGAAGAAATAGCTGTCAGAGTCAGCCATGGTTACACAGGCGCGGAGCCAGCGGAATAGTTCAGCCACCCTGATGTTCTCTTCCTACTGAAGCTCAGGGGGGTTAGCCCAAACTTCTCCAGCAGTCCATGAAGGTCTGCGTGAACCGCTTCGGTGCCGGTAGCGATGGCTTCACGATAGCATTTGAGCGTCTCTTTTTCTCTGGCTCGGCGCTCCTCGGCATATTTCCTGGCCACTTCCGCAGCACGAGCCTACTGCTGGGCTTTAGTCAGGAGCTTGGCGTTAGCCTCAGCTTCGGCACAGGAGGCGGCAAGGGCTATCTTCAAGTTTGATTTTTCTTGCTCCAGGCGTGTAACCCTCTCCTCCAGTTCCGTCAGCCGCGAAGCATTGCCACTCTCCAAGTGAAGCTGGCGTGCGGCGCAGCGAGCAGCGACAAACGATTTCAGTGCAAGGTCCTCAGCGCACTGAAGCATGTTATCAACGCCAGTGCCCATCAGCCTTCTCTCCATGAGGGGGAAACGGAAGGAATTTCCTGCCTCGCCGAGAAACCCCTGTTCGTGGTCGGTGCTCTCAAAGCGGAGGCTCCCCACGATGTTGCCGCCTATCAGCTTTGCTGCAGAGGCTCCAATCTGAGAAGCCACCTCTACGGGATCGGAGGTGCTGATGAGGTAGCTACTGCTGTTTGAAGAGGATGAGCCGGCTAGTTTCTCAGCTTCAGCTTCGGTACCGGTTGGCACATCCTCCTCCGAGTTGTCGGTCCACGGCATAACCACCTTACAAACTGGGAGGGTACCATCTTCGTCCGATGAAGAGGATGAGGAGGATGAAGATGATGAAGAACCAACATCCTCAGTGTCACTGGCCTGTTGCATAGCTGCGGCTGAGACAACAATAACAGTCGCATCCTCGTTGCTCTCGGGCTCGAGCGCACTGTACTCGACTAGCGGTGCTCGCCTTGTAGCTGGAATGGTCGAAGGGCAGGTTGCGGTTCGGCGGGGCCACTGCTAGTGCTACACACATCTTTGGAGTCCCCCTTGCTCTGAATAGGCGAGATCTGGAGAACTTGCTCCAACAATTTGGGGTGCTTCATCGCTCCAGAGCCGAAGGCCCCCTTCCTCTTCTTCCTCTTTTCCAGGATGGTAGTGACACCGAAGCTCCCACCACCTTGGGAAACCTCCCCAGGATCCCTCTTCTACCTCTGTGCAATAACCTTGGCCTTGGCAACACACTGGGGGGCTTCGATATTAAAGGTGCGAAATACCCGGTTCATCCGAATGCCCCCAAGCTTCGACAAAAGGAGGTCATACTCGTTGCTCATCTCAAGGCCGAGGATCTCATCGGCCCAGCTTTCCACCATCATCGCATCAATTTCTGAAAACAAGATAAGTAAATAACCGAAGCCAGAATGGCAAATGTGAAAAGTTCTAGGTAAGATCACTCACGTTCCCTGCGCAGCTAGAAAGCTTTGGTGAAGTCGGGCATAGGGACACCATCGACCCATTGCTCCTCCGGTAGCCAGGTAAACACAGTCCACCCCGCTTTCACTAGAAAGCATCGACAGGCTGCGTACTCCTCTGTAATGTTGCAGGTCCTAAAAACCTTCGACACCTCCCGAAGCACGGAGAGGTATGCCTTGTGCTCCGGCAGGCGATCCACCTTGACACTGGGAGTTTCACCCAGGTCTTCAATCTGCCTCACAACAAGGGGGTGGCACTGCATCTGGTAGTCGAGGGGGACCTTATGGTAAAACCAAAATGAAGCCCAGTCCCCCGTCCACTTGTTCTTCCACGCTGCGACGGGGCTCGGCGTAGTCAATTGAAAAGCAAAGGTGTAGCAACCATACTGGGGCTCCACCTCGGTCGACTGGCCATCGGAGCCGTGGATCACAATGGTCTTCGGCTGGTAGTGGATCCGATTCACGCGGGCGAAGTTCTCCACGGTGGGAGCAACGTGGCATGTCCTCACCAGCCACATGAAGCGGTTAAGCCGGACGAAGGAGTTGGGTGTCATCTGATAGAGGTAGACCTCGTATCACTAGAAAATGTCCACCATGGCAGGGTCAAGGGTGAAACGAAGGCCAGCGATGAAGAAATCCTTGAAGATGATGACCTCATCATCCCCGGGCTTCACGTAAACCTCCAACGAAGCTGGGACACGCGTGGTGCCATGGGCGATCACTCCGCGCTTCTCCATGTCCTTCAACAGGTCTCAGGTCATCATTGAAGGTCCCAAGAAATTGGAAGGAGGAGCCTTCACACGATCTTTCTTTAGGGCCATCACTATGGCGCCCGTGGTGGAGGTGAAACCAGGTGATTCAAGAGGTTGGTGGAGTTTGTTCATGGAGTTTGTGCATGAAGAAACACTGGGGACCGGAGAGCGAAGAACAGGAAGGAAGAAGCGCCAAGGCATGGGTACTGACGGCGATGTGCGCCGCTACTTTTATAGGGGGGCGCTGAACAATTTTGCCCTTCACAGAGAATTATGCACATGGGTGCACAGAAGGGTACTACTGCCTTTTTACAGGATCCGCCTCGAGAGGCGACACTTTGCCCCCTTAATTTAATGTTTTTATCATTATTCATCTCTTTTATTTAACTAAAAGCTTTAATGAATAAACAACACATGTTTAGCGGCCTCTATAAAGGTTTTATGCCATGGGAAGGTTCGATCCACGCCCGAAGACAGGCAAGGACGAAGGATGGCACTTTAGGCGTGGACACGCCAGCTCAGGTCGAGGCTGAGGTCTTCTAAGGAAGGACCACATCCTCGAGGGGCTACTGTTGAGGGCTCCACCTTCGGCCCATGTACCGAAGAGTGACCATCAAAGGTGTGGTGACCGAACCACATCCACGCAGGACGACGAAGCCCTAGCTCCTCGCAAGGAGGCGAAGCCTCTTGAGAGAGGCCTTCGTCAAAGAGTGTACGGTGATAAAAAGCCGAAGGACAGAGGCTTCGGTGGACACGCGAAGCCCCTCGGAGTCGACAGATGAAGACAATTCCCGAGCCCACTGTGGGTCCTGGTCAGGGTGCTTAGCTATAAATCACTACCAAGATGCATTATTACTTGTATACCTATGGAATATTCTAGGAATCTAGCAGTTGAGGGACATTACAGTGTAATTTAGTAGGCGGGCAGGTGAACCACTGCCTATAAATACCCGTGTAATAGTCATTGATGGAACATTGAACTCAGAGCAAGAAAAGGCCAAACGTTTGTCCGAGGGCGATTGCTTTCCCTACTGTTCCCATGTGTCGTCTTCGTGTAGCTTCTGAAGCTATTGTAGTGATCATCCGTCCCGGAGTCACCATCCACCAACAAGGGTATCAGTGTAGGGGGAGGGGGTGATGACCTTATGTTCCTCGAGACATAAGGGAGGCTTCACACTGCTAGAGCGACCTCATGTGGGAGGACGCACCCAAACCCAAAAAAGTAGGATGGTGGCATAGCTGCTAGTTTTGTGACAGTAGACCAGTGTCTCAGAGTCAGTTGGTTGATCCCCGGATGGATTCGATTCAAGTGAGTTTAGGTGTACAACCCCTGCATGGTGAAAACTATGCATATAGCTGCATCCCCGGCCATGGACATCTCTTGATCTGGCTTCGCTAACTAGAGTAGTGTGACTTGACTTCTACCGCCTTCTAGTGGTTACTGTGACACCCTAGGTGTTTAAATTGCTAAACTATGATCATTAGCACAACATCATGAATAAAGAACCTAGAAAACTTTAAATAACTGCAAGATGATCGACTTTTACAAATGTTATATAGACACACACGCACACACACATCCATATATATGCATGTGTTTGTGTGTGCAACATAGGGGCTGATAATAAATATTTTATAACTCTCGAACCAAAACATTGGTGTGTATTAAAATATGTAGGCATCATCATCTCATCATGAACAACAATTGGCTAGTTGAAACTAGATGAGAAAAACAAAATTTCACACATGAAATGACGAGCTATTTGAGTTATGGTTTTCAAAGATTTAAATTATCTTTCAAAATAGAGCTCAAATGAACTTTTCCTGAAACCAAAGTTGTAGGGTATGGAATTGTGAACAACAATCATGTTTATGGTTTTTCAAGTTGCTACACAAAAGTTGAAGAAAATTTTGAATTTAAAACTTGAATAGGGCAATCATGCAGCTTCGGAAAGAATTTAAATTTAACTCTTGATCTTGTTTTCAAATGAGTTTATGTCTGAAATTAAAGTTGTAGAGTTCAAAATTTTATACAACTTTTGTGTTGAAAGTTTTTTGCCATTCCATTGAAGTTTGGGAGAAAAATTATGGTCAAAATTGGTTGACTTCTCTCTCTACTCTCTCTCTCTCTCTTCTCTCTCCCTCCCTCTCCCCTATTCCTGCTGCCGTCGAGCAGAGGCCACCAGCCACCTGGCCAGCGATGACTGACACTCATGCCCATCCAAGGCCCCTCCCTGAACGGCTGCCAGCAACACATGCCCCCCCCTGCCCTCCTTTTCGGTGCTTGCGTGCCACGCGGTGCCGCTACTCTGCTGCTCGCCGTGGCCATCGCCGGCCGAGCGCCGCTTCATCTGCGCCCTCACCCCGCTCGTCCAGCCCCTCCTCTTTGCTTCGTGGAGAAGCCTCCTCACTCTCCCTTCTCCACTCTAGCTGTCCAGAGCCCGAGCTCCTCTTCCCTTTTGCCCAGAAATGCCTCCGCCGCTGCCATTCCCGCTGCCGCCGCTCACCTCACCGTGGAACCCTACTTTCCAGCCCTCCTCCGCTCGGCCCGACCCCACAACAAGCTCCAGGCCACCATAGTGCAGCTCGAAGACCAGCTCCCCGCCGCCCCGAGCCGCCAGAGCACCCTCACCACCACTTGCCACCACCAGCGTCTTCTCTTTGTCACTGATGGAGCTCCCTCTGGTCCCTCTCCTCCCAATCCAAGTGGTAAAATCCCATCTTCATGGCCCCATGGTGCTTCTGCTTGCCCTAACCGCCCGCGTTCGCTGGCGCCATCACCGGAACGCGCGCGCCCTATCGTGGCCGAGCGCCGCGGAGGCCGCTACTCGCCCCCGGTTCACTCCCGACCGCCTCCGATCCGCCCAAGGCCATCCCCGAGCTCACCTAGGCCTTCTCTAGCCCCTCCCCCTCTTCTCCCTCACCACCGGTGAATGCCGCCGCTGAAATCCGGCCGGCCATGCCGCTGTCCCCGCCAAAACCACGGCCAAGGGCCGTTTTGCAATGATCTAAATAATTCCAGGGAGATTTATGCAAGAATCTATGGACCATTTTGTGAAACCCTAGTTCAAGTTTTTAATCCAAAACAAGAGATTGTAAAATTGATATAAATTCATAAAAAATAGGAAAAATACAATCTCGAATGTTCTGGACTCCTAGCAACTAAATTACAACTTTTGTTACCTGCGCATCTTCAGTTTGTCAATAGTGTTTGTTCTATTTAAAATACAAGTTTATTTAGCCCTTAATTGTATCTCAAGTTTCATGCATGATCTATCAGTATTTTTTGGTCAGTGGGTTACATGTTAATAGGGTAGCCTTGTACAAAAGTTTCATGGTCAGTGGACATGCCTAGCTATAGGTTTGATTAAAACTTGTGTTACGCCATGATTAAATAATTTCATTTGTTCATATTGTTCCGTTATGACTCATGAGCTGAAACTTTTATAGTATCTCTAACTTAATGTATAGTTGCTGTAGAAAATGTGGGATAAATTTTCATTAAGTCGATCTGGTCCAACCAATTAATAGCATGAATAAATTTAATAAATCAAGAAAAATAGTTCCTCTTCAGAAAAAATCTTATATTTTTACCAGAGATAATATTTAAGTATCTAATCATGCTTGTAAGTTTTGAAGATCTAGAACTTAGTATAACTATCTAGGTAAATTAATCCTTCATAATATAGTTGTATTTTGCTTTATTTATCATGCCTTGTTTGTTGCTGTTTTAATTCTGATCAATTCACAGTGAGCTCACCTTAGGGTCAATAACACTCAGTTAAATTTTCATCACTAGTACTTACATGGTTCACTCTGTAAAATTTAACTTTGTTTCTAGTAGTCGTTGTTTACTTTATTTTTTGTGGTTAATCTGCTACATGAAATGAGCTGAAATTTATAAAGTAAGCGTGTTACTCAAAGAAGTACTTTACCTAAAATTTTCAGCACCAGAAAGCATATATTATCCTAGCTATGTCTTTTACAGGATATTCTAGTGTTAATTACGAAAAACACTATTTCTAGACATTAATAAAATGAAAACAGCAAACCCCTAGCTTCTTTTATGAGTTAAATTATGATAAATTATACTCTACAAATGATTGCCCAATGAAATGCAAACAGTTTGTTTCACAACTTAACAAGAGTTTTGTTGGATTACAACTTTATAGTGAAATAAATAATGAATCGTTATCATCACAACAACTCATGTATGTGCATTTCATATAGATTTGACTATTCTCGCTGACGGGACATACGAGCTAGTGTCCAAGTCCGAGAGTGAGCTGCGTGAAGCCCAAGCAAATCTAACTGAAGCTAGTGAAGACCCAAACCAACATTCAGAAGAGACAAAGGCTAACTACACTCAGGAAGACAAGCCCCGGAGCATAACCTAGTATTTTCAAATTTATGCAACTTATTATTCCTATTACTTGTTCATTTGAATTTATAGGAGTTTCTTGAAACTTTAGTTGCATGATCCTAAGTTCCTATAATATGAAAACTAGTATGCATAGGTTGCTAGATGGCTATACTAATGGTTTGGTAGAAGTCGAGTGATTTTCTATCACTCACGAGAATTATAGGAGTTGAATGTCTACTATATACTACAACTATAAGGTCCATGGGCGGGGCTATGGTACTTGTTGAGACCCCATCTGTTTCGTGAAAAATGCTAAGGCCTTAGTGTGTGCTAGTGGTGGTTAAGAGTTTGAACATACTAACCACATGCCGAGAAATATAGTAATCAGTAAGCTTAGTTACCTGATTGGCCTGGCGAGTGGACTTATCCCTCACCCTCTTTGAACTTTGTTCTCATGTGCGCATATGCGAGCGCACTGTAGTTGAGGTGGTTATCTCTAATCCACAACCTGGAAAAAAGGGGAAAAGTCACGTGGGTGACTGGGTCCCCATGCATGTGTTTAGTTCTGCCACAAGGTTAAGAAACTCATTTTGAATAGTCCGCTTCTCGCGGCCAATGAGAATGCTTGACCCTTTTACCACATAAAGTAAGAAGTGGAACACGATGATGATGAATATGGTTGGAGGATGTAAGATAATTGTTTCCACCATGTGTGATATTGGATAGATGCTTACTTAGAATGGTTAATGAAATTAGAATCTTATAGCTAGAACCTAAAAATAAGGATATGCTCTTTGCTGCTTTTCAGCAAAACAAACCCCTCCAGCCAAAAGCCTTGTATGTCTAGAAGTGGACTAAGTATACCCATAGTCGGCTAAGCCTTTCTGAGTATTAGTATACTCAGCCTTGCTTGTGGCTCCTGTTTTCTGGTCAAACTTTTGAAGATATGGTTGCTAACTTGACTTGGCCTTGTACTTTACCTCCTAGTTGGTCGGTGGAGTGGGATACGACCCCGGCCAATGAGTGATGTCATGTTTGGGCTTCATTGTGGCATCTTGTATCATCGATTAGAACTCGCTTTATTTTCCGCTGCTTTGAACTCTGAAGTACTTTTCTAAATTTCAAACAGGGTTTGTAATAATTTAGTTTAAGACTCTATGATGTAAGAATTTGTGGAATATTGTAATCTCTAGACTCGCCTTCATATGGATTTTATGTTGCTTTGTTCGATACAAGTTCAAGTGGTTCATCGGGATATTAACCAACGACTGTCAGATTAGTCCGTTTGAAGTGTGTGATAGTCGGATTGCCTTTAAGGTGATGATTAGCGCACTTAAGCCCTATTAATTTGGGCGGTTCTGCCACAATTACTTTCCTGCCGGGGCAGTTGAAGTGCGAGGAGTGGAAGTTCTTGCACTGACTTGGTGGTTTGGAAGGTGTGAGTAGATCGGAAACCCGTGATGCTGGGACGGCCCATGTCCGGTGATTAGATGTTATGCTTACAATGCTTTGAGCATAGGAAACCCTAACTTTTTCTTGATTTACTTATTATACTAGTAAAGCCCACTTAAAGCTTGCATACCAATGGTGACGTGAACCTATCCTATTCCTTGGAGATAGCTTGGTTAGATGCAGAATCTGACCTAGAGTATGACTCGAACGATGACGGATGGTACAACTGAGGTTGGTGCTGCACTCCAGTCTTGCCTATGGAGGACAAGATCCAAGATGAAGAATGCTATAAAGACTAGCTATATCGTTTCCATTTTTTGCTTGTCTCGAATTAGCCCAAGGGGCTTGTAATGGGAATTATTACTTCATATTTGAAGCAATGCGATGTATGACTATGACACCTGACTGAAATGAGTTCTGTATGTGATAGTGCTTGATCTGGGAACTGTCACAATGATACAGGGTGTCAGATTCTTGTCCCGAGAATCCAGTTGGTTTCAGGTATGCACCATAATCAATCAGTTTAAAATTTAGTGTTAACATAATGCTCACTAAATATGGGATAGCCCAGGCTTTTAAATTGCCGAGCCAGGGTCTTTAGCCTAAACTACACATAAAAGGCACAAAGAAATTCTAAGCAAAAACTAAAGATAAAACAATATGATTTATTTTGACCGTAAGTCAGGGGGTGCAAATAACTTTTTAACCATTGTGAGTATACTTATAGAATTGAATAGGCATCTCACCAATATCATAACAAATCAAAGTCTATTTGAAGTCAAGAGGAGAAAGTGAAATTTTGCATATGAAATGATGATTTGTTTTAACTCAAGATTTCAACAATTATTGTTTTTGAAAATGCAGTAAATAGGCATAAAAAGAAAAATTTAAATTGTTGCTCAATGGACTTTTACCAAAAACTAAAGATGTAGAGTTATAAATGACAAACAACTTTCATGTTCAAAGTTTTTCAAGTTGCCACATAGAATTTGGAGAAAAATTTGAAATTCAAACTGTATAGGGTAATTTCAATTATATTTATGTTTTAAATTTTAACTTTCAAACGAAGCTTCAAATGAAAAAATGCCTGAAATGGAAGTTGTAGATTTTGACATGATGAACAAGTTTCTTATTCAAAAATTTTCGAGTTTCAGTTGAGAATTTTGAGAAAATCTCGGTCAAACAACACTATGCACTATTCCTTCTCTCTCCCCTCCCTCTCTTTCTCCCTCCTCTGTCGAGCAGGTCACGGGCGAGCAGAGCTCGTCGTCCACGTGGCCGGCGATGCCTGCCTGTGGACGGCGATGCCTGCCTGCTGCCCCGGCCGTGCTCGCCCTTTAAAGACCGCCCGACCGTCGACCCGACCGGCCGCCCGCAGCTGCGCCTGTGCCTCTGCTCCGTCGCATCGCCACGACCGCATGAGTGCCCTGTCGCCGCCTCGACATGCTCTGCTCTGCTCTGCCGCACGTGCATGCCACTACCACTGCACCGGCCGACAGCCCCATCGCAACAGCCCACTGATTGCGGAGCCTGCCCTCATCGCGTCCCGTCACCTAGGACGCGCGCCCAGCATGCCGCTCGCGCACGGCAGCCTCGCCGCGCGCGTGCCGGCCACTACGCTGGTGTTCGCCCGCGCTCGCTCCCGCCCGGCCATTTTCCACCGCGCGTTGCAGCCCCGCTCTTCACTTCACTTCCTTGGCATGCAGCAACTCGCTCACATCCTTCTGCACTCAACTCCTGTGCCCAGAAACCAAACCAAACCCGCCGGAGCTCCAGAACGCCGCCGCCCGCCCGCCATAGCCCCACCGTGCTCCTGCTCCCATGGAGAGCACAGCTCCGCCCCTCCCCGACCCAAGCCATCCTCGTAGCAACCTTCCTCTAGCCCCAGCGCAGCTCGACGACCCCACCATAGCCGTGCAAAGTTCGTCCAGTGCCCAAAACACCGCCGCCGTTCACCGTAGTCGCCGCCGTGACCTAGCGCGCCATGGAACCCTCACCTCCACCCTTCACCTCCTCAAATTGAGCCCACCACCATTCCCTGAGCTCAAGTGAAGCTCCACGACCGGCTCACCTTCGGTCAGGACCGCCGGAGCGATGCCGCCGCCACCACTCCCTGCGCAAGGACGACCCACCACTACAGGCCACCTCAACCCGAACCAAGACTAACCGCCGCGCAGCGTCTGTTCTCCAGCAAGGGACCCGATTGTGTTGTTTTAAATCTTTCCAGGGGGTTTCTGCTAAATGCAGGGACCTATTCGCGAAGTTCTATTTCAAGTTTTAAATTCAAAATAGTGAACTTGTAAAATCAATATAAAATCATAGAAAAATTGAAAAATTGCAAAACTCAACTGTTCTGGAATCCATGTGAGTAGATCTATAACTTTTGTTACATAAACTTTTTCATTTGCTCACTGTATATGGCTCTATTTTAAATACAAGTTAAATGCATCTTTAACTAGATCTCAAGATCCATTCATTGGATGCCTATAAGTTTTGGTCAGTATGTTGTATGTTGTAAGTCTAGGCTTGTGTAAAATTTTTAGGACCATCATTCCTAGCCTAGGTTTTAAAATAGATCTTTAAATAGGCCTAGTTTAAATGGGTTATTTGTTCAAGTTGCTATACTGAGTTTTAGGGGTTATAACTTCTACATTACCAATACGTTGGTTCATATATGCTGTAGAAGAAGTTTGAGAATTTTTAGTTAAGCACAACTGGACCAAATGATTTTTGGATAGGATAAATGCACTAAATCAAGAAAAATAGTTCCTATGCCTGGAAAAATATAAAAGTTTTACTAGAACTTTTATTTAGTTGTATAATCATACTAGTAAAATTTGAGATCCAATATCTGAGTAGAACTCTGTGTGTAAAGTAGTTTTGATTTATGTAACTATAACTTGTGTGTTTTTTAATGTTCTGTGTAATGCTTATTTAAATCTGAAAAATTTACAGTAGACTCGTAATAGTATCATCAACACCCAGTAAAACTTTCAAGACCAGTACTTGTACAGTTTTCTCTGTATAAATTGATGTTGATACTAGGAGTAGCTGTTTGCTTTATTTTTCATAATTAATCTGCTGCATAAATGCGGCTGAAATTTTTCTAGTAAGTCACTGAGTCAAACTTATACCTTATGTAAAAATATCAAGACCAGAAGGTTTATGGATCTAATTATTTGAATTAGGCACGTTAAGGTTTCAAAATTGAAATATATATAACCTTTATATATAATTATAAGACTTTTGGAAACCACCCCAGCCCCTTTTATGAACTTAATCAAGTTAACAACTACTTTATAAATGATTGCCCAATAACAAGTAAGTATGAGTTGCTTCACACTCCACTTGAGTGTTGGATTACAACTCTATAATGTTTTAAATCGTAAACTTTTATCCACTCATGCATATGCATTTCACGTAGACTTGACTACTCTTGCCGACGGAATATATGAGCTCGTGCTGCCGTCTGAGAGCGAGCAGTGCAAAGCCCAGGTGCATCTAACTGATGTCACCAAAGACCCAAACCAAAGTTCAAAAGAGCCCAAGGCTGACTTTGCTCCGGAAGACAAGCCCCAGAGCATAACCTATTACGTTCAACTTTATGCAATTTATTATCACTATTTACTTGTGCATTTACCTTTATAGGAGTTTGTTGAAACCCTAGTTACATGATCCTAGGTACCCATGCCTTGCTTACTAGATGATAAGTTCGTTAGATGGCTATGCTAATTCCCGGTAGAAGTCGAGTGATTTCCTGTCACTCGCGAGAAAAATAGAAATTGTTTGTTTACTGCACGCTGCAATCATAAGGTCTACAGGCGAGGTGATGGTACTTGTCGATGCCCCGTCTGTTTAGAGAAAAATATTAAGGCTGTAGTGTGTGGTAGTGGTGGTTAAGCGTTTGAACGTACTAACCACATGCCGAAAAATATGGTAATCGGTAAGCATAAGTACCTGATCGGCCCGGCAATTGGACATACCTCCCACCCTTTTTGAACATTGTTTCTCATGTGGCCACATGCGGGTGCAAGACCGCTCACAGCCCGGCGTCGATCCGTGTCATGAGGCTCTTATAGTCGAGGGGGGTGGCCCTGATCCATGACCCGGAAAGAAAGGAGAAATGCTGCACGTGTGACTCTAGGAGTAACCACGTGACGTGTGAGTTTGGTTTACCTTGCAAGGTTAAGAAATTTGATTCGAATTGTTCGCTTCTCACGGTTAATGAGACTAGTTAATCCCTTTGCCACATAGAGTAAGAAGTGGAATATGATGATGATCAATATTGTTGGATGATGAAAATAATTGTTTTCCACCATGTATGCATAGATACATGCTCATTTAGAATGGTTAATCCAAACTAGAATTCTGAATCTAAAACCTAAAAGTAAGGATCTACTCTTAGCTGCTTTTCGATAAAGCAAATCCCTCAAGCCGAAAAGCCTTGCATGTCTAGCTAAGTGAGCTATGTATACCCCTAGTCTAGTAAGCTTTGCTGAGTATTAGTATACTCAGCCTTGCTTGTGGCTAATTTTTTGTTTTCAGGTGGGATGCTTGAGGAACAGATAGCTAGTTTGACTTGGCCATGCAAGCTTCCACCTGGTTGGTCGGTGGACTGGGATCCGTCCCCGGCTAATGATAAGAATGATGAGTGATGTCATGTACGGGCTTCATCATGACATCATGTATCGACGTTAGACTTCCACTATTTTCCACTGCAAACTCTAAAACTGTGATGTTTTCGAAACTTGGAGAACCCTAATGAACTTGAACTTGATGTAATATTGTTTCACTTAAAAACTCTGTGATGTGAAATCATGGGATGTTGTAAACTCTAGGCTTGCCTTCGTGTGGGTATTTTGTTTGCTTTGTTTCGATCGAAAATCCAGTGGTTAAATCGGGATGTTACCAGACAGGACGACCGGATTACTCCAATTGAAGTGCATGTTAGCCGGGATCACCCTCGTAATGATGGTTAGCGCACTTGAGCCGGATTAATTCAGGAGGTTCTTCCGCAGCTAGTATCATAGCCGAAAAGCATACACCAGAGGATACAACACTCCTTAAAAACTTGTTTTCCAAAACTTACATTTGAAAAATGCGTTGGTTCGTTAAAGTATGTTCATAGATTGTAGAGCCTAGGGTATTGTAATCGGTACTTATGGGTAGTACTAGGTGGCTAGATAACTACGGTTTATTATAACTGACTTCCAGCACATTTCCTTCAGTACTTTACATTCTGTAATGACGCACATACACTAAGATAAGAAGGTAAGGATCCTCAGTCAACTGAGAGAGCTTGACCTTCCTGTCGGTGATGCGAACTGGACGCTACCCTCAAGTAGTGGCTTACTCAGTTAACTGATAGAGCTTGATCTTCCCGTCAGTGACGCGAACCGAACACTTCCCTCAAGCAGTGACCTACTTGAGGTGCTGTCAATATACCAACTACTCGTTGAATATATTGGGAGTAAAAGTACACTGTGAATATGTTGCCTCGGTAGCGTATGAGCACTATCCATGTAGTGTTGAACGCATGGATGCCACTTCTATAGTAAGCGGTAATGTATGGGGACGCTTTCATAAGTGCTGGCATGAAAGGTTCGACAAATATATACTATCAATCTTTTGCAGGTACGCTAACCGCGATTTTGTGAGACAAGAACGGTTAGAAACCGGCTATATATATATATATATATATATATGGAGAGCCGTATTTGTGCTATGCCACTAGCGCTAATCCCGTAAGTCCAAAGTTATTTGGCAATTGTTTTATTTTTTGAGGATGGATAGGACATGCATTCATCATGCCACGTGAAACTAAATAAAAATCTCCAATGGGGTAATTGGGAACGATAGATTCGGTTTGAGCACGGTTATCGATCGTTTTGGATTTTCTAGAAATCTATCACTTTCTACCACAACCGGAGAGATGAATTTTTTTTACTTATGAGATGACCTTATCTGCATAAGTGCCTGTGGAGAGTTTTGCTCCAAAACTTGTTTACTAGCTCCTGTTAAAAATTGAGAATTTTTGGACTAGTACACTAGAGGTAACACTAGATATTTGCACCCCTCATTTTTTCTGCCAGTTCTAAGAACTTCTGCTGCACAAATTTTTAGTCCATCCTAGGGAAGTTTCCTGCAGAAATATTGAACACCAAACCTGTTCCAAATTTGCTTGGGAAGCTTCTGTAAAAATTTGGTGATTTTTGGCCAAGTAGAATTTTTCTGGTGCACTCAATACTAGCCCTTTGTCCACTGAAATTTCTGGATGGACAGTCACTAAGAAACCTAAGGATTTGACCATCTTAAAGCTTGTTCTAGCCAAAGTGTTGACTAGCAAAGTTGTGCACAAGGATCTTAGAATGCCCTGGTTAAATATGAGAATTTTCGGTGCACTACTCTTCTAGTTATACCTTTCTTAGTGCACTATCCAGAATCTGCTTTTGCTGTCACTCACATGTGTACGTTTGTATTCAGATAAATGCCCTACCTCTCATGGCATTTGATACGGAAGGGCGTGCGTACTCCGAGTGTACCCACTAGGAGGGATTTTCCTCCATCCTTTGGTCGGTGATGCATGACGTCGGGTATTCTAGCCCACCGCGTTATGTGGGCGAGGAGTTTCACGAGCAGGGAGTCGCGCGCTGTCGCGTGCGCTTGACCCATGCGCCCCACCCTTTTCCAGCTCACTGGGCTTCCTTGGAATTGGAGGTAGTTGGATATCGCATGCTAGACACTTTAGGAGCTTGCCACCATAAGGGTGCTCACCAAGTTTTGTGCCGAGAACCATGCGGCTATCACCCTAGCTCCTATTGGCCTTTTCCTAGCAGAGCAGCCCAATGAACCTAGGTGGCTTAGTAGGGTCAGGCACACGGGTTTTCTTCAGAGACATAGTGCTGAAGAGACTACCTCCATGTCAGTGAGGATGCATGAATGCACTCTACTGCTGGCAGAACCTACAGGGCAATGCCATGGCCCAGAATCCCAGATCATCAACACCGCACAGATTAGGCATGAGATGGTGAATACTAGAGAAGAGTTTATAGTGGATCTCAATGCACAGGTTGACCAGCTTGAGGCTCAAGTTAAGGAGCATGACACTCTCTTGGGAGAGGGGAATGCTACGATTACGCTTCTGGAGCAGCAGCTCAATGCCCTCCAGATCTAGTTAGACGAGGCTTTGGACCACATTGAGATTTTTGAGGCCCAGCAGGCCCAGCCCGAGGCTATGGAGGAGGAGCCCCAAGAGATTCATGGTGTCTCAGGATTTGATACTGAGTCTAGAGCCTCCATTTCACCACCTCAGGGAGCTCACTCTCCAGTGAGTAGCGAGTCATAGGTTAACGATTTGGATAACTTTTTGATGATGTGTTTAGTAGTCTTTTGCTATACTCCTCGATAGGGTAGCCTAGCTTTTGACCATTGATGTAATAGTCTAACTATGAGTTGAGTACCCCTCTGTTGTAATGAGTGCTACTTGATGTAAATACTCTAATCGTGTCGTTCAGGGTTATGGGATGTGATGGATGGCTGTAAAATATTAACGTTCAGTTGAATGGGTTGCTGCAGGAATTTGTCAGAATTTTTATCTCTAATTCCTTGCATTTCTGGACTGTGTGTTAAATACCAAAGTTATCCTAAATTTCGTGATCTAGATGCTCACAAATTTTCAGCATCATTAGACTTTTGTACGAAAAGTTATGAGCCAACCATTGCAGCTAGGTCTGCTGAAAAACACCTAGGACAGAGAAGCAAAGACAGAATTTTTTGACCATCATAATCTCGAAATTAGTCTCTGAGTTGAATACCAAAGTGGTAGCTCTTTAAACAATCTATTCATTGTTAGAAGATGAAAAAATTCTGAGTTTCGTTTTGGAAGTTATGAATTTTCTCATAACAAACAGTAATCTGTCCAAGTTACTGTTTTGCATACGCATTCCCGTTATGCTTTGCCGCACTCACTTTTATGCACTCGGCCATTGTTTGCCACTGCACTAACAAGGAAATTTGCACATTCTAGATGGTTGGAGCAACACGCGGCACGCCTACTAGATTTGGGGATGCGAGCGGTAGCGGATCGTAGTAAATGCTACCACCGCCACCCAACTTCGGGGGGTTTCTTGCCGCCCAGATGGAGTTATTCCGCCAGCTAGTCCAGGGACAGCAGCAATAGCAGCAGCGAGGTGGGCAGCATGTCCACCAACCTCAGGTTGCCAGCTACCAGGATTTCTTAGGCACACAGCCGCCATTGTTCAACAAAACCGAAGAACTTCTGGATGCCGATGCTTGGATTCGCACAATCGAGTCCAAGTTCACTTTGCTTATAGTGCCGTGTAACGATGCAAGCAAGGCCCGCTTTGCCGCACAACAGCTTTGCAGTTTCTCTCGTCTTTGGTGGGACCACTACAATGTGATGCTACCGGCTGATCATATGGTTTCCTGCGATGAATTCAAGACTGCATTCCGAGCTCATCATATTCTTGAAGGTCTCATGGAGAGGAAATTGAATGAGTTTTTGGCTCTCACTCAAGGCACTTGAATAGTCACCCAGTATGCATAGGCCTTCAACAACTTCTGTCAGTTTGCTGGGTATCATGCGGACACTAACGCTAAGAAGCATGATCGCTTCAGGCAAGGCCTAAACACCAAGCTCAAGGAACGTCTGAAACCCATCAAGACGGACACCTACAATGAGCTGGTTAATCTAGCTATCACCCAAAAAGATTGCATCATGGCCCATCATGCCGAGAAGAAGAGGAAAGTACCAGTTACTGGAGGATCTTTCCGTCACTATGCTTGCTAATCTTTCCGAAGACGCACCAGTTATGACAGATACATTTTCTATCCACCATAAACTTGTAGTTATATTATTTGACTCTGGAGGATCGCATAGATTTATTAGTGTGAAATTTGGTGCAAAAGTAGGTTTGGATTTTTGGCACACAATAGGGTCTTATATGATATCAACACCGGGTGGTAAAATTGCTTCAAATCAAAACATAAAACACGTACCAATCCAGTTGGGTAGTAAAACTATCAAAACCAACCTTATTCTTTCGGCACTCGAAGGGATGGATATTATTTTGGGGATGAACTGGATGACACAGCATGGGGTAACATTGGATATTCCCTCAAGAGCCGTTGAAATCAACTCACTAACTCACGGAGCCACTACTCTATTTTCCATTTCCAAAGTGCATAAATTCATGCGCATTTGTCGCGAGTGAATCCAAACTTGAAGAAATCCCAGTGGTATGCGAGTATACCGATATTTTTCCGGATGACTTGCCTGGAATAACACCAAATCGGGATATTGAATTCGTTATTGAGTTACAGCCAAGCACTGCACCTATCTCAAAGAGACCCTATAGAATGCCGCCCAAAGAGTTGGCCGAATTAAAATTTCAACTCCAAGAACTTCTAGACCAAGGTTTTATTTGCCCTAGTGCATCACCTTGGGGTTGTTTGGCCCTCTTTGTAAAGAAAAAGTATGGTAGTTTGAGGTTGTGTGTGGACTACCGACCTCTCAATGCGGTGACCATCAAAAACAAATACCCGCTTCCCTGCATTGATGTTCTATTTGATCAATTGGCTAGAGCGAGGGTGTTCTCAAAGATTATACTCCGCTCTGGCTATCAGATCAAGATTCGCCCATGCGATATTCCTAAGGCTGCTTTCTCCACATGATATGGACTTTATGAATACTTAGTCATGTCTTTTGGCCTCACAAATGCACCTGCCTATTTCATGTATCTCATGAATTCGATGTTCATGCCTGAGCTTGATAAGTTCATCGTGGTTTTTATCGACGACATCCTTATTTATTCCAAGAATGAGGAAGATCATGCGAGGCACATCGCTAGAGCTCCCTTTTTCCTAGGTCGAATACAAGCTCCTTGGCCAGTACGAGTATGCATTGTTCTGCAACGCCTCAGGGATCATCAATTGTATGCTAAATTTTCCAAGTGTGAATTCTAGCTGGATAGCATAAAATTCTTGGGTCACACTATTTCCAGCACAGGCATAGCTATTGACCCTAGCAAAGTACAAGAGGTGATGGACTGGAAACCTCCTACCTCGGTCTATCAGATTCGCAGTTTTCTTGGTTTGGCCGGTTATTATCGCCGGTTACTAAACCATTGAAGAAAGGAGTGAAGTTTGTGTGAGATAAAAAATGTGAAAAGGCTTTCCACACCTTGAGGGAGCAGCTAACTACAGCCCCTGTATTAGCTCAACCCGACAACGCCAAGCCCTTTGACGTCTATTGTGATGCGTCAGGTACTGATCTTGGTTGTGTGCTCATGCAAGAAAACCGGGTCATTACTTATGCTTCACGAGCTCTTCGGCCCCATGAGCAGAATTATCCTACCCATGACCTCAAGTTAGTAGCCGTCATTCATGCCCTGAAGATATGGAGGCACTATCTTATGGGTACTAAATGCAACATCTACACCGATCAAAAAAGTCTCAAATATATCTTCACTCAATCTAGCCTGAATATGAGACAACGCAGATGGCTAGAATTAATCAAAGACTATGATCTTGAGGTGCACTATCACCCAGGCAAAGCTAACATAGTAGCGGATGCACTGAGCCATAAGGTTCATTGCCATTGCCTATCCACGGAATTCTTTAGCGAAACCCTATGCCATGAGATGAGGAAACTCAACCTGGAAATGATTCCTCAAGGTACTTTGAATCATATCTCAATTGAACCAACTATTCATGATCAAATCATCATGGCACAATCTCAAGACAAAGGTATTGGGATCATCAAACAAAAACTTTCTGAAGGGGAAGGAAAATATAAAAGTTTCTGCCAAGATCATCGGGGAATTCTATGGTTCGAAGGTTGCCTAGTCGTCCCAAAAAATCATGAGCTCCGAAAGCAAATTCTAGATGAAGCACATCTTTCTAAATTCTCTATTTATTCGGGTAGTAGCAAGATGTATCAAGATCTAAAACAAAACTTTTGGTGGACTAGAATGAAGAGGGAAATTGCTAAATATGTTGCGGAATGCGACACTTGTCAAAGGGTAAAAGCCAGTTATATGAAATTAGCTGGTACACTTCAACCTCTGTCCATACCGTCATGGAAATGGGAAGACATAAGCATGGATTTCATTGTAGGGCTGCCAAACACCGACCGAAAGCATGATTCCATTTGGGTTATTGTTGATAGGCTCACAAAGACGGCCCATTTCATTCCGGTACACACTACCTACACTGCCAAGCAATATGCTGAGATTTATCTGGATTGCATTGTTTGCCTACATGGTGTGCCAAAGACAATTATCTTCGATCATGGTGCATAGTTTGTTGCACGCTTTTGGGAGAAATTACAAGAATCTCTTGGCACCAAACTGGTTTGAAGCTCAGCGTACCATCCTCAGACCGATGGACAAACTGAGAGGGTGAACCAAATCTTAGAGGACATGCTGAGAGCCTGTGTCATTCATTATGACAAGAGTTGGGACAAATGTCTAGCTCTAGCAGAGTTCTTGTACAACAACAACTATCAAGCGAGTTTGAAAATGGTACCATTTGAGGCCTTGTATGGTCGCAGGTGTCGTACTCCTTTAAGCTAGTCACAAGTCGGGGAATGAGTGATATTCGGACCTGATCTTGTAACTGAAGCAGAGGAAAAGGTGAGAGTAATTCAGGTAAACCTTAAGGCCGCCCAGTCGATACAAAAGAGCTACTTCAATAAAAAAAAGAAAGCCATTACAATTCAAAGTTTGCGATCACGTTTATCTTTGGGTTTCACCAACTAAGGGCATACAATGATTTAGAGTGAAAGGAAAACTAGCTCCTCGTTATATAGGCCCTTATGAGATCCTTGAAGTATGTGGACCCGTGGCCTATAGAGTGCGACTTTCTCCGCCACTATCAGCCATACACGACGTCTTTCATGTTTCTCAACTCAAGAAGTGTGTCAGAGTTCCTTCCGAGATTGTTGAACAGCAAGAAATCTTGGTGGAACCAGATCTCTCCTATGTTGAGTATCCCCTCAGAGTCCTTGATCACAAAGAAAGAAGCACTTGACGAGAAGTAGTTAAAATGTACAAAGTTCAATGGAGTCATCACACTGAGGAAGAAGCCACATAGGAAACAAAAAACTACCTCAATCGAAACTTCCCTAGTTTTCTCGACTCTACCAAAGGTATCGCACTTTCCACACTTAGTCATTCGGTTGAATCTCGGGACAAGATTCTATTTGGAGAAAATTTGAAATTCAAACTGTATGGGTAATTTCAATTACATTTATGTTTTAAATTTTAACTTTCAAACGAAGCTTCAAAGGAAAAAGTGCCTGAAATGAAAGTTGTAGATTTTGACATGATGAACAACTTTCGCATTCAAAATTATTTGAGTTTCAACTGAGTATTTTGAGAAAATCTAGGTCAAACATCACTGTGCACTCTTCCTTCTCTCCCCCCTCCCTCTCTCTCCCTCCTCTGTCGAGAAGGGGACGGGCGAGCAGAGCTCGCCGGCCGTGTGGCCGGCGATGCCTGCCCACTGCCCCCGCCTGCACTCGCCCATTAAAGATCGCCCATCGCATCGCCATGATCGCATGAGTGCCCTATCGCCACCGCGATGCGCTCTGTTTTGCCGCGCGCGCACGCCACCACAGCTGCACCAGCCGCTAGCCCCGTTGTGACAGCCCACTGACCGCTGAGCCTGCCCACGTCACGTCCCGTCGCCCAGGACGCATGCCAGGCATGCCGCTCGCACACGGTGGCCTCGCCGCGCGCGTGCCGGCCACTATGCCAGTGTTCTCCCGCGCTCTCTCCCGCCCGGCCATTTTCCTCCGCGCGTTGTAGCCCTGCTCCTCACCTCACTTCCTTGGCACACAGCAACTCCCTCACATCCTCCCGCACTCCGTTCCTGCGCCCAGAACCCAAACTAAACCTGCTGTAGTTCCAGAACGCCGCCGCCCGCCCGCCATAGCTCCGCTGTGCTCCTGCTCCCGTGGACAGCACAGCTCCGCCCCTCCCCGACCCAAGCCATCCATGTAGCAACCTTGCTCTAGCTCCAGTGCAGCTCGATGACCCCGCCATTGCCATGCAATGTTCGTCCAGAGCCCAGAACACCACTGCCATTCACCGTAGTCGCCGTCGTGACCTAGCGCACCGTGGAACCCTCACCTCTAGCCTTCACCTCGTCAAATTGAACCCGCCACCATCTTCCCTGAGCTCACGCGAAGCTCCACGACCGGCTCACCTTCGCCCAGGACTGCTGGAGCGACGCTGCCGCCGCTACATACCACCTCAACCCGAGCCAAGACTACCCACAGGTAGCTCTCGCCTCCGTGAAGCTTTACCACCTCGAGCCCCTCACCGCCGGCGACCCAGTTAGCCGGAATCGGCCATGAACCGCCGCGCAGCGTCTGTTCCCTGGCCAGGGACCCGATTGCATTGTTTTAAAACTTTCCAGGGGGTTTTTGCTAAATGCAGGGACCTATTCGTGAAGTTCTATTTCAAGTTTTTAATTCAAAACAGTAAACTTGTAAAATCGATATAAAATTATAGAAAAATTAAAAAAATACAAACTCAACTGTTCTGGAACCCCTACAAGTGGATCTACATCTTTTGTTACATAAACTTTTCTTTGCTTACTGTATATGGCTCTATTTTAAATACAAGTTAAATGCATCTTTAATTAGATCTCAAGATCCATTCCTTGGATGCCTGCAAGTTTTGGTTAGTATTTTTCATGTTGTAAGTCTAGGCTTGTGCAAAACTTGTGGGACCAATACTCATTCCTAGCCTAGATTTTAAAATAGATCTTGAAATAGGCCTAGTTTAAATGGGTTATTTGTTCAAGTTGCTATACTGAGTTTTAGGGGTTATAACTTCTACAGTACCCTTATTTTGGTTCGTAGATGCTATAGAAAAAGTTTGAGAATTTTTAATTGAGCACAACTGGACCAAATAATTTTTGGTTAGGATAAATGCACTAAATAAAGAAAGTAGTTCCTATGCCTGGAAAAATATAAAATTTTTACTAGAACTTCTATTTAGGGATATAATCATACTGGTAAAATTTGAGACTCAGAATCTGAATAGAACTCTCTGTGTAAAGTAGTTTTGATTTATGTAACTATAACTTATGTGATATTTAATGTTCTGTGTAATGATTATTTAAATCTAAAAACTTTACAGTCGACTCGCCAACGCCGGTCGCCAGATGCACGGCCACGGGCCACGGCAACTCCCAGACGGTTACCGGAGTCTAAACGACAAGTAAAACTTAAGAGCATCGTGTTATTTTTCTTAGTTCATCATTTAATTATGTTGATGATTAAAATACATCTATTAATTTTGTTCTTTCCATTACAAGCCATATCGTTGGCAAATCAGTCTAAAAAATATGAAGAACAGGTACGGTTATTCTTGAAATATCCTATTTATATGTAATACATTATATATATTATATATGTTCTATTGTTACTTGTTACTATTGTTTAATTTTACTAGGCCACTAGGCCCCATATTAATATTTCGCATTGGGCTCCCGGTTTGGCCAGGACGCCCCTGAGCTGAATAATAATAAAACATAAACTCCAAGGGTAAATGCATAGCTTGGCCTGGAGATAAAAATTCTCAGAGACAGCTTGTGAACTAGCATTGACATTACACAACTGGTTTAATCCATGACAGCATGCATGCACATTACACAAGTTATTTAGCAAAACCTACGTACTGGTCTCCTCCAAATAAAAGACATCTACGAAAAAGCAGACATGAGTACTTTCAACAAATAATATATTTCATGATAAACAAGAACACACCCAACTTATTGGTTGCTTTCTCCCACAAATATGAAAACATGCTACCCCATGATCTTTCCGCGCATTGATGTTGTTGCGTCTTGACTTCGAGCCACCCGCTCTACTTTGACAATTGGCGAAATGATTAACACTAGCATCTCTGAGGTTGCTGCAATGGTGCTGGTCAGCTAGAACAAGCATGGTCTCCATGTTCGCGGCATCAAGGCTCTTGGAAAGGATTCCTTCGCAGATCAGCTTCAGCGTGCTCATGGCATACCTATCCTCAGCGACAAGCAACTGCCAAACTGTTTCACTCTTTTCATCGCCATCGAGGCCTTCCATGGCAGGTAGCGTGTCGGTGTAGATGAAGTGAAGCAATGCCTTGAACACAGCAGGCTCCATGTCCTCAATTACAATGCATTTTTTTCCCTTTTTCCAGCACGAGTCCTTCGTCAGGCTCCGCCAGGAAGATTGGTGATCGCACCGCGAGCACGACCTTGTGGGCATGGAAAACCTCGTCTTCAACCTTGAAGATCACGTCGGCTCTTTCCTCCATCTCCAGCAATTTCCCCAAACTACTCGACAGGTCCGACGGAGGCACCTCGACATCAGACGCCGCCATGGTGTTCTCCACCTGTGGCTCCATGATAACAGTGACGTCACACTCGATCACGAGGCTGTCGTCTACAAGGTAGGCGGACGCTTCTTCCAGCTCGCTCCTCTCCATGAGCTCGTCTGTGCCCCAAGCGAAGTAGTTGTCCTCCCTAACGTCCAGGGTGTCGAACACCTGCGGCGCGGCCGTGCTGAACACCGACGACGACGTGCCCGTGGAGCGATCAAGGAGCCTGAAGTCGTAGAGCGCCCTCACCTCGGCGTCCTCGATCAGGAGCTCCAGGAAGGCCGCGACGTTACCGTCGCCGTCGTCCCTGGAATCCTCCTCGCCGTTGTTGTACCCGTCGTGGTAGAAGCGGATGCACCAGCTGTACCCGCCGACGTCGAAGGCAGCGGACCGGATGAAGTTGCCGACGCCGAGGCCGCGGTGGAGGCTGTAGGCGGCGATCTCGAACGCTTGCGTGCCCCGCGCCGTCCGCGGGGTGCACCTCGACGCTGTCCTCGTCGCCGGCCGCGGGAGACTGGACGCCATTGTTGCCGCGGGTATCTCGCGATCTGTTACAACTCACGGCGTAATCAGCTAGCTATAGGCAGGCACGAGACTATTAATACGAAGGAAACAGAGTTTGGTACGCGTACGTGAGTTCTGTCCGAGCCCAACACTAGATATTTTGTTTCCATCTTTTAGCGTCTGCAGGCCCATCGTCGTGACACCGGCCGGGACGACCACGACGATGTTGTTCACATGCTCAACCAGGACACTGAAGCCTACCCCCCACGAAAAATATTTGAAAACACTATATCTGCCAAATCTGTTAGCACTTTGATCATGTCGATATATTCAGTTTAAATCACTTAAACAAAAGAACTTATGCATATTTTAAAAGAATGAGAAAATAAAGTTGACACTTCCTTATGTGACATGAAAATTTTAAAATTTCCAATTTGATACTGAGTTGAACTTTCATTTCCTATTTAACACTTTTGCGCATTCTGTGAGATCCTGTGTTTTCTGGGCTAAAACCACTATCAAATCACCTCCAAGGTTCATGAAACTATTTGTAGGGATATAACCAATAAAGATGAACCCATATTGCACAATAACACATATGCAACATTTAAAATCTTAAAATTAAAATTCACCAAAATAGGCTACATTTAAAACCCAAGATGTTTAGGTAACAACGTTACTTTCAAAAAAATTATGAAAATATATCTGAAAATCCTATAATAGCATGAAATAATTTGTAAGGTTCTCTTCAATCATTAGACAATCTTGAAGTTATTTCAAAATTCTACTTTTTGTGAAATAACTTTAAATTTATTTTTATTAAAAAGTTCAAAATTTCTTTTTAACTTAACTATGATGTAAAGTAATTTTACCAATTCATTAAATCCATCATAGGAATATTAGGTATTTATTCACAAAAATGTTGTAAAGTATGTTTGTACCCTAAAAATCTACAATCTCTAAAATTAGCCTATTTTGATGAATTTTAGTTTATTAATTTTAAATGCTACATATGTTATACCCCTACACAAAATTTCATGAATTTTCGAGGTGATTCGGTAGTCATTTTAATCAAGAAAGTGTCCATATGTTTCTATTCATGTGAGTTAACTTGAATGGACGGAAGTATCAAATTAAATAGATAAAGAAAATTCAAACTAGTTTGAAATAAGGAAGTTAAAAATTTTCAATGTCAGATAAGAAGCCTTAAGTTTACCAGTGTCAAATAGGGAATTTTGTCATGTAACAATTAGTATTTTACCACTTTTAATCATTAATCATTAGCTTTAGATACGCAATGCAGTGGAAGTAGAGCTGGAGAGGGATCCAATCTCATACTACTAAAGGGGCTAACTAAGACTTTTTTTGGTTCGTCATTCACTACCGGAAACTGGATGTTTGCCGAGTGTTTCTTAGTTTGCCAAGTGCTTTACTTCAGGCACTCAGCAAAGAAGCTCTTTGCCGAGTGCTATAAAAAACACTCGGCAAATCAACTCTTTGCCGATTGCTAAAAAAACACTCGGCAAAGATGAAGATTTACCGAGTATTGTTTTTTGGCACTCGGCAAAGAAACTATTTGCTGATTGCTTTCTTCTTGACACTCGGCAAAGAAATAGTTGCCTACGAGTGTTTTTTTTCATTTAACACGTCATCGATCCAAACCCCTCAAACGGTGCTCTCCCGTTGGTCCAATAAATGTCCTCTGGTCCCCCTCCTCCATAGGATAAGGCCCCTCACTCTCTCCCTCCGGCGGGCACGGCGGCGGCCGGGCAGGACGGCGGGGTGCGGATGGCCAACCCCAGCAGCGGCGCAGCCTCAAGCGCTGGCCGGCGGGGGCCACTAACGGCAGCTGATGGGGGCCTCAAGCGGCGGCGGGGGCACTAGTGGCGGCCGGCAGGACCCTCCCTTCCCTCTCCTGGCGCTGCCCCCCTCCCCTCCTCTCCCAATGCCGGTGGTGCCCCATCTCCCGACGCTAGTGGTAGCGGGCGGCGTGGTGGTGGTGGTGGCGGCGGCGGCGGGCCGCGTGATGGTGGTGGCGGGTGTGGTGGTGGCGGCGGCGGCGGCGGCGTTGTGGTGGTGGCGGGCATGGTAGTGGTGGCGATGGCGTGGTGGTGGCCACAGGCATGGTGGTGGTGGCGGCGGTGGCGGTTGTTTTTTTATTTTTTTCAAAAATTCTTTGCCGAGTGTCGGTTTAGCACTCAGCATAGTATTTGATGGGTGCTGGACAAAAAACACTCGGCAAAGATAGCTTTGCCGAGTCTGCCTTCACCAAGTGTAATGCTCCGAGCTTTTGCTGAGTGTAATGCTCTGAACTTTTGCCGACTGTTTTTCACGCTTTTGCCAACTGTTTTGGGGATTCGGAAAACTTTATATTTCCCGTAGTGATTTGTCGCTCCGCACAATCTTTCATTTGTCCTCCCCTCCCCTTGCCAATTCCTCCGTCCGCCATTCTCTTCATCCGCTTTTTTTTTGAACGCCGGGCCCGATAATGCCGCGGGCCTTCCAATCAACACCAAACCCTCCACACGTCACGCCACCGCGCAGCCTCCTCCATTGTCACGCCGCTGCTGCCATCCGCCCCGCAGTCGACATCTCTAGTCAAACACCACCGGCCGTCGATGCGCACCGATGCCGCTGCCGCTGGCCATCGCAAACTCCCTCAACGTCGCCCCCCATCCGCTCTGCACTTGGCATCTCCGGTCAAGCACCACCGGCCATCCTTGCCACTGCCGCCAGCCACCAGCAGATCGGGGATGGCATTTACGAGTACCTTATCGATAAATTAAAAATATCGGAGGTTGGTGATAAACGGGAATATCAGATATATCAGAATTCTATCAGTGACAGAGAAATCTTTTTGGATAAAATTTAGAGAAAAAACTCTCATTTTATATAGAAATGAACATAGATTCTTTTCAAACCATATAGCCTTAAAAACTATGCATAATAACGTAAAAAAATGAAAGGAAATAGCCGATAGGGTGACATGTCGGCTACGTCAGTTCTCGCTAGAATATGAACGGTTGATGGTGGAATAAAAGCAAATGAATAAATTAGGGTTAAAAGATGGCTACATGTTCTTTTTACTCGTTATAGTGGGTAAAAAGTACGTGCACAAGCTTGTGGTTAGTTGAATGGAGTGTTAAATTTAAATACTAATATTTTTAGATGATAAACTAATTCTATCGGAGCTCACCAGTAAAACAAAAATATTAGAATTATCGGAATTCTATCGGTGATAAGGTAAATCATGCGAGTACGCATCTCTCAAATTCCGTAGCACGCGGCCTGCACTTGCACCTACTCCTCTCCATGCCCAGGGTTTCCACGCTGCGCATTGTAGAGATGTGGAATGCGAGGGCGGCGGCTGCTGTAGCCCGCGAAGGAGACGGCGATTGGGGATGGTAACCCGATCTGGACCGTTGGATCGCTATCGGGCGGTCTAGATTTAACTGGATCTGGATCTAATCTCGGGCGCTGGATCTAAAACGGACGGCCTAGATTTAAAACAGGGGCGAACCGGTATCTACGGATCCGGATCGTTGGATCCGGATCCCGCGGCTCAGATTCGAACGATACGCCATCTAATCTAGGCCACAGATTTCAGATCGGGCGGCTCGGGTGAAAGGAGGTCAATGGCGACGGTGCAGGTCGCCGGGAAACTCTTTCCTGCGGCGGCGCCTCGCCAGAGATGGCCGATTCCGGCGTTCCAGAAGCTAATTCGACCCAGGCTTGGGTTTGGCGTGATCAGCGCGTCACGCGTGATCTTCTTGGGGCTAAAGCTGGGCTTGGGGTGGCCTGTGGAGATGAAATCGAGGGCGGTGGTGGCGCTGCATGGCGGAACACGCCGGCGTGCGTGCGTTCCTGTGTTTCTAGGCACGGGAACGGTTGCAAACGGTGTGTGTGCGTGCGCAAGGCCAAAACAACACGAAATGGGGTCGGTGCAGTACTGGACAGGGCTGCAGGGGCAAGGCCGTGGCGGAGCAGCGGTGGCAGAGCACCGGCAACGGCGTTCCGGCCTCGAGACCGGCCTACGGGCCACAACATCTAGCGCAAAAGGAATACTAGGGCAGATTGAAGCTCACCGAGGGCTCGGATTGAGCTGGGACACAGCGCAGGGTCGACGGCGTCGAGGTCGGGCGGCGGTGCACGGGCGGAGCTCGAGGAGGAAGGTGTTGCAGGGTGTCTCCGGGAGTCTGGATCCTGCGGTTCGGCTCGGGGTGTTCCTGCGGAGGTGCGACGTGGATCAGGGAGGCACGGAATCCACCGGCGGCGAGGAATTGAGGTGGCGGAGCGACATACCGGCGGCGGTCCTCGGGTGCAATTCCGGTGATGCTCGGGCTGGAGTCGGGGGTAGCAGCCTTGGCTACGTTCCTGGTGTCAGGGCGGAGTCGCGGTGGGTGCTTGCAGGGGCGGAGGTGCAGCGGGGGCGGCGGGTGCACGGCAGGGTAGAGGTGCTGTGCGGCGGAGCACGGCGGGTTGCGGCATGCGCTAGGGTTTGGAGTGGCTTCGAAGGAAGGAAATGTGGGCGCAGAGGAGGGCGCGGGGCTGTTTAAAGGGAGGGGGCCGGTGATCTTGGCGTGCGGGGCTCGCCGGGGATCTCAGCCGGAGATCGCGTGGCCGTTGCGCGGGCGAGGAAGACGGGTCTGGGCGGTGGGGCCATTGCGTCAGCGAGCGAGCGGGGCGAACACGGCTGCCGAGGGAGGCACTGACAGGTGGGGCCAGGCTATCAGCCGGGGTGCGAGCGCGCGGGGGAAACGGCGAGCTGGGCCGAAATGCGCGGAGGGAACGGGCCGAAGGAAGGGAAAGTGGGCCGCAGGCGCGGGGAAGGGCTGGGCCGCCTGGGCTTGGCTGGGCCGGTTCCAGGTTTACCATTTTTCTGAGTTTTCTAATTCCTTTTCTATTTCTTTTCTGGTTTTTCAAACTGAAATCTATTTGAATTCAAACTCCTATGCACTCATTCAAATAAAATTATGCACCAGCATGAATGCACAGACATATTGAACTAAAATAAATTTTATTTACTTATGAAAAGAAATTACAATTAAATGCAAACTAAACAAACTAAACCTTAGAAAATGCATTAGACCCAATTAACTTTATTAATAAATTGGAATTTTTACATTAGGGTGTTACACGCTGCGTGTTACACCCCTGGCTGAATCTTTAAACGGGGGTTCCATCAAATCCCCGCTAGCAGTACTCACCCACCATTAGCTGATGTGCCAGGTAAGGGATGTTGGCACGTAGGATCCCCATCTTCACCAAAGAGCTCCAGAAGAAAGCCATGGCGAGCCGCTTTGACCATTCTGATGCCAAGAGTGGCAATTAGCGCATGCACCCACGGCGTGGCCCCTCAAGCGTGATGCCCGACATGAGGATTAGGGGCTTGCCCTCTTCGCCGCCGGTCAGCAGCACTCCGGTGTTATTTGTCACGATGCCCCATGGCTTGACACCCCTAGATCCGAGTCTGGTGGCACCGCCTGCGCCAACATCTGATTCGCCAAGTTCCGGATTGAGGTGTGGAGGCGAGTGGCCCTGCAGAACACCTAGGCTTAGAGCAACTTGGGCCGCAGCAGTGTTCCCCCAGGGGAGGCGCTGGCAGTAGCCCAAACACTCCTCCGTCACCTCTGGTTGAGGGTGGAGGCGGGGATGATCCCTGAAGGAGATTATCTCGATGAAGTCGTGAGCCTGGTCCAAAAGGCAGAACCCAGACCGTGAGATGATGGCTCTCGCACCACCACTAGGGAACCATCATGTGAGAATCCCTGCAGGCCGCCGCGGCGACCGGCCCTATGCCATACCCACACCGGCATGACATCCGACCTCCGTTCTCATATCAATAAGTTGAGGGCCCTTGAGGACGCTCGGACTAGCCTCGAGCGCATGCGCAAGCAACGACGCGGTGGCGAAGTTGAGCATGCCTCCTCAGGCGCTCCTAGAAGCGGCAACATCTTGTTGCAAGATGATAACATCGGGCCCTATGGGGCTGGATGCCAAGCCTTTGCCATGGATCTGAGTTGGGTCGACTGGCCCACCAAGTTTCGGCCCGACCTCCTCGAGAAGTATATGGCACCATTGATCCTAAGGAGTTCCTCCAAATTTACACCATGGCCATCCACGCCGCAAGGGTTGGACCTCATATCATGACCAACTACTTCCACGTGGCTCTCTGGGGTACCGCCAGGTCCTGGCTAACGAACCTCCCTCCGGGGTCCGTTAGGTCCTGGGGTGAACTGTGCCTTCAGTTCATCATCATCTTCTCTGGGTCGTTCACTCGACCGGGGATGCAAGGCAATCTCCTCGTCATCCGGCAACGCAAGGGTGAAACGCTATGTCAGTATATCTAGCATTTCAACTAAATGTGCAACACCATACCCCGCATCTTGCCGGCTATCGTTATCATGGCATTCAGCGAGGGGGTCACCAACAAGCGGTTGGTGGGGAAGCTTGAGACGCACAACATCAAGACTGTCACCAAGCTGTTCACCTTGGCTGACAAGTGCACCTGGGAGATCGAGGCACAGAGCCGCGTCGAGCGACGTGGCATCCCGGAGGAGCCCGTTTCCCTAGATCCCGGCAAGCCCAACGCCAAGAAGAGGAAGCGGAAGGCCGTTGCTGCTATAGCGTCAGAAGAACACAACAGGCCGCCTGTGTGGGGAAACCCCCTGGGGAGGCCCCGGGCGGCTCCAAAGGCCGATCCCCGCAAGACAGGGGGCTGGCAAGTGGTGGGAGATCCACAGGACCGACCAGCATGATCTTGTCGAGTGCCGGCTCTTCAAGGATCTCGTGAAGAACCACCAGAGAGAGCGGAGTGATCGTCGCCATGACGACATCGGTGGTGCCACTCCCGAGAACGTGGGTCTGAATTTTCAAGACCCGCAGAATGTTGTGGCCACCATCTTCGGCGGGGCTAGTGCACCATCTTCCCAGAGGAGGGCCAAGCTCCTCTGGAGAGAGGTCTGCGTAGTCTCCGCAACACTGTCGAGCTCCCAACTTCTAAAGTGGTTAGCAACTCCGATCACCTTCGACCAGTACAACTGTTGATGGTCCTTAAGTCATAAAATTAACCGTCAACTCCTGCAGCTTTTCATGATAAATAATCACTAAACTTAGTTATAGGGCTTGCACCTAATTGGTTCCATGAGTTCTAGTGAATTAAGACTTGCATGCATCCACAAGTGAAAAGCAAAGAAAAACACAAGTGAATGCAGAAGAAATGCACAGAAGATCTCATCCTGCGTCTCACTTACAAAGAGAGCCCACCTGGTAGAGCAAACGGGCGTGCCAAGAAAGATACACCTGAGGACAAACACTAGGACCCACCTATTAGCCTGCCAAAGGAAGATGGAGCCGGGGGAGCTCTACCTGGGGGCGGCCGACCCCCAGGTTCGGCCGAACCCGGACAGGCACTTGTCCAGGTGCCCCTTGGCGAGGAGTAGCCCCTAAGCATCCTTAAAGCCGTGGATATGGTTTACATATGAAGAGGAGGATCAAGGGGGAATATTCGTAGCATCTCCACTCCCCCAAGTCACCTCCACCACTATAAAGGAGCCTCCTCCCCCTCTCTCCCTCATTCACATTCCCACTGCACTCCATTCACAATCCACTCATTCCCACACCACACCACTTTGAGGGCGAGGAGATGTAGTGGGACTCCATCTTGGGCCTACTTATAGGATTAGGATAGGGAGTGCGTGAGGAGAAGTGTGGAGTAGAGCCGGACTTGTCGGCCTCGCTTCTGCCCTATACTTTGTCATGTATGAATCAATTGAGTAAGTACCTGAGTTTATCTAGTGGTAATGTTCTTTGTGAAGTTATTCTCTTGTTATTATTCGCTTGTGGGATCATCATCCATTCTGGTAGCGGATGCTCTAGTAGAGGGCCCCTATTAAAGATGGATAAACCTTGCATGTCGCTAGAGCAGTAGTCGAAGGGGTAGACGTGGTGTCTAGGCCCTAGATTATATTTATTTGCTCTAAGCACTATGGTGTTGAGGGGTAGATGGAAGGTGGTGACAACCTATCCATCCACCATGAAGACAGTCTTCGTGGTTAGCGTATTCCCCCACATTTGGGTTCGGTTAGTAGAGCTAATAGCCAGAGGTCCTTGGCAAACCAGGGTTAGACCGGTGCCCGAAGTAACCGAATAGTAGCAGAGTGTAGCCTTCCTTGATCCTTACCCTTAGACAAGCCATGCTACCTACACTATCCAAACTCTTATTCTTCTAGGTAAACTAGATAGAAGACTGTTACACCTCCGTTCCCTCAGAATAGTGCGATACTATGAATACTCTCTGAGTGAAATGCTATAATGGTATATCCATGCGCTTGCAGATTCATCTATAAATGTTAAGACATACTACTGGCATTTCCTAGTGGCGTTGCTATGGAGTAACAATCCTAGTGACGATGTTATGAAATATCAACAACGACCACCCCTGCAATACGGTGGGGGTGCGACCCCACAATCTGCAACCTTGGGGTGGGAAGAGTCCTCATTGACGGGGGAGCGGGCTTGAACCTGCTCTTTCCCGAGGTATTCTGCCAGATGCAGGTCAGGGAGCACAAGCTTACCCCATCAGCCCCCTTCTACGGGGTCACTGACGGAAAGATGGTACCTTGGGTCAGTCGAGCTTCCTATCACATTCGGGGGGCAGGACAACTTCCGCACCGAAAACATCACATTTGATGTAGCACAATTCGACCTCCTCTACAACGCCGTACTTGGGCACCTAGCGCTAGCCAAGTTCATGGAAGCCGTGCACTACGCATACAGCACTGTCAAGATTCCAGGGCCATCCAGGGTCATCATCGTCAAGGCTAACGTCAAGGGGTCAGTGCAGTACGCCGAGAAGCTCTAAGAAGTGGTGGTGACCACCTCCCCTAGTGATGGGAAGAGCTCGGAGCCTACCGCGCATCCCCCGGCGAAGCAGCGGATCGTCCCCAATGACACCACCGTCACCAAGACTGTGCATCTTGGGGACGATCCAGAAGGCGGTGACCAAGAGAGCAAGGTTGGGTGAAAATTAGGAAAGCACGCTTATCACCTTCTTCCGAGCTAACACTGATGTGTTCACGTGGAAACTGTCAAATATGCCTGGGGTCCCCAGGGAGGTGATCGAGCTTGGCCTAGCCGTGCACCCCGAAGCACGGCCTATCCAATAGAAGATCCAGCATCAGGTGCCGGAGAGGCAAGAATTCATCCATGAGCAGGTGCGGAAGATGCTGGAGGCAGGCTTCATCCGAGAGGTATTCACTCGGAATGGTTGGCCAACCCGGTCATCATCTCGAAGGCCAACGGTAAGCTTCGCATGTGTGTGGACTACAGCGACCTCAACAAATCCTACCCCAAGGATCCTTTCTCGCTACCTTGAATTGACCAAGTCGTTGACTCCACGATGCGGTGCGACCTCCTTTGCTTTCTGGACATGTACTCCGGGTACCACCAGATAAGCATGGCAAGGGAGGATGAGGAGAAGACGTCGTTCACCACCCCGGTGGGAACCTGCTGCTATGTCCGCATGCCCATTGGGATCAAGAATGCTGGCCCGACTTTCCAGCGGACCATGCACATTACATTGCAGGACCTACAGTCCCACAATGTTGAGACCTATGTCGACGACATCATGGTGAAGAACCGACAGCAGGAGACCCTCCTGCAGGATCTGTCGGAAGCCATCGATAGCCTGTGCACCTCCAGGCTCAAACTGAACCCCGAGAAGTGTGTCTTCGGGGTACCAGCTGGGAATCTTCAAGGCTTCCTCGTTTTGAGCTGTGGCATCAATGTGAAGCCAGAAAAAGGTGGAGGCCATCGAGCGCATGCACCTACTAACCCACCTAAAGGAGGCGCAGCACCTCACGAGATGCATGACAGCCCTTGGAAGATTCATCTCCAACCTCGGGGAGTTTGATCTCCCCCTCTTCAAGATTCTCAAGAAGGTTGGCCATTTCGAGTGGACCAGGGAGGCTGAGCAAGCATTTTGGGAGCTGAAGAAATACCTTTCTTCTCCCCCGGTGCTTGTGGTTTCCCGGGACAAAGAAGAACTCCTCCTATACATCTCCGCCAACCCGCAAGTCATAAGTGCGGTGTTGGTGGATGAGAGGGAGGATGAAGATCACGCACAGATTGACCTAGGTCCCAGGATGGTCAACCCAGGCCCCGGGGCTGCCATGACCAATCCTGAGATTGCAGGGTCGAGTCTTCAAGCAGAGACCGTGTACCTTGGGGTCACCCCGGAATTGCCACAATGCCACCCCGGCGCATGCAACATCCAGTTTACTTTGTCAGTGAGGTGCTCCGGGATGTGAAGGAGCGCCATCCCAAGCATAGAAGATGTTGTATGTCAGGCTCATGTCATCCTGCAAACTACGCCATTACTTCAAGGCGCACAAGGTTATTGTGATCACCTCGTACCCTCTTGGCCACATCCTCCATAACCGGGAGGGCATAGGGGGCGCGATAAAATGGGTGATCGAGTTGGCATAGTTTGGGATGCAATTCATGCTCCAACACACCATCAAGAGTCAAGTCCTTGCCGTTTTCATTGCCAAATGGACCCTAGTCCCCGACATCGAGCGGCCAGAAGAAATTGCCATCCTGGCGAACAATGACGATGAGCCCTGGACCATGGAGTACTGGTGCATAAACTTTGATGGGTCCCTCACCCTCCAGGGAGCTGGTGCCGAGGTGGTCCTCACTTCCCTGGACGGCCATGTCCTCAAGTACGCTATTCAGCTTGGCTTTCAGCCGTGAACAACATGGTGGAATACGAGGGCCTCCTGGAGGGATTGCGAGCCGCGGTCGGGCTGGGGGTCCATTGACTCCTGGTAAAGGGGGATTTCCAGCTCGTGGTCAACCAAGTCTCCAAGGAGTACCAATGCGCTGACCCTCAAATGGCCGTATACATGGTAGAGGTGCGGCATGGATGACACTTTGATGGACTAGAGCTGCAACACATTCCACGCAAAGAGAACATTAAGGCCGATGAGCTATCCCAGCTCGCGTCTTCACGAGCTCCATTACCCCCTGGGGTGTTTGAAGAAAAGCTTCACCGACCAATCATCACGGTCGCTGACCGTGCCAAAGGGAGAAATCCGCCATCAAGCTAGAGGAACCAGACCATGCCACATGCCGAGAACAATCTGATCTCGAATGTGTACTCGGGAACCATCATGGATGGATAATATCCGTGGCTTCCTGAAAGAAAATATCCTTCTCAAGGATGATGCCACTACGGAATGGATCGCATGACAGTCCAAATGCTATGCCATGGTAGATGGGGATCTATATCGGCATGGCATAGACAGGGGCCTTCTCCGGTGCATCACCCGGGAAGAAGGTAGTGAGCTACTCGCTGACATCCACAAGGGCGAGTGCGGGAATCACTCTTCCTCCTACACAATGCTCGGGAAAGCTCTTTGGCAAGGCTTCTACTAGAACGGACAATGATCTCGTAAACGAATGAGAACAAGAAAATAACTTTAACTACAACTCACCAATAGGAGAACCCGGATATGTACTTCAAACATACCGTATCCGTCGAGGTACAAAGCAGCAGAGATGCCGACAAGTCCGGCCCTTGTCCACACTCCTTCCTCACACACTCCCTAAGCTAAAGATACAAGTGGTGGAGCCTATTTACTCCTCTCCCTCACATGAGAAATAGTGTGTGTATCAATGTTGTGAGAGAGTGAGGAGAAGGCCCCTTTTATAGCCTAGAGGGGGAGTAGGGGCTACTCCACGTGGCCCATTTCTATGGAAACATTATCTTCCCACGATGAGGTTGAGTGGCGCCACATCAAAGTGCACCTTGCCATGTTTTAGGCCAAATTCGGCTGAACCATGGGTTTGGCCGACCCCATGTGGCCTTTCCCTGGGTCCATCTTCCTCTGAGACGCTAACATGCGGGCTCTTGCTAAGATTCTAGGGTGCATCTTCCTTGACACGCCTGCCTTCTCTGATTTGTGGGCCCTCCATGTAAGTGACACACCTGGGTGGCGATCTCTTGTGCATTTCATCGTGTGTTCACTTGCGTTTCTCCTGAAATACAGCTGTGGGTGCCCGCAGATCACTATTCACCAAAACTTGGGGAATTTGGTTAGCTATAAGCCATATCTCTAAGTTTGTGATGAAATGCTATGAAAAACTACAGGAATTGACGATTGATTTTATGAGTTAAGGACCATTAACAATACCGCCACACCTAGCCCTTTGCTCATCCTCGAGTAAAGGTTGAAGGACTAAAGTGGATGCCGCTCCAGGAACATAACCTACAAACAAGTTATTCCATGTTTCTTCTAATACTTGTGAATTTTTTTGAGTGGCTACCATGTTGTCTTGGGTGATTGAAAAAACAGAATGACTCAGGTTTCAGGTTCATAGCTCTTCCTGCTCAGCAACTTGGATTTTTATTTCAAAAAATGATAGCATTGTTCCTCAAATTCTTCTCTCAAATCACTCTTTTTGTTTCAGATCCTCACCAAGGCAAAGTTGTTGCCTTCTTTTCTCCTACCAACTAATCAGGCTTACATGGAGCTCAGGGTAGGAATAAAGAGGCATGTTTGCTTTACTTATATTGTTAAGTCAAAAACTAGATCCAAGCAGAACGGAGTCATACAATCTGATCAAGAGGTGCAAGTGTATGGAATATTTTTGGTGGATGGTTGGTGAACTCCTTTTGCATGTGTCATCTCTCCCTTTTGGATGTGGGCTATCCTTTTCTTTCTTTTTCTTCCTCTTTTTTTCAACATGCCTTGTGAGCATGTGGCATACCTTCTTTGGGTATGCATCTTTTTCTTTTTTCTTTTTTTTGACATGCTTCTTGAGCATGTGGCATACCTTCTTTGGGTATGCATCTTTTATTTCTTTATAGCCCACAACCTTGATTATCACTTTGGAGAGAAAGAGTCATGGTGTGACATGAAGTTTTATTTTGTGGGTGGATGGAAATGATAGCTATCTTCCTGTGTAGAAGTATAGCATGTGTACATGCTCTTGATCATGAGGTTATGACAAGTTTCTAATAAGCGTCAAAGAATTTGACAAAACTCAAAGCAAAGTGAAACTGTATATGAAGGGTTTTGATAATGAAAATCTAACTTTGGCCTTGGTAGGACATTTTAATTTGAGGAGACAAGCTATATTGTTTGTTTATTTTTTAGTTTTTGTAAAAGAAAACAAGTGCTTTGCATGGAAGAGCATGGTTCCATCTAACCAAGTCATATCTCATTAGTCAATTACTTAGAAAACATGGGGTCCCTAAATTTATTCACAAGTTTCGGAGAAAGCAATGAATAAAAAATATGCAAGTTTTATTCTTGGAACCATGAGGAGTGTGAAGCTTTCATTTTAATATGTTCAGGACGTTTAGAGTTGATTTTAAATGAAAGCAAGGGTGAGAGAGGGTTTTTGAATGCAAACCGATCAAGTGGAGGAAGATCAGGCCAAGTGGGCCCCACCAGGGTGCGGCTGACCCAGGGGTTCGGCCGCCCCAGAAGTGGGCTGCCTCGTCTTCTGCTGGTCATGTCGGTTTGGTACTGTGCATTTGTGGGGTGCGTCTCCCCCACACGTTTTTCTGTGCCGGCATAATCACTCGAGGCAAAATTGGGCACAAAAAAGGAACTCTGCTAGTTTGAATCCCGGGGAGTTCAAATTTTATTCATTCAAAATGAAGGGCGCTTATTACAACTTGCAGGAAAACTGCGTGGGAAATAAAACATGAAAGTAAATGCGCCCTAAAGCCAAAGGATGCTGCACACCCTAGGCAGTGTCCTTGCCTTTCTCAGAGCGTGCAACCTTGGAGCAAAGGCCGCTGCGGAGTCTCAAAATCATCCTTGAGGGACTTGAGCTCTAAGGTCAGATCCACCACCTGGTCGGCTAGCTTCTAATGTTCTTTCTTCATTGAGACTATGGTCCGAAGAAGCTGGATGACTTTGGGTCTTTTGAGGACCTTCTCGTCCTTGCTCTCATATTGCCCGGCAGGGCGCGTGATGAGAGGAGGCGAGAGGTGCCTCTTGACCCTCTTGGGGGTGGACGCGATTGACTCGGCCTCTCCCTTCTCTTTAGGGGAGAGCACGGGAAAGAGGCCCTTGCCATACCCTCCGCCTGGGGTATGGATTTCTAGCGCCCTAAAACGATTAGGCACATTGTCACTAATGGGTGAGAAGGTGGAGGTGTAGTGGTGGCAAACTACGTCGCCACTCTTGTTCTTTACAATATGGGCGAAATGTTCGCCCTCCTCCATTGGCATCGGTGGTGCGGGGTCGGCGAAGAGGCGAATGGCGACGTCCTTGGGCCGTAGCTCGCCCGTAGTCGGCATCTGCTCTGCGCCAGAGTGCCCTACTCTACCCCTCCTGGCAGGGGTCTTCTTGGCGAAGTGTGGCATTGAATGGGGAGCCGAGGGGCCTTCCTCCTGGTTCGGCCGAACCAGGGGGTCGACCGCCACCTTGTTGGTGCTTCCTGGCATCCCCTTCGGCCCTGGTGCAGGCATGATCGCCAGGGGTGAAGTAGCAATGTGTGCGGCCTCTTCTTCAATCGTGGTGTTCACTAGCGCGAGGTTGGCGGGAGTCAGCTCCCCGTCGAGCCCGAACAATGATACGGACCTAATGAATAGGATGAGCAACTTGTCAGCCATGGGAAACAGAGGAAATTGATGTGCAAAGGCCAAGGTGAGGGAGAAATCTCGTGGTTGAGTGTGAATGGAGAAAAGAAGAGGAGACATGAATTTAAAGGGAAGAGAGGATCAGAATGGTGCAAAACATGTCAAGAATCAGTGTCTCCCCATAAGGAAACACAAGAGGGTCGTTGGGAGAGCTTGAATTCAAAGGTTCAGCCCCAACAACCACATGGTGGGGCTGGCCGAACCCTAGGTCTGGCCACCCCCCTCTGGGATTGTCTGGGCCTCAGTTTCTTCTAGTGGGCTCTCTAGGTTGTAGGCTAGGTGATCTTTGGGTTCATGGACCTTTTTCTCTAGGAGATGATGTGTGGACTCAAAGTCCACTAGGCTAATTTCGTCTAAAACTTCGCTAGAAAGGAAGGGTTCATGAAAAACTTTCAGGCGTTGGCCGTTTACCATAAAATACTTACCGCCGTTGTCATGGAGTGTGATTGCCCCATGAAAAGACATAACGATGATGGTGTACGGCCCCTTCCACTTGATTTGAAGCTTTCCTTCCCCGAAGAGCTTGACCCAAGAATTCAACATTAGTACCTTATCACCTGGCTTGAACTCCTTGGGCCTGATCCTCTTGTCGTGCGATCTCTTGGTTCGATCTTTATATATTCGGGCACTATGGTATGTTGTTTCCCTCCATTCTTCCAACTCTGCTAGCTGCATCTGTCTATTCCTCCCAGCAAGCTTGAGATCCATGTTCCATTTTCTGATGGCCCAGTTGGCCCTGTGCTCAAGCTCAACCGGAAGGTGACATGTCTTCCCATAGACCAGTTAGTATGGTTACATGCCGATGGGGGGTCTTATATGTTGTCCTGTATGCCCAGAGTGCATCAGGTAGCATGTTCTTCCATCCCTTCCCTATCTTATTCATCGTTTTTTGCAGAATACTCTATATTTGCTTGTTAGATGTTTCTGCCTGACCACAGGTCTAAGGGTGGTATGGCGTGGCAATGTTGTGTTTTACGCCAAGCTCCCTTAAGAAGCATTGGAAAGTCTTATCAATGAAATGAGACCCTCCATCGTTTATGATAATTCTTGGTGTTCCAAAGCGAGAAAAAGTGATCTCATGGAACATCTTTTTGGCGTGCTTGGCGTCTGCAGCTCAGCAGGGTAATACTTCTACCCATTTGGACACGTAGTCCACAGCAACCAGGACGTATTCGCAGCCATGGGATTTTTGGAACGGTCCCATGAAGTCAATGCCCCAGACATCGAATAGTTCCACTTGAAGGTTATAGGTGAGGGGCATTGCATTGCGAGCTATGATGCCTCCTTGCAGCTGGCATCTTTGACACCTCCGAATGAATTCCTTGGTGTCTTAATACATTGTGGGCTAGAAGAAACCACTTTGCCACATCTCTGCCTGTGTCTTGAAAGCTCCAAAGTGACCTCCATATGCTGCGGTATGGCATTTTTCTATTATCTGTATTCCTTCTGTTGCTGGGACACATCTCCTCAATAGTCCATCTGCACATACCCTGTATAGGTATGGTGGGTCCCAAAGGTGACGTCTGCTTTCAAATATCAGCTTCATCTTGTTCTCCCCAGGTGGTACGTGTCCTGCAACTATGAAATTCATAATATTTGCGTACCATGGGTTTGAGTCCATCACCTTTAGTAGCATGTCGATGTGTAGGAAGTCATTGATTGGAGGTTCCAGCAGGTTAGTGACTTGCATATGCGACAAAAGTTTGGCAACAGTATACTCTACTCCCTTTTTATCTTTTATTTCAAGCTCAACTTCTTGGAGTAAGATAATCCACCGTACTAAATGGGGTCTTTCTTGGTGAGCAAATAGTTTAAAGCTGCATGGTTAGTATAAACAATAACCTTTTCTCCAAGTAAGATCTAAACTTGTCAATACTAAAAACAATAGCCAGGAGCTCTTTCTCAGTTGTTGCATAATTTAATTGAGCCCCTGTCAGTGTTTTGCTGGCATATGAGATTGCATGAAGCTTTTTATCCTTGGTTTGGCCTAACACCGCACCAACGGCATAGTCGCTAGCATCACACATTATTTCAAACGACAGACTCCAATATGGGGGTTGAATGATTGGAGCTGAGACGAGTGTTTTCTTAAGGATTTCGAAAGCTTTTAAACACTCTTCAGTGAACTCGAAGGGTGCATCCTTAGCTAAGAGGTTTTTGACGGTCCTAGCGATCTGAGAAAATTTCTTAATGAACCGACTGTAGAACCCGCATGGCCTAAGAAGCTATGGATCCCATTAATGTTTACTGGAGGTGGAAGCTGTTCTATGACATCGATCTTAGCTTTGTCCACCTCAATCCCCCTTTCGGACACAGGCGTCCAAGGACGATGCCTTCGCGGACCATGTAATGGCACTTCTCCCAGTTTAGTACCAGGTCTTTCTCTTGGCATCGTTGCAAGACCTTGTCTAAGTTTTCTAGACAATGATCAAAAGTTTTCCCTTAGACAGAGAAGTCGTCCATGAAAACTTCCATGATTTCCTCGATCATGTCTGAAAAGATAGACATCATGCACCTTTGGAAGGATGCAGGAGCATTACAGGGCCCGATAACTGGTCTGACCGGTCTGCGTAGAAGGTGCTGCAGTGAGCTCGTTGCAATCTTGTGTTGACCCCAAAAGGCATCAACACTCAGCAAGTATATTGGAAATAAATGACATGAAAGGCTTAAAACAAGGAATAAGGCTGGCTGAGTAAAGTGGTAAGTATTTTTAATTAACAGTTAAGCATTATCAGTTAATTACTATTCATGTATGATCCATCCCACATTTATGAAAAAGAAGAAGATATCTGAATAAACATATAACATGGAACATTAAGTAGCTGAATTAAAATAATGATTTCAATTAAGTAAACATGTGAGGGTCTGAGCCGCTCTTGACCATGAGCACAGTTGATATATCAATTTTTACTCTATAGAGGTTGCACACTTTCACCACAAGTCGTGTTACCCGTCACGCAGTGCTGATCAAGCACACTCACCACACTTCCTTAGGTATGGCTGCATGGGTACACTACGAGACCTTTACATAGACACCCTTACCAGTAGTAGCCCACTAAGATTTTAGCCGCTAGGTGAGTGCACCCTCCCCCAAAGCGAGTGTACCCCATAGGCGCACCAACTCCTTTGGAAGGCCGAGTACCCCTCTTGAAACTAGTCCCCCTCTTGCGCCTTTTGGTAAGCTACTAACAAGCTAGAGAAATATAATTAATCGGCTAAAACCAGAGCCATATAATTCTTATGGTTGCGTTATTTTTCTGGGTGGTTCTCCATGGTTGATTTTATTTAACTTCACTAGTTCTTCATATTGTTCCAAAAGATATAACATCATGTCTCAAGTATTATTGTCGTAAACCACCTATAACCATTGTTTAGCAACTAAGCAAACTATCTAAAAGATTTTATAGAAGAAATTCAGCTATTCAAGGATATGAATGAACAATAAGGATAATAGATACCCATCAAATTAATGCATGTAAGCATAGATTACATAATGGTTATTAGGACAAAGTATGATCAAGGAATATATTTGCCTTATTCCAGAGAAAAGCTGCCTAGAGTCTTCAACACTTGCTCTTGAAACTCTTAATCTTCAGAGTTCTCGAACTAATTTCCTTTCTACTCGCAATAAGCATGGGGCACAAACATAAAAAAACAAACAAGAAAACAAGCACCACTAAGAAAAGATCACTAGACAAAAAGAAAGCATTACAAGAACACACTAAAGGAGTGGGCTCGAAGCTATGATCACCAGAGCGCAAGAAATGCTAAAAATAAAGCTATGGTTGAAAAGATACATCTAACAGAAGATTTATATCATAACAGAAAAGAAAACTATAAGATTGGATTTATTTTAATTATGAAAAACATATGTAATGGATATTATAAAGAAATACCTTTAATTAGAATTAAATTAACTATATTTACATTTGTAAAGTCAAAATAAGCTTAGTCACATTTTATTCTATCAATTTTTGATCCAACTTATACCAATTAATTATTTAAATAGCAAATAAGAATTAATTATTTAACTAGCAAATAAGAATTAATTATTTAACTAGGAAATAAGAGATATGCGAGAGCAACTAGCGTAAACTTCATGATTCGTGTTTCTCTAAACAAATTATTTAAAAGACACATCTATGTTGGCATTAATCAATTTAACATAAATTATGAAAACCGATGTACAACTCTAATTAGCTTTATTAGAAAACCTAGTTCAATAGTTATTAATCAAATTAATTCTAAATTTATTTTAAAACAGGAGCTATGATACAACGACACTACTAAACTGTTGCACATGCTAAAACAAACTAATGCAACTAGAACGAAATAAAACATAGCTAAAACTGTCGATCTATGGACTAAACGGTTTTGTAGGGACCTATGTGCGATAAAACAGCATATTTCAGGGACCAGTCTGCAAAAGCTTGGGCTCTTCCATTGATGGCGGACAAGAGCTTCTTATGGTTAAATTGTCGATGATATACAGCATGAGAGGGCTTGGGATTTGGAGGATAAGAAAGTGGACGACGAGGGGATTCTGTTTTATACCTTACTTGCGACATGGACTTATCGTTGTGGCCAGACTTGCAGCCAGAAGGAGGCACCGGTAGTCTGCTCTTGTCGAACTCCCTGGTGATGACACTGGATGTCATGCAGGGCCTCTGGTGCTCATGATTTCCATGTGCCGTGATAGCAGGAGGGACTTGCCCGCAACCAGACGAGCGGCGACGACACTGGATGCAAGGAAGGGTGTAAACAACAAGGGGGGATCATGCGCGATGTCTATTTATCGCGGGCGCGAGTAGGCGCTGGCGCGTCACACAAGCCTCCCCTGTTCATCTTCTACCCCCAGTCAAGGGAGGCGGCAGCGGCATGCTTGGGGAGGGGAGTGGGGGAGGGGGTGGCGCTAATATTCTGATGAGTGCAGCAGCTCCTGTCCTCTCTCTCAAATTCCGTTCGATGTGTCTTAAGATTCGTGCTTCTACCGCCACTAGGGTGCCGTCCCAGGGTGGTTGGTGGGGGGGGGGGGGGTCGCCGGCGGCTAGGGTGGTAGAGGGAGGTGGCGGATCATAGGGAGTTCGGGTTTTGGGGGTGCCATGCCCGCCGGACTTAGAGGAGAAGGCGGTGGCGGCGGCGGTTCGTCCGGCATCATGGACGAGGGGGTGGCCCGGGCGGGGTGCAGCAACTGGTGGGTGATGGGTGCCGGCGACGGCAGGTCCAGCAGCGGCCGAGAGGGGCACGTGCCGCTGCGCTCACCAAATCCACGTTCGAGGGGCTGGCCAGGGAGGGGTGGTAGGTGGGCGGAACGGCCGCCGGCAAGGTCGCCGGCGGCTGGGGTGGTGGAGGGCGGCAGCGGAGCTTTAGAGTTACGGGTTGCCGGGGCTTCTACGGCCACCGGATCTAGAGAAGGGGGCTGGGGGGTGCCGCCCGGTGGTGGTGGCGGGTTGGCCAGCGAAGGGCGAGGCGGCGCGGGAGCGCCGTCGATCCGGCGGTGCCGGATTCCCGGTGGGCGGTGGCCGGCGGCGGGAGCGATGAGTATGCGGCGTGGTGGTGCAGTGGTTAGCGGTAGCGGAGGGCAGCGGCGGAGACGGCGGAGGCGCCGCCGGAGCCATGGAGGGGTGGGGGGACGCGCCAGCGATTTATTTCTCGCTGACAACGGAGCTTCTCAGCGACGAATTGAGGGCGGCAACCAGTGGTGGGCTTCGGCACATCACGATGACGCTCGAGGAAATCGTGGATTGAGCAGGCGGGTGGAGGAGTCAACAAATCGATAGCCAACAGCTGGTGGCGCTCGGCTTCGACATGCGGGGGAAATGAGAATGGTTGCCGGAAAATTTTTTGGGACTTTTCATTGAATGGGCTTAGCTTTGGGGGGAAATGAGAATGGTTGCCGGAAAATTTTTGAAACATTCTTAGAAAATTCAAAGATGGATAATTATATTCGAAAATTTATTCACATCCCAAAATTGAATTTTTGGGGCGTGACATTCCACCTCAAAGAATTGGGCATTGAAACAGTTAGACTTTGGTGCATATAAGTGCCACATTGATACTAATATATTGTATATTATACCCTAAAACATAATATATGCATAAATAGTTAATTGTCATACATTATATTCTCAAATAAAGAAATGTCATTAATATAAAGAAAAAGATCTGGTACCTTGACCCAGTAGCGATTTGCGAGTCCTTGCACGCGGGCCAAGTTGGTGGAAGGATGACGATAAAATACTAAAGTTGTACAAAACTCGCAAGGAAAAACAAAATCAATGAAATAAATTTCACAAAGGCACCATGAAGAGGGTTGCGGCCTACATATCGTTTATGATACCATGATGGCAAGATATGGATTCATATTTGCACCATACAGCGTCAAGTAAGTCTAATTTCAATCATTTGATATAATAAACAATTACATTGATCCAAGCCTAAAAATTGTATATAATATTCTTGCAGGAATCACTGGATTGCTTTCGTATACTACAGCCAAAGCATGGAAAGTCATCATATTGGACTCCCTGGATTGGCCATAGAGTAGATAAGAATTTACAGTCATGCTAAGATTGTGAGTGAATTTCTTATCTAACATATGTACATCATGCTAATTTCTCCACAAAAATATACATTATAAACTAACTTCTCATTTCTTTCCTTTTACAACAGGGCTTACCAGTGCTACGTTGCCAGAGGAGGAGCTCGTACCACTAATAGAATAAAAGAAATGACTATGCACATACACTTCCCATGCCACAAGCAACCCTTTGGTTTCATGTACCGTGGGTACGGCCTGTGCGAGCATATGAGGGTGCAGGGGAGATATACTACTAATCCCGATTGTGTAAGGGGAGCTCTTTATTAGGGATAGATGCATACGAAGATATACTATTAATCTCGAACGTGTAAGGGGATACTCTTTATTAAGGATAGATGTATATATATATATATATATATATATTTCTACGGATTCAATAATTGGAGATTCACCAAGAAAAAGCACCAGACGCTAAATATAGTGGGCGGTATGTGCCGTTTCATTATGCATGAAGTAGTCAACATAAGGGACAAATACTTTTATGGTGCATAGGAATTAGCAGTAGACCTTAAATAGATTGGCCTTCGTGAGTGGGAGAATCACCATGCCGCCTCTAGTAGGGTTCGTAGAGAATAGGGAAAATAAGTATTCAACATGCACTTTGATGATGTACTCTAATGATAATAACGTTTTATTTCTATATGAGTTAATTTTGTATGCATAAGTATTTCTATTTATCAAATTATTCCGTGTCTCGATTACTGTGACATTCGATTGCAAACTAACTTGATAGCTTAAAAATTGGCGGGAATCCAATTTTAAAACATACTGGGAAACAGAATAAAAAATTTCAAATTTAGACTGGTGAATTATTTGGCGCGCCGAAAAACCCATTTTCAACGGTGGGTCTCCTCCTCACCCACCCCTGGAAATTGATTCCCTGAGGCGGGTGAGGGAGTGATCCGTCCCTGCAAATAGTATGTTTAGCTGCAAGAAGCAGGGCCGGTACCGCACCGGCCTCTACAAATGGATTTTTACATGCTTCTAAAACCGTTTTCTTATTAGTGCGTGTTAGCGTCGTTCCTTCTCTCAATCTCTGCGTCTTCTCCCCTCGGCAGTTCCTCCAACCATATGATGGGTGTGTTGTTTGACGTGTTGGCTGAACGCCTGAACCCACATTTAGTTTTCACTCTGCGTATCACCACCTGTTTAATACAATTCCTGCTTGTGCTCGATAAGATGTTTAGTAGTGATGCAGGTAAAATCTGAATATTAACCTTTGGTTGTTTGAGCAACAAGCTTTCATTCCTTTTTATCTGAAAAATGATTTCAGGAGGAGAGGAAGAATTGAGTCAGCACTAGATGTTTCCGGAAAGAATTGAGTCAGCGGCTCAGCGCTAGATGTTAAAGGAGGATTTAGTGAATTGTTAACTTGAAAAGTGAGTAGCAGAGATCTTACATTCTGAACTTATCTGTTGCTATGAGTATCTAAGAGGTAGAAACATAACTGCAGCCAATTAATTCTAGCTTGCTTTAACTTTCTTAGGGATATTATGCAAACAAAATAATCTTAATGCACAATTGGTCGCACTACGGTTCCTGATAGAGGAGGCGGGCGCCCCGAGGCCGACCTCCCTGCATGCTCTGCCACCGGCCGAGCCTGCTCATGTTCCCCGTCGCGGCGCCGCTCCTTCCTGCGCATGCTCGGCGTCCTCTCTCTGTACTGAAGAGGTCACTTGGTTTCCCGCCCTTGACCTCCGCGCTGTTGTGCGCAATTATACTCAGTCGTGCAGACCTGCTTGCTTTCTCCGCTCGTGGAAAAAAATAACAGAGAGGTGTGAAGGAGATTAGTTGTAGAGCTTGATATGAAGGAGGCCAAGCAAGTGGCATGTGCTCACTGATTTTGGAGTGGAATGATTTCGTTCTGCTGGTCTCGAGATGAAGCTGTCATCCTACACACCAGCATGGTCTATTTTTATCTCTCTCTCTCTCTCTCTCTCTCTCTCTCTCACTCTCATCCAGGAAACCTGGACCCTTACATTCTGATGGTGGTTTTATTAGTTGGAATTTGCAGTTTTGTAGCACTAACTCAATGGCAATTTCTCGCTGAAGTTTTGATGTTCCTTTGCTGGTCTGTTGTTTGATTGTTCTTAATTACTTCATCTTTGATGAAGTCAAGAAGAGAGATAAGGAAATGCTGCACCCATGTGTTTTTATTATGCAACTGATGAGATCTGGTTAAAACCAAAGTTGTAATCTATCTGGGCATATATATTCCACGCAATATGTTGATTAAGCTTGCTGGTTAGTCGATGTGTTTCATGGCTCACACCCAATGGGTCCGGTAGTACTCTTAGATAATGCAACTATACATGGTGTATTTTTGTCTAGAATCTATCCACAACTGGGTCATTTCAAAAGCAAAGAATAGAAAGTTTAGTAGTGTCATGTTCTATGAATATAAAATGTGTGTTTAATATTTCTTAAATACGTGTGTGCCACATGTACACTTTACTAGCTAGTTGTACATGAGGAACAAAATTTTTTGACACCATGAAAAATCATATGAACTCACAAAGCAAATAATGTTTATGCACATGGCTTGCTAACAAGAACTATTCAATTGCTTATAAATTTTCGTGCACATGGATCACATTATGCAAACTTGTGCAAATGGTTGTACGAAGGAAAAAAAGGTTTGGACATCGATAAGAAACTTATATAAACACGCAGAGCGCCAAATCGATGGAGATAGAACAAAAGATCTAGCAGGAATTTGGGTTATGATCTGGTTGTCTAGTTTGGTGGCATACCAGAGTGCTGTCAAAAGATCTATACACTATCAAAATCAAAATGATCCCCACCACCGTCCTAATTGAGCACTACTGCAAAAATGATCTGTAGCAACAATCTAATTTTTTTAGGGACGGACCAAAATTTCATCTGTTCCTACAAAGGGAGCGGGGTTACTTACAAAGGAAGTGGAGTTACTGTAGCATTCAACCCGCTCCTAGAAAAACATTTTTAGAAGTGGGGCGGGTGATGGCGTCACCCACCCCTAAAAAGAGCATTTCTTGGGGCGGGTGACGCCATCACCCACCCTTACAAATGGTGGCATTTCCGCGGGCGGGTGATGACCTCACTTGTCCCTGCATTTTTAGAGGCGGTTGATGGCATGACCCGCCCTACAAATGGTTTTACACAAAAAAATTATAACATTTTCATATGATCTAGGATGAAGTCAAACTTTATATCACAATTATAGTGAATGATGAGATCTAAAACTTTATAGTTGATAATTTTTCATTTAAGGTCATTTAATGGTTCCAAAAATTATTATAAGTTCTTTAATAGCTACAACCATATAGTATCTCATATAACTCAAGTCATATTTTGAAGTTTCCACAATCTTAACCTCTATATACACACTGAAATATACTTAGCATATTTTTTTTTGTTTCTACAGTTCTCAATAACCATAGTGCAGAAGTTTTATTTATTTATTTATTTTGCTATATGTCAAGATTCCCCTAAAAACTGATTTTTAGGGGCGGGTAATTGCGTCACCTACCCCTATAAATTAATTTCTAGGGGTGGGTCACGCTATGACCGGCATCATCTTTAGGAGCAGGCTCGTTACCAGCTCCAAAAAATAACATTTTTAGCTGCGAGAACTAGAGGCGAGTTCCGCACCTGCCCCTAAAAGTACATTTTTATCCGCCTCTAAAAATCTTTTTATGTAGTAGTGAAGGGTACTGGTTAGTATTCATGAGTGTAGCCCACACATCATATTGTACAACCCCATATTTGAATTTGAGATAACGTTCCATGCTTCTGCATGGAAAAATATGATAAGAAATATTTTAAGCGAACGAAACTGACATAGTCAAATGGTTCTAGAGACAAGTCTGCTGTCCAGAGGTAACATATTTTTTTCAATATTTAAACAAGAATAGACTCTAGTAGAATTCAGGAAATCACATTAAGGAGATACTTTAATTCACATGAACAATTTCTTTTTCTAGATTAAGGAAAAATCCGGCCTTCAACAATCACATGTGAACGTCTATAGCCAATTAGGAGAGCTCTTTGGCTCCAAACCTCAAAATAAGGGATTAAAAGGTATAAGAAAGAAAACTCTAAAACAAAGAAAGAAACATAGAAGACTATTGTTTCAATCCTGCAAAAGCTTTCGCAACACCAATCCAATATATGTCTTGTCTGCTTAGAAACTTGATATTTGAATCTTCCATTGCTCGCGAAATCCTTCCACATAGAGCACTAGGTTCTAATGTTTGGGAGGTTCCTCCACAAGGACACCTACATGTTGGACACGAAGTCTTGATGCTGCTGCCGCTGGTCTGGTATAACCAGAGCTGAGTTTTCACATGGAAGGATCCTATAACTGAAGGAGGAACATTGAGTGCGAAAATTGCACCAGGTGGCCGTCTGTATACGCTTCTAGTCATAAGAAGCTTCTTGAACCCCATTTGTTATCTGTTCGATGTTATACGGATACTGAAGAAACAAAAGATGTCGTGTTTCTTCAAAAATAAAATGGTGCGTAAGCGCGATGTTCTGATGAAATGGTTGGGCCTTCGTTTGTATAGAATTTGTTTGATGGACCGAATGCTGGAAGCTGGCGGGCGGAGTGGGCTTGAAGGCAAACTGTGGGGTAAACTATATGCGCAAAGCCCAGAGCCCAACACACTGACTCGCTTTCTCCTTAAGCTCCCTAGCACCCCAGCAGCACGACCAAGCACAGCAGATGTAGCAGCGGCCAAGCAGCATCCTGCATCGCTGGCTGAGCAGCAACGCACCATCTGCCCCCAACGACAAGCGGCACGACCGGCCAATGCCGTGGGACTGACCAAGCCCTCGGAGCCCCACAGCCAAGGTTGCTGCCGAGTTATGGAAGGGGAAAGAACGATGGAGGAAAAGATTCGTGGGAGGAGACCCGCCGCCGCCGTCATTGAGCTCCGGCAGACTTCCACGCGGAGGCGCTCTGGCAGTGGCGAGGTGGAAAGAGGGAGGCCGAGGGAATGTGGGGACGGCCTGAGGTTAAACTATTAAACTTGAATTCCTTTAGTCGTGAACAATTTCGGTGAATTCCATTTACATTCTTCCAATCTGTTGACCTATGGTACTAGCAACATGATCCATGTATGGTTTGCAGGGAAGGATGTCCAGTGTCCAGTTCATGTTTGATGAGAACTTACCAAAAAAAATGTGCTGATCCACTTTCAAATGTTGAAACATAAATATAATTGTCTTTAATATCGAGCACATTATTTCTAATCATACTTTATGGCAGGGGCAACACCACATTATTGAGCTTCCCTGGTGCAAATAAATGCACCGGGGTAAAAATTTCTTCGTGCCACTAACTAAGCTCAAAATCACGATACAATCCTGGGAAGATATACAAGTCCCTTGAGGTTACACAATGTATTTTATATTAACAGTGTGGCTTCGGTTAACCCCATATGGTATTACTCATGAACTGACATAGAAAATGTGTTGTGAAACATTCCATTAGTAATCAATTAGATCAATTATTTATTTATTTAATGATATGGATAATTGGAGGGCCGGGGCCTCTCCAAGGGACACCCTCGTACCCTTTGTATTTTTATATATATTTTTTGCGTTATGCTTTTATATATACCGTGTGTTGCTGCGGGTAATATAAATTTTACCCACATCTATATGAGACCAGCAATTTTATGTTCTTTCACTCCGTGTACAATCGTATTGTGACCGTGTGAGGTATTGATTGTCCGGGTTCCGATTGGGATTCCGATTAATTGGTTCGGATTCTGATTAGGATTCCGATTGCTTTATTCAAGTTTCGATTAGGATTCCGATCGACGGAACATGGAATTATTGATTGTTTTAGAAATAGTAGGGATAGAGTTAGAGATGTAAACAATTACATCAATGACAATCTCTTGGCATTTTATTTCTCCCTCAAATTCCATTTCTAACAGAAAAAACTGTAATTTCCACCACCCAAATCCCTTCCTGCCTTTATAGTTCAGAAGAATTACATCAAGAATAAAAGCAATAAAAGCAACAGCACAGAATATCGAATGTTTGGCGGTAGGGAGACACGGGAAAAAGGAAGACCTTAAAGTTCAATCGGATTCTCAATCTTTCCTCACTTTTTTTTCCCGGTAGTATGCATGGCAAATCTAATAGGCCTGACAAATCCTGTATCTGAGACATGTACGCCTTCCCGGATAACTAGCAGATCCGTCCCTACATATTCTCCAGCAAAGCTCGTCTCTTGTGTACCTTCCTCCAAGATTTCTGTGAATCCCTGAGCTGCTCTAGCCGGCCTCTAGGTTCATCGACTCCTTTACATCCGATCAATCAGGCTTCAGACTCATCCATGGGCAATATCTGGTTGTCTCCGGCGACGGCGAGGACGACTGTAACACCCGGTTTATAAAGGAGATAAACCGAGCAATCATATATGCGCCAGGATCAAGTCACGCATATATACAACAGAATCATTAAGATATCACAACACATGTCACGAATAAAAGAGTTATAATAAGCGAATATGATTTTATTACAATAATGAAAAAAATATCTGATACAGCGGAAGCGTAAAACAAAGGTATGGAACTCTCCGAAGCAGGGCGCCACAGGAACGTCAACTGGGAGACAAACGCCTAGAAGTCGTCGAAGCCGCTGATGTAGTCCTCCATGTCGCCGGGAACTGAGCAGCAGTAGAACATAGCCAGAGGAGGTAGAGGAAGCAAGAGTGAGTACACAACTTGTACTCAAAAAGTATAACACAAACTATGAGACTCTAACGCTAGCTTACTTTACTGTATTAGCTTTTAATCTTGGCAAAATTTTATTAAAACTATTTCCTATAAGTGGGTGAATTACCATGAACCCAAGTTACATAATAATTAATCAAATTAATTATGAAACTACCGAGAACCAAGCCAAATCACCAAGGTAACCCCACTAATCAAACGGAGCATCTGGGCCGCTCATGACCGTGAGCACGGCTAGTATACTAGTTTTACACTCTCGAGATGTTGCACATCTGCACCCACAAGTTATGAGCTACACTAGTTGTTCATCACACTTCCTTAGATGAGATGACTAGCAAGCGCACTACGGGGCCGTTACAAAGGACACGTTGGTAAGGTGTAACCGTTGAGGATTCAGGATCAGCGATTATGGAGCAAGCCTCGAGGGGGTACAAGCACACAGCACAGACTAAGCCTCGTAGCGCGAGGGCCATAGAAGCTTACCACCCCTCTTGCCCCGCAGGTAAGTTACTCCCAAACCAAAATGACCTAATTAGTAAGCCAAGACCGTCCCATTCCAGTTTTGTGGTTGCGCGGTTGTCCCAGGTTGTCGCTCTATGAACCGATCCTTATGGAGAGTGGCCAACCAAGCACTAAGCACTGTGCTGGCTCCCTAAACCATGTTTCTGTAAAAACACATTTTAACGAGATGTGAGCCACTCAAGCACACAACACAGAGGGCCACTCTCAGAATTAAGTTGCATATACCATTAATCAAATTAATTAAAAAGGACCATTATGTGTGAGAGTGCAGCACTTAGCACAACTAACCAAAATGCAACCCAAGATATTTATAAAGGATACAGGTGGGTAGGAAATCCTTATAGGCATACAGTATTAAAATGCAGTATGAAATTGTATTTAAAAGTGATAGAAATGTTTATGTTATACTTGCCTTCCTCGACGTTCTCCTGCTGCTGCTCAAAGTGCTCTGCCGGTAGCTCCTGGTACTCCTTCGGTGGCTCGATGTCTACTAATGATCGCAACACCAAAGCAAAGGCCCAATCACATACACATACATGCAAACAAGAGCAAAAGTTAAGAAACAGTACATCATTATATAAAAATAGCGCACAAAACTAGGCTAAGACTATTCTACGCATTACAACGATCGCGTGGCCGTGAAAACCACCTAAAACGGAGATAGAACGCGAAAACTAGAGCTAAAACAAAGTCCAGCGACTAAACTGCGAGAAAACAGAAAGCTACAGGGGGTTCTGCGCAAAAACCAGGGACTAAAATGTAATTAATAGGTAGATCTGGGGTCTAACTTGCAAAAACTCAGGGGCTGGATGGCGGGTTCTATTTCTAAAAAGATCAGGGGCCTAAACGTTAAAAATATGGTTTATCTAGAATTACTTTTGAACTGCTATGGATCGCGGGTTGATTCTGCGAAAGTTCAGGGGCTCTTTAGCAAAAAGACCAGGCTGAAGCGATAACTGCGGATCTGATCCGTTCGATCTCGATCTGGCGGCTCAGATCTAAATGGTACGCGATCTAATCTTGGACGTCGATCTTGGGCGGTCCAGAGCGAAGCGGTACGCCGATCTAATCTGGGCCACAGTTTTCAGATCGGACAGCTAGGACAGCTCGTCGCGTGGGGCTGCGGCGAGGGTCACCGGAGCTAGAGCTCCCATGGCGGAAGTTCGCTGGAGCTGGCCGAACTCGGCCCTCCGGGGTCTATTCGAGCGGGGCTTAGGCCTGGGAGGACTAGCGGGACATGGCGAACACACCTGGGCACTCAGGATGGGCGGTCTGGGATCGAGCGTGGCTTGCCACGGCGAGGGGCGGCGCTGGGTCGCTGGCGAACTGTGCGAATGCAGTTCTGGCCCTAGTTCGGGCTGGGTTTCGCTCGGGTCAGGACCAGCGTGGCACGGCCTAGCTTCCTAGGTACTCAGGTTGGGCTGCAGCACAGTGGACAGGGCCGCCGCCGTGGCACGGCGATGCGGTTGAACTACTGCGAGTAGAACCACTCGCCACAGAGGGAGAAAGGAGTGGGGAACGAGCACGGCACGTTTGTTACCCCCACGTGAAGCTGTGGCCGGTCGCAGACGTCTACAAGCGGCGACGCAGGGGCGGAATAGTGTGGCGCAGCGGTGGTTGACGCTCCTCCTCCGCAGCGATTCCCATGCGTGCAGTGGTCGGGGTCGGCGGCTGTGGCTCGGAGATGTTCCTGGCACCGAGGCGAAACTCCTCCGGGACCTTGCGATGGGGGGGGGGGGTGCCGCGGAGCACTGGGAATGCGGCGGCGCAAAGCTCTGCTAAGGGCAAGGGTGGTGCAGTGGCGAGCTAGGGTTCGGTGGTGGCTGTGGAGTGGAGAGGAGGGCGCAGGGGGAGGCTTGGGTACCAATTAAAGGCCGGGCCAGGATCCTGGGCAGGCGTGCCCAAGGAAAGTCGGCGAGAATCACGGCCGAAATCGCAGGCCGTTGAGTGCGGACGCGAGGAGGACGGGGGAGCTGACAAGCGGGGCCAGGGCATCAGCGACACGGCGGAGCAACGGGTGGACGCGCGGTGCGAGCGCGGAGGCTGACATGCGGGGCCCGTGTGTCAGCAGGAGGGCGCGCGCGGGAGCTGAGGGGCGAGCTGGGCCGCGTGCTGGGCTGAGGAAGGCCGGGCCGAGCGGGAACTGGGCTGAGCGGAGGGGAGGGAGGAGCGGGCCGCACGAGGGAACCTGGGCCGGCTGCGGAGAAAAGGGAAGCGGGCCGCGGGGAAAAGAAGGCCGGGCTACTGCTGGGCCGGTTGGGCTGGTTTAGTTTCTTCTTTTTCTGGTTTTCCTTCTCTTTTCTATTTCTTTTCTTTTTCAAACTCCACTCAAACTATTTGAATTCAAACCCTATGCACTCAACCAAATAAAACATATGCACCAGCATGAATGCACAAACATGTTGAACTAAAATAAATTTTTAATTCCTTGTGAAATAAATTACAATTAAATGTAAGGCTAAATAAATTAAACCTTAGGAACTTTATTAAATCCAATTAAATTTATTAATAAATCAGAATTTTTACATTAGGGTGTTACAACGACATCCCGGTGTGCCCCGCCGTCGCGCAGCGTGCTCTCGTTCGAGATCATATCACTGGGTACAGCCACCACCGGGGCCTCGGCGACGGCACGTTCATCCAGTCCGCCACCTTGGATGTCGGTGGGTACCGTTGGTGCATCCGCTGCTACCCGAACGATGACGGCAGGAAGGAATCCCCAGGCTCCGTCGGAGTCTATCTCGAGCTCCTCAGCAAGAAAGCCGAGGTGAGGGTGCTCCACGAGTTTTGGCTGGTTGACTAGAAGAACGGTGGGCCCTGCTCGTCGGTGATCTTTCGTGCCAGAGCGCCCACTCTGTTCAGCCCCAGGGACGCCACCGGTGACCCCAAGGTTTGCTGGGGCGCCATCTATAACAAGCTCAGGGAGTGGAAGGCGCTGGAAGCCTCGTTGTCGCCGTACCTAAAGGATGACCGCTCGTGATCCAGTGCCACCATTAGAAGTTATATTTTAATAACCTTCCCACCCTATAAATATAAAGGGCTATGGATGACCGAGACACACCCAATAGAATCAAACAACAATGCATCTACTTTTTTACTCTAATTCTCTCTTCCAACCTCTCATTACTATTCATCCATGATCTCCATGATCATTAATGGCGTCCTAAGGCTTGTTGGTTAACCTAGGGCACGTCCTGTGACAGAACCGCTAAAATTAAACCGACTTAAGTGCGCTAACTATCATTTTAAGCATTAATCAAGTAACCGCGCACTTAAAACGGTGTAATCTGGCAGCCTGTTGGGTTAAGGATCGAAAATACTGGAAGTCTCACCCGAAAGCGAGCGCAGATGATTACAAGCAGACATAAATTTCTCAAATTTAAATTACAAAATAGACCTTAACAAAATGAGTTTATCTAACAATATTAGAGTTCAAAATGCAGTAGAATTTAATTTAGAAGTTTGATTTAAAAATCACGATACTACGAAGACGTGAGGATATCACATCGAGCCCACCGGTGTGAATCCTAGTCAGCTTCCTCCAACGGCAGCTACCTGAAAGAAGGGTAATAACAAACCCTGAGTACTCTAATACTCAGCAAGACTTACCCGTCCATGGGTATACTTAGCCCATTATCTAGACATGCAAAACTGTTTGGCTCTGGAGTTATTTTGCTGAAAAACTACTAATATTGGATTCTTACTTTCAATATTTTAGCGCCAATTGAGTTAATCGCTATAAACTAGATTTGCCTAGTTCTCTAGAGCATACATGGTTGATCATATTAATTTTTAGTAACAAACAACTCAACTTTTCCATTCCAGTCTCATTCCATTTCTTTACTACGATGCGACGAAGTGACCAAGGTTCTCATAACCGCGAGTCACGGCGAGTCGATCCGATTTAACCTTGCAAGGTGGACCTAACTCACACGTCTAGTGCGACCCCGTCGAGTCACACCACGCATGTTCTCATGATTACCCCGAAGTCTGAATCAAGCCCGTAAACACCCGGATGAGGAGCCCCACACGGCGAACACTCCGTGAACCTGTGGGCCACTATCCCATCCGTCATCCCTACCCAGCACCACAGGTCGAGAATCAGACTTCGACGCAATTTAGGTAATTAGCTTACTGGTTTCAACTACCTCCTACTTCCGGCATGTGGTTAGTACTGTTCAATCTTGTCAGCATGGCCAGCAATGGTACGGTCCTCAATCGACACAGGCGGAGACTCAACTATCCTTTATTCCATGGTCATGTCCAACTTTCCCTCCGTCTGGTCTCCATTTCCATTTTCATAGTATTATTTCTTACTTTCTTACTGAAGTATCAAACCTATATCTCGCGGGTGACAGGAAATCACCCATCTTCTACTGGGTTTTACTTAAGTGTAGCAGTGCTAGCGATAAAACACATTAGTAAGACACTGGGTATTTAAGATTATGCATCTATGGTTCCAATCAATTCCTCCAACGTAAATGCACAATACTTTAAATAAAACATGGAGTAATTGAAAGTAAGGGATATGCTCCGGGGCTTGCCTGGGGTAACACTAAGTCAGTGTTAGTAGAAACAAGGCCCTAGGGCCCTTCCGACCTTGGGCCGGGTCTTCAGTTGCTCTAGCTTGATAGCATCTCTGGCCCAAGCATGACTCCAGTTGGTCCTTCCATCTTTTGGATTGGTCCATCCTTGCACCATCTTTTGGCTCGGCTTCAACATTGCCATTCGGTTCCACGTGTCGCACATCTAGTGTATCTAGATGATATGCAACGATGCAAATGCATGAACTTAAGGAAGACAACACACAATACATTTAAAATGCATACAAGGCAATCATACGGTCACAATTACATGGGTACGGATGATGCAATGCAATTATAGAGAAAGACATGATTGGCAAACATTTGAGTAACCACAACAAACAAGGCTCACAGGAAAACGATTCGAGGCTTATTTTAGCCTGACGTGTTTCCTACAAAAAGTGTGACTAACTTGATTAGGAAGACTAAGCATAAACCTAGAGCAAAAAGAAGTAAGCTCTGGACTTTATTTACTAACCAGCAAACACAAGAAAAGTACATAAAAACAAGCAACAAACTAGTTCTAGCATGGTTAGCATGATTACCCAGGAAACAAGAATTATCTACTGAATTTCACATGTAGGAAATCACCTCTTAGCAACACACAAGAGAACAACTATATTTAGGAACCAAACAAAGGCAACAACTTGACATGCAGCAAGGACCTGATAGCACAAATTAATTAGCATGATAAGATACTGATAAGGAGTGTAAAAACAATTTACCAATATTTATTGATAACATTAAGCATTTATTTTAGCTCTAACAAGACAAGCTGCAGCAATTAAAGATCTAAAAACGTGCACATAGATTCTGGACATGAGACTTTTACAGTGTATTAAGAATACAAGGACTAGGCTACTGAATAAATTTCATAATTTCTAGACTACCAGAACTGCATATACAAAATAAACAAGATTAAAAAAGCATTAACCATGATTAACTCAAAACATCACAGAAACATTAAACAACCAGCATGTTAAAATTTTTTCCTAAGTTATACAAGTCCAAACAAAGCTAACCCAACAAGTTTTACATTTTTCCATTTTTCTACTATTTACTATGCATTTTCAAAGCTTGCAACCACTTAAACTAATATTTAAACTAGAGTAAAAACTATTTAGAAACTGAAGATCAACCTGTAAGGAAAGTTGTAGATCTTAGGGAAAGGAATCCAAAAAAATTTTAGTTAGCATTTTTCTGATTTTTCTATGATTTACTATGATTTTTCAAAGTTTCAACCAATTATTGCAAAACAACCCTTTGCAGCACTATTCATTTGAGTCTATAGCTATGCAGATAACCCCCTGAACTTGTTTCAATTCTTGCCCGAGGTCCCTCACGTGGATTTGGAACAGAGGAGTGCTCAGGGAGCTCGATTCCGGTGGGGGAAGGCCGTGCCGGCTGTCGGGGAGTGGTGGGGAAGCACGAGGGTCTCACCTAGGGCCGGATCGAAGCAAGAGTTGGAGCCGGGGATGGTTGGAGGAAGGGCGTCGGCAGTGCAGCAGCACGAGCAGCGATGGCGGCGGCGCCCTCGCCTGTGGCGAGGCAAGTTGGTGATGGGGCGGCCACGGGAGGGTTCAATAGAGCCGGGTGGACTAGTGGTGCTCGGTGGTGCGGCGCAGGGGCGCATGCGCGCGGCTCGCGGCGAGCAACAGCATGCCGGCGATGGCATGGCTGGAGAACGAGCGCGAAAACAACAGGAACGCGCAAGAACGAGGAGAGCATGAGATTTAGGGAGTCCAGGGGAGTTGATTTCAGCCGTGGGTTGGTGGAAACAGTGGCCGGGAGGTGGATTTCGACGGTGGCCTGAGTTTCGACGATGCATTAATGGAGGCTGATGGCGTGGGATGTCGATTCCGGCCGGGCTAGGGCGCGGCCGGGTTCGGGAAGGGGCGGAGGAGCTCCGGGGTGATGCGAGGAGGGTTGGGGCGCGCTGAATCGATGCGGGGATAAGCTGGCGCGGCGCCGGCGACGGCTCTGTTCGCCTAGCTCAGTCCGAGCTCGAGGAAGAAGGAGAGGATGGGGAAAGGATAGGACTTCTGCGAGCGGAGAAGAGTGGCGCACACGGAACACGAGGTTTGCCGGTGCGCGACGCGTGGAGTCGTCGGCGCCGGGTCGTGGTATGGGCAGCATACGAGAAAGAACAGGGGAGCCCAGTGCCCATGCTTGAAACATTTTGATTCGATTTTGACCATCCAGAACTCAAAATTTCATATAGAGACTTGAAATTTGGCCAAAATAGAAGTTGTAGAGGAAGAGAAAATCTACAACTTTTGTTTTGGGCGAAAGTTGATTTGGAGCTCAGATTAGGGAGAAAAACAAGATTGAACATAGCTAAGTTGATGAACACTATGCGTGCTTAAGTAACTCTAATGACCAAATTAGGATCATGATTAGAAAATTAAGCACAAAATTAATACCGGGTTGTTACAATCCTACCTCCTTAAAAGAATCTCATCCCGAGATTCAGAACGAAAGACTTCTAAGGAGAAAGGAACAGATCAACCACCAAAAGCGGCAGGAAACAGTCACATCAGAGAAGATCGATGTTCATTGTAGGAGCCGTTGCAGATAAGAATGGAGAACTTAGGGAGAAATTAAGTAGCAAGGTATAAGAAACACGATATCTCTCACGATTTTGTCCAACAGTTAGCTTGTCCAACTTTGCATGTTTTATGCCCGCTCGTGCCAACAATAATGGCACAGGTTGCTTGATCATCGTGGTAAGGTTCCTTGTCTACCACCTCTTGCAGTCTTCTAACATGTTCGTCCAGTAACAGTTCTTTCGAAGTAACTTCGGCAGAAAGGCTCACTAGATTTATGTCCAACATAGAGATCTCTAGGAAAAACAGCGAAGGATAGATGCGGGAAATGTCCACGAGGAGATAGCACACCGACATAGTTGTATAAGAGATCATGATTAGCAATCTCAATACCAGCGTGTGTCGAGAAGTACAAGCATGTGTCGATTGCTCAGCGTAGGCTCTTGGTTTCCTTGCGACACCGTCAAGCATACTTCCAACGAGAAATCCCTTGTAGCACAGATAGATCGTGCATGGACAAGCATTACAAGATGGAGGGATAGCAAGGAGGTGATCCAAAAATGGAGGCATAACATGAGAGCAACAGGGATTAGCTGCCACAGACTGCAGGAAATAAGATTCTTGCTTAAGCTTCACATACAGCTTGCGTCCACCGATGAGATTACCTGATTACCGATCAACAGGGGATTCGGTCCGGTTGGACAGTAACATGAGATCAAGACCGCTAACCATTCAGGAACCTACGGGAACTATAAATGAAACAAGCAGAACACCTGGAACAAAACCGATGTACCCTCCAGAGACTTACCTGATAAAGCAATGACGTGATTTACAAAGGAACGATTTTGACACTAAGGTAGAAAAGGAGATTAGCATTACACAAGATCATTCTTTACATGAAGTCAGGGATGCCTCCTGATGACGATGATGATTTTAAGAAACATCCGAACTCAATTCTTGCAAGACTCTTCGAGTAGAATGGATAATTGAATGATATAAGGTTTTTCATTTCAGAAGAAAAGGTCAAACAAAACAAGGAATGACGCTGAGATCAAGTGATGAGACAAAGTGATCAAGTTCTCATAGAGCTGAGATCGTGACATGAGGATTAATGAAGTCCGGAAGATTCGTCACAAGGCTTATCGATAGCAAGTAAGCATAGTATGGAAGAATGATTTAAGGAGAGGTTTTTTTTTGAACATTCTTGTTCAGGATTTTTTTTCTAGTAACAAAACATGATTTTTTTTGCCAAAGAAATATCACTATGCCAAGAAATAATAACAGAATGTTCCCATTCATGGTGTACATGCTCGATAACCATGACAATGATGCACTCTTGAGATAGATGATTGCAATGCCGGTGCAATGCCATGATGGGATGTTCCATGCGCAAAATGAAATGGTGCATATGACATGATGCAATTGCTATGCTGCCGGCTGAATGATGCATACATCATGATGCAAGAATGACGATGCTCTTGATTCATGCGCATAAACAGATGCATAAAGTATGATGCATTCACCCATGAGCTCATGAGGCACATATGCAACACGCACCTCGCAACCGTTCTCTCGTGACTAACTCCTTGTTAGCTCTATACCGACGAGTGAAGCCAAGAAGTTAGGACACTAGCAAGGGTTGCATAAAATGGGATTGCAGTGAGTTATGTCACATATACCTTGGCACCAGCGCGCTCCTAGTGGCTCAATCATGTGGCTGCAGCACACATGAGGCCCTAGGTTCCGTCGCGGTATCAGGGTCATGTGATTAAACACCACCACAAGAAATCAAGAGTAGCAACCCAATAGTGCCAACAGCGACAAGATAGGTTTAAGAAACCGAAGGCAACTCGAATTTATACTCAGACACACACCCATTAGTTAGCTCACATTTTTTTGATGACGATGATGCAACACCATGCACTGACCAATGATGTGAAATGATGTGATGCATGACTGTTGCAACAATAGCAATTAAAAGATTATTTTATCATGAATCTTTTTAATTTATCCAAAACTAACTGAGCAAGAATGAAGGTATAGGATTTCAGATGTTGGAATCAAAATAGCCAGCAATATAGATTACAACATCAAGGATAGGCCGATCATTGAACGATGGATAGAAGGACTTTGTTGGCAAATTCAAGGCTTAGCCACGGAAGGAAAAGCAACAGTTGTTTTGTTGGAATGGGTTCAAGGCATGGATCAAGAGGTTGATTTGCATGACAAGCTAAGATTACTGGAAAGGTTCTCACATGATCCAAAGCCACTCAAGATGATCTTCTGAACCAAGGTTAACCTAGCAGATTGCATGGGTCTCACTACTAACAACACAAATCTAGGTGGACATTCATGTAAAAGCCACACACTTTAATAAAATGACATAACAAGCAAGGGGATCAATTAAACAAAGATATGCCATGATGCATGCACATTCTATCGTTCCTCACCAAATAATTGCCAATAACTAGGCATACGGGGACAATCGGTGGTATAAATACGTACTCTCCCTATATAGAGTAGTCGTTCTTACGTTCAAAACTTATGTAACGTGGTTAGTGTACCTGCAGAAAGCACAAGATATAACCACTTCTGGACCCTTCGTGCCAGCACACACGTACGGCCCCCATATGTCCTACGCCACACGAGAAACGCATATGCAGTTTCCCACATATTCACACATACATTACCATCTACTATAGAGATGGCACCCAAACGTTCGACGCTGAATGGACAGTGCTTCATATGTTACCGAGGCAATGTATTCACTTCCTGTACCGTCGCCTTACGGGAAATACCAGATCCGATGCCACCTGGAGTAGCATCGGTTTCATGCAACCGAACAGCGGATACTTTACCTTGCTTACCTTAGCGTAGGTGCGTCATTACAGAATAGTAAAGGTCGGTTGTGCCAGAAAGTAAGTTTTAACAGAATATAAAGTGCTGGAAGTGCAGGAATAAAAGTAGATACATATATGCCACCTTAACTTACAATCTAAATAGGACATACGAGCTATCTATCTTATTTCTTAGGGCAACTAGCGTCAATTTTTTTTTCAAAACCAACAAGTTTGTAAGTTAACTATCAATTTTTGTCGTAATTAAGAATGCAAGTAATCATCCCCAGTGTGTTTCGGCTCTTATACCAGCTGTGACAGAACCGCCAAAATTAAACCGGCTTAAGTGCGCTAACTATCATCTTAAGCATTAATCAAGTAACCGCGCAATTTAAATGGTGTAATCTGGCAGCCTGTTGGGTTAAGGATCGAAAACACTGGAAGTCTCACCCGAAAGCGAGCACAGATGATTACAAGCAGACATAAATTTCTCAAATTTAAATTACAAAATAGAGCCTAACAAAATGAGTTTATGTAACAATATTAGAGTTCAAAATGCAGCAGAATTTAATTTAGAAGTTTGATTTAAAAATCACGATACTACGAAGACGTGAGGATGTCACATCGAGCCCACCGGTGTGAATCCTAGTCAGCTTCCACCAACGGCGGCTACCTGAAAGCAGGGTAACAACAAATCCTGAGTACTCTAATACTCAGCAAGACTTACTCGTCCATGGGTATACTTAGCCCATTATCTAGACATGCAAAGCTGTTTGGCTCTGGAGTTATTTTGCTGAAAAACTACTAATATTGGATCCTTACTTTCAATATTTTAGCGCCAATTGAGTTAATCGCTATAAACTAGACTTGCCTAGTTCTCTAGAGCATACATGGTTGATCATATTAATCTTTAGTAACAAACAACTCAACCTATCCATTCCAGTCTCATTCCATTTCTTTACTACGATGCGACGAAGTGACCAAGGTTCTCATAACCGCGAGTCACAGCGAGTCGATCCGATTTAACCTTGCAAGGTGGACCTAACTCACACGCCCAGTGCGACCCCGTCGAGTCACACCACGCAACTGTTCCCATGATTACCCCGAAGTCTGAATCAAGCCCGTAAACACCCGGATGAGGAGCCCCACACGGCGAACACTCCATGAACCCGTGGGCCACTATCCCATCCGTCATCCCTACCCAGCACCACAGGTCGAGAATCAGACTTCGACGCAATTTAGGTAATTAGCTTACCAGTTTCGACTACCTCCTACTTCCGGCATGTGGTTAGTACTGTTCAATCTTGGTCAGCACGGCCAGCAACGGTACGGTTCTCAATCGACACAGGCGGAGACTCAACTTTCCTTTATTCCATGGTCATGTCCAACTTTCCCTCCGTCTGGTCTCCATTTCCATTCTCATAGTATTATTTCTTACTTTCTTACTGAAGTATCAAACCTATATCTCGCAGGTGACAGGAAATCACTCGTCTTCTACTGGGTTTTGCTTAAGCGTAGCAGTGCTAGCGATAAAACACACTAGTAAGACACTGGGTATCTAAGATTATGCATCTATGGTTCCAATCAATTCCTCCAACGTAAATGCACAATACTTTAAATAAAACATGGAGTAATTGAAAATAAGGGATATGCTCCGGGGCTTGCCTGGGGTAACACTAAGTCAGTGTTAGTAGAAACAAGGCCCTGGGGCCCTTCCGACCTTGGTCCGGGTCTTCAGTTGCTCCAACTTGATAGCATCTCTGGCCCAAGCATGACTCTAGTCGGTCCTTCCATCTTCTGGATTGGTCCATCCGTGCACCATCTTCTGGCTCGGATTCAACATTGCCATTCGGTTCCACGTGTCGCACATCTAGTGTACCTAGATGATATGCAACGATGCAAATGCATGAACTTAAGGAAGACAACACACAATACATTTAAAATGCATACAAGGCAATCATACGGTCACAATTACATGGGTGCGGATGATGCAATGCGATTAAAGAGAAAGACATGATTGGCAAACATTTGAGTAACCACAACAAATAAGGCTCACAGGAAAAATGATTCGAGGCTTATTTTAACCTGAAGTGTTTCCTACAAAAAGTGTGACTAACTTGATTAGGAAGACTAAGCATAAACGTAGAGCAAAAATAAGTAAGCTCTGGACTTTATTTACTAACCAGAAAACACAAGCAAAGTACATAAAAACAAGCAACGAACTGGTTCTAGCATGGTTAGCTTGATTACCCAGGAAACAAGAATTATCTACTGAATTTAACATGTAGGAAATCACCTCTTAGCAACACACAAGAGAACAACTATATTTAGGAACCAAACAAAGGCAACAACTTGACATGCAGCAAGGACCTGATAGCACAAATTAATTAGCATGATAAGATACTGATAAGCAGTGTAAAAACAATTTACCAATATTTATTGATAACATTAAGTATTTATTTTAGCTCTAACAAGACAAGCTGCATCAATTAAAGATCTAAAAACATGCACATAGATTCTGGACATGAGAATTTTACAGTGTATTAAGCATACAAGGACTAGGCTACTGAATAAATTTCATAATTTCTAGACTACCAGAACTGCATATACAAAATAAACAAGATTAAACAAGCATTAACCATGATTAAATCAAAACATCACAGAAACATTAAACAACCAGCATGTTAAAATTTTTTCTTAAGTTATACATGTCAAAACAAAGCTAACCCAACAAGTTTTATATTTTTTCCATTTTTCTACTATTTACTATGCATTTTCAAACTTGCAACCACTTAAACTAATATTTAAACTAGAGCAAAAATATTTAGAAACTGAAGATCAACCTGTAAGGAAAGTTGTAGATCTTAGGACAAGGAATCCAAAAAAATTTTAGTTTGCATTTTTCTGATTTTTCTATGATTTACTATGATTTTTCAAAGTTTCAGCCAATTATTGCAAAACAACCCTTCGCAACACTATTCATTTGAGTCTATAGCTATGCAGATAACCCCCTGAACTTGTTTCAATTCTTGCCCGAGGTCCCTCACGTGGATTTGGAACAGAGGAGTGCTCAGGGAGCTCGATTCCAGTGGGGGAAGGCCGTGCCGGCTGTCGGGGAGTGGTGGAGAAGTACGAGGGGCTCACCTAGGGCCGGATCGAAGCAAGAGTTGGAGCCGGGGATGGTTGGAGGAAGGGCGTCGGCGGTGCAGCAGCACGAGCGGCGATGGCGGCGGCGCCCTCGCCTGCGGCGAGACGGGTTGGTGATGGGGCGGCCACGGGAGGGTTCAACAGAGCTAGGCGGACTGGGGGTGCTCGGCGGTGCGGCACAAGGGCGCATGCGCACGGCGAGCAGCAGCATGCCGGTGATGGCATGGCTAGAGAACGAGCGCGGAAACAATGGGAACGCACAAGAACGAGGAGAGGATGAGCTTTAGGGAGTCAAGGGGAGTCGATTTCAGCCGTGGGTTGGTGGAAATGGTGGCCGGGAGGTGGAGTTCGACGGCGGCCTGAGTTTCGACGAAACTTTAATGGAGGCTGGTGGCGTGGGGTGTCGATTCCGGCCGGGGTAGGGCGCGGCCGGACTCGGGAAGGGGCGGAGGAGCTCCGGGGCGAGGCGACGAGGGTTGGGGCGCGCTGAATCGAGGCGGGGAGAAGCTGGCGTGGCGCCAGCAACGGCTCTGTTCGCCTAGCTCAGTCCGAGCTCGAGGAAGAAGGAGAGGATGGGGAAAGGATAGGGCTTCCGCGAGCGGATAAGAGCGGCGCATGCGGAGCACGAGGTTTGCCGGTGCGCGACGCGTGGAGTTGTCGGCGCCGGGTCGTGGTATGGGCAGCGTACGAGAAAGAACAGGGGAGCACAATGCCCATGCTTGAAACATTTTGATTCGATTTTGACCATCCAGAACTCAAAATTCCATATAGAGACTTGAAATTTGGCCAAAATAGAAGTTGTAGAGGAAGAAAAAATCTACAACTTTTGTTTTGGGTGAAAGTTGATTTGGAGCCGGATTAGGGAGAAAAACAAGATCGAACATAGCTAAGTTGATGAACACTATGCGTGCTTAATTAACTCTAATGACCAAATTAGGATCATGATTAGCAAATTAAGCACAAAATTAATACCGGGGTGTTACACGTCCGGCAATGCTGACTCCCTGACGGGATCCCTCTTAGGCGAGAGTTTCGACTATCTTTCCTAGTTTGCTCGTAAACTAGTCATTGTTCGTCATGTAAGCACGTTGGTTATCACTTTGCTGGTTTGCTTGTAAACCTCGCTGTCCTTCACCATGTAAGTGTGATAGTTATCCCTTAAGACGACCGATTCCAACGAAATCCCAGAAAACTGGTCTGACTGGTTTGCTCAACCGGTCTGATCGGCCTATGAGACCTCGCTGCCCTTCAATCTATTTGCAGCCCGCACGCTCGAGTGCTCTCATGTGTTGATCGAAATCTGCATCAACATATTTTGTCGACTCCGCTGGGCACAAAATATCTGGTTGCTCAAACTGTTCTATGAAACCCTAGCCTGTTACCTAATTGATCTATTATTTTGGTTCACCAGAATTTTGCATCTGGTCTTTTAGACCGACTGCATCTGTTTTTGAAGATTGCATCAGGCAACTCAAGCCAGTTGTGTTCTACTTTGCTTTCTGCTGCATATCAAAGCTCAAAAGAAAGCAAAGTTTTGGTTCTTGATTGCTTGATCATCGAAATCAATTGGATTTGTGGGCTACAAGACTAGAAGCATCAAGACCAATTATTGAACATACATGGCAGGTTATTCATATGCTTCACAACAATATTACCACACCACGCCTAAGGTACAACATGCAAATACATCACATATTCCTACTAATTATTTTGCAAGTGCCATGACCTCTCATGTTGATGTTGCTTGTCATAATAGTGTATACATATTGCAACGGCTAGTAATTATTCAGACAATAGATTTTATTATGCACGTCATTATAATTATGAAAACTACACGCAAAGGAACATGTCAAATAATATGCATACTTTGAATTTTGATGCTACTAGCAACATACAACATACATCTTTTCATACATCGGCAGCGGAACAAGTTCACATGCCGATGAGCAAATATCAAGGCCAAACTAGTATGGTGAGTTTGGCCAATCTTTATGAGACACTATGTGCTAATAATTTTAATACTAATCGGCAAGGTGTTTCACATGTTTATTCGTCAGCAGCAAATTCACAATATTTGACTCCATCTCAGAGCATGGCGATGAATGAGAAAATTGCCCATGCTGATTTTAGCTATCCAGCTAATTATTCTCAACCATCATATGCTGCACAACATATTATTAGAGTGGAGGTTGCATCTACAATTTCAGCACCACATGCAGATTTGAATTCATATGATTCGGCTCCAAGTGTTATTTTTAACCCAAGCTGAATTAATGAAAATTCAGCGACCTCGCATGCATCTTCATATGCTAGTGCAGCCAATATCTTGCCTCCAAATTCGGTCCACTCTTGGAACGAATTAGAACAGAAATTTCATGATCACAATTATAGTGGAAATAACGAAGTTAAGTTGACAGATTTAACATCGGTTAGACAAGATAAAGATGAGCCTATTTCAGATTACTTTAAGAGATTTAAAGATATAAAAAACTGATATTTTAATTTGTCAATTTCTCAAAGGGACTTGGCTAGTTTGGCTCTTGGTAGTTTATGTTCTCATTTTAAAGAGTTATGATTATTCTTACATTGGTCAACTTCAAGTTAGAGCTTTGGTCCAAGAGTACAGATTTAAGAAGGCCAAAGAAAGTTGTAAAGCTCATCAGTCCAACACATTGGATGGTGAAAAAAAGAGAATAATTTGGATATGGATAATAATTCGAATATAGCGGAAACTGAATCAATAAAGATTGTTCCAAATTTGTTGTATCGTAAGAAGCAAGTCTAGCTGTACAAAAACATCTCTGATCTAATAAAAACAATTATACTTGATTTTTCTAAAGCCAAAGGTGTTGTGCATTTTTCTAGTGATTATCGCGTTATTAAGTAACAAGTTCTGGCTGAGAAAAGTTTGAGCGGTGAAGAACATCTCATTGTCAAAGAGCATGGCAATGGAGGCAACAAGGAAATATTGACGTGTCAGCAGAAGATGATTTCCTGCAGCTCTAGGAAGACCAGTCTGACCGGCTCTATAAAACGGTCTGACCAGTCCTTGAAGGATGTGATTGTTGGCTACTATTAAGAGGAGAGGCATGATATCATCCCCATCAAGGTTCCTCACCTCTCCATATTTGACAATGTATGCTTTGCAAGTAATTTACTCAATTCCAAATCAGATTATATGGTTTTAGTCGATAAATTTACTAGTGATATGATTGTGAGTAATCCTAGAAGATCGATTGAGGAAGGTAATTTACATGCTAGCAGCAGAATAATTTCAGATAATATTGGCCAATGCATTGTGAAAATTGAAAAGGCTGATAATAGTAATATTTTGGCATTTAAACTTGCTCCATCATCATTGCCAAAATTTTTGTCTACATGGTTAACTTGTGGTCATTCTAGAATTAAAAGCAAGCAATCAAAGCCAGAAAGTATTGTGAAATCCGATGATGATATAGTGATAAGCTCTAAAGCATCGGATATGAGAAGTACAAGGAAAGGTATAGCTGAATGGATCAATAAAAAATCTGAACCGTTTGTTTGCTCAGCCTTAAAACCTTCTCCACAAAAGCATCGGTTAGAGAAAATAAAATATACTTTTGATTTCACTTTGTATGATGAGTTATTTGATATCTTGCTTGAACAAAATTTTATTAAACCTTTTGATCACAAAGTCTTGTTGTCATGTCTTGATGCAAAGGAGCAAGATTATTGCAAGTAGCATAATTCATTAGATCATAGCACTAATAATTGCAATATATTTCACCAAATTATACAATCGGGCATTAACTCAAGATTGAAATTTGCTCATGCACAAGAGAATGACCAATTGAAATCAATTGGTCTTGATGATAAGAAGTTACAAAATTGGACAACATCGGCCAGTTCATGTAACAATAAAAATATTGGTGAAAAGAAGAATTCATCGTTCATGAATTGCATGTTGTGGATATTCTCAAGGACGATGAGCTTAGTGAAATTCTAGGAGGCACTGGGGGCAAGCAAGTTTTTCCCAAAGCTAGTTACCCCTATTGTCTTGGAGAAACATGTAAGAGTGGTTTGCTCAACCAGTCAAACCGGTACCAAACATGTTAGACCGGTTGCCCAAACTAGTCAGACCGGTTCTGATCAAGGATGCTCAAAAAACTGAAATCAAAGCGTCCTAAGACAAATGGTGGTAAAGATCATTTTAAGCACAATAGGAGAAAGTCGAAACTCAGTTTTGATGAACTTCTGGCTAAACATATAAAAGAGAATGAGGCTAAACCTGCTAATAGGTCAAATGATGTTAAATCATCAAGATTGCCTCCTAAACATAATTCTTGGAGTCGGAATTGGCAAAAGAAAAACTTCCATTCAACAGCATCGTATTCTCCTTTAGGTTCATCAATGCCAATTCCATATGCTCCATACCCCACTAGTTTTATCACTATTCATCATGGGGGTGGGATGATTCATGGCGACATACTCCTTCATATTTTAAAACATATCATGTAGAGTATGCAGCTCCAAGAGAACCAGTGCATGCAGGACAACCACATAATGTTAATGACCATTTTGTGTTAAAGAATTGGTCTAGAGTTCATGCGAGGAAAAAGGTTGTAAAGCAAGTTTATCAAGTGAAAAGAGATGGTCGCAAAGATACAAGTTCATATCTGAATGCAATTATTGAAAAGCCTATTAATGCGTTAATGACTTCGGCTGTTGATTTTAATGAAAAGGAAAATTTAGCTGTTGATATTCCAAATACTAATAAGGGCAACAGAGATTAAAGGAGCCAAAAATAAAGAAGGAAGTGCCGCTGTCCAAAGCTCAAGTACAGCTGAGGTGTTTACTCGGCTCATCAGGTTGGCAAAAGAGGAAGCTCCAAAGACTTTGTGCCCAAGAACTGAAAGAAAAGGGCATGGCGTGGGTTCCTAGACGAAGCATTACAACTCAAGACAAGGATGATGGTCAAGCAAAAGGAGCAATGCAATTAAAGAAGAAGAGAAGGTCCAAGAGACAATCTTCAAATATGAGGTTTGCACCAAATCATCGAAATTATTGGTCACAGCATCATCCGTTTGATCTACACATTCCATATATGTCTATATCTTGGAATTCATCCTTAGATATGTTTGGTTGCCCCTCACACTCTTATTTTGATCCTTGGATGCCATATTTGTCCTTTTATCATGGAGGGTTATCACTAAATTGCTATGCATATTGATTGATTGCAATAGGTGTTGCTATTAATTTTTAAGAACTGAGATATTTAGTTCCTAGAGATGGTTTCAATTCTTGAATTTATATATCTTTCTACACTTTATTTCGGCTATACATGGTCTTATTGATGAATTCACTATGGGCGATAATTTATATCGTCTTTGGCAACATATAGGACCGATGAACGTCTTTCACAATCGTCCTAAAGCGATAAGCTTCCCGATAAGAGATCATTTAGTTTCTTTGATACTCTTGGGGCAGGATGTTAATAAACTGTGTAATTTTCCCCTATGGATTTTATACTTTGTTGAATCGGCTTGAAAGGGTTCTCAAGGTATTGGTGCTATTTTATTTCAAGTGATGCTATTCTGAGACATATAGCCAGTTTAAATACCTTTACACCAATAATTAAGTCAAATATGAAGTTCTGTATTCGAGCTAGAAATCTTGTGGTCCATAGGTGTGAAATATCCAAAAGTGTTTGGTGGTTCAATATTGATAGGTGGCGCAAGTACCTAAATTAAACTAATGCTTACTTGGATCCCAAAACACTTATCATGAGAATGACTAGATGTGATATCTTACTTTGATGAATTCGTCATTTATCATATACCGAGATATGTTAATGATGGAGCTAATGTTTTGACACATCGAACTTCTGGTTATATGATTAGAAAGGGTCAATTTCATATCAAAAGTCTGATGTTTTTGGATGCCAAAGTAAGCTCTCTGGACAGACCAACCCAACCGGCTCATGAGACCGGTCTGACCGGATTCCAAGACTGGTATGTCTGCTTGTAGAACCAGTCTATTTTTTCTATAGAAAACACTAAGTCGGCTATGGTGGCCCAAAATTATAATGCAGCCGAGGTTAATATTTAGGGAAAATCTTTTATCGATTATCAACAAAATTTTAGCTGTATAAAGGTTCGACATTTCACATTCAGTTATACTTTGATGATGAGTTATGCCATCAACATGCCGAAGGTTAGTTCTTGACAATAATTTAACCTTGGCCATTTGCACCGTGATTGTAGCATATTCATTTATGAGGATGATTGGAATATTTTGCACTAATAAGGAAGCCGAATATTGTTCTTTTATTTCGGCTAGAGATTTATGATTCATGATGTAAGCAAGCCGAAGGTTAGTTCTGGAAGATGTTGTAAAAACCAAATTGCTATTGATTGCAATTTGGTCAATTTGTACATCCATGGTCACTTATAGCCGAGGGTCATGTGAACTCAGGCTTATATCTCACTGAAGATTGCAGGAACATGAGCAGCAAGGTACAACTATTATCTTGAGGCACATCAAGATATGTTGTCATTCGGATTCCTTCATCACTACAGAAAAGGTATGATTGGTGCATAGGTGCTTCTTATTAATTCAGGGTAGTTTGGGCTTTGAGAAATGTTTCTTAGTGCAAAAGCTTCACCAAGAAACAGGGGGGCGTATGTTGACACTCAAAATTAGCAAATACTGAGGTTTGCCGGACAATCTGAGCAAACCGATCAGATTGGTCATGTAAACCGGTCAAATCGGCCTACGTAATGTTGTCAAAATGCAAACTTACTGCACCATTGCGTAGATCTCATCAAGACAATCGAAATGCATATATAGAACATCCAATTTGGTGTCTGGATGTAGAAGTTCTGGCTCCAAAAAGATCTGCACCTCAGTCAGACCAGCCCAGGGGTGGTCAGACCGGTCCAGGGGCAGTCAGACTGGTTCGTAGATCAGTCAGACCAGTCCAAAGAGCCAATCCAAGTTAGGAGTTGTATTTTAACATGTGATTTGTAAGGGTTTTGACTCCTAATGGGTACAGACCTCCCCACCCTATAAATATAAAGGGCTATAGCCGATTGAGACACACCCAATCGAATCAACCAACAATGCATCTACTTTTTTACCCTAATTCTCTCTTCGATCCTCTCCTAGTTGTATGTTCATCCGTGATCCCCATAACTGTCGATGGCGTCCTAAGGCTTGCTGGTTAACCTAGGGCACATTCGGCGACATTCACGCCCTGACGGGGTCCCTCCTGGACGAGAGCTTCTACAATCTTTGCTAGTTTGCTCATAAACTAGTCGTTCTTCATCACATAAGCGCATTGGTTATCTCTTTGCTGGTTTGCTTGTAAGCCTCACCATTCTTCACCATGTAAGTGTGATAGTTATCCCTTGAGATGACCAATCCTAGTGAAACCCTAGAAAACCAGTCTGACCAGCCTCCGTGGCCTCACTACCCTTCGGTCTGTTTGCAACCCACACACTCGAGTGCTCTCGTGTGTTGATTGAAATCTGCGTCTATAGCATCATCCCCACTTGTTGAGTACTAAACATAAGAGTACTCATTGTTGCCTAATTATTGTTCAGAAGAGATGAATGAAGTGGAGTACTACAGTCACTTTGAGGATTCATAGGCGCGTTCATCAGTCAGGTGCCTATGGATGAAGTTTTGTTGCAGGTCTCATATAGGCTATGGTAGGACATTAAGACCTTCATGTCTATTTTGTTTGAAGTGTAATAATGTTATGTACTCTCTTTTGTTTATGTTTTGAATATTGTCTTTAATATATTCACTTATGACGTGCTTCGTATATGTGTAAACTGATCCTGATGCACATATGAGATACGTTTGGTTTCTTTTTTAAATCAGGCGTGATAGAAGTGGTATCAGAGCTGTGTTGACTATAGGATGCTAGCCTAGATAGAAATGGATAAAATTAAGGACTCAATTTCTTAGCAAGCTTTTCTGCTCAAAAATATCTTAATTTACTTCATAAAAATCTAATTTATTTCTTTTATTTTTTCAGTACTTTGATTTCAAATTTATTCTGAGTTTTATTTTCTTGCTCTAGTAGATGGCTAGGACCAGGCAGACTGCTCGCAAGCGCATTGGAGGTCACCAGGTTTGCATTGCCCCTGCCCAGTCAGCTCTAGCTCCAGCTCCGGCCCCAGCTCAGCTCGTCGGAGATGGTCTACTTCTTTATTGAGATGGAGGATGGCCGCACTATGGTGGTCAACTCGGAGGGAAACCAGAGAACTTCGTCAACATCACCAGCACCAGTAACAGATGCACCCTACCGCTAGATGCTCCTGTTCTAGATGCTCCAACCCCTGGCGCTGCAGGAGGAGACCCGGATGACTCCGGGGATGACAATGATGGAGATGATGAGGATTACAAGGAAGATGAGCACAGCAGCAATGGCCAAGATTGCAACATCAACAACAACGGCAAACTCTTTTGGCAATCAAGGCAATGGTCCTCGTGAGATGCGGTTAACTTATGATGCTCAGTCCTCGGCGAACGAGCCCGGCTACTTTTCCTTGTTGTTGCAAGATGTACTAATGCAGTTCGGCAACACTGTGAACCCCCTGTACCTCACGCACCACTACTCGGAGCCTGATCTCGGAGACTACTACCACACCCTGGTCCACATCAGGGAGTCCTTGTAGAATTTCCAAGGCATGAGGGCCCATTCAGCGCACGACTCCACTACGCCCCACTTAACCTATGCCGCATCTGTCAGCAGCACTGTCAGGTTAGCCCTTTGGTCCCTCTACCACACCCACCGCCAGGAGCTGCACACCACTGAGTACCACCACATTCCTCACCGTACCAGTGGGACTGAGGATATGGTGCTTGCACTGGGAGAAGATGGAGAAGTCCGCGTCAACATCCTCACTCGAGTCACCGCTGCACTCAATAGCTATAGAAGGCCCAAGCCCGTATCATGCAGCTTGAGGCTCAGCTTGCAGAAGAGGTGCCACCGCCTGCACAGGATGATAAGCCTCCCCTCCCTGCCTTGTCACCACCCTGCAAGAGACTCCACTGCGGTGCACCTGGCTCCATCACTGGTCTTCTAGGCTAGGCTTCTAGGCTCTTAGGCTGTTACCCTTTAAAGTTTTGTTTCGCTAGTACCGTTCCTATGAGGATGACAATGTAATAATGATTGCTTTGTGGACAAGCACTTGTTCGTTATGTTTCATTTTACTTAATTAAATAAAATGTTTAAAACCTATTTTGGGTTTCTATCTTGACTCTCTTTTGCTTTATTCGCTTTATTAGTTCATCACTCTTATCCAAAAATTTATTTCTCTGACCATCAGATGGTACACACCAGGTCAGGAGGAGGACAAGATATTCCAAGCATGAGGCGCGCTCACATAACCAATCCAAAAAATCAACTGCCACCCCACCACCAAATCCAACAATGGAGCAATTCATGGCAGCCTAGATGCAGCTGGTGCAGAATCTCACCGCCACCATTCAAAACTTGCAAGCACAACAAAACCAGCAAGCACCTCACGCTGCTTAGGCACCCAGGGACAAGCATTGGGAATTCATGAGCCACCATCCTCCAACATAGTCTCACTTTGTGGATCTCTTCGATGCTAATGATTGGCTGAAGATCATTAGTAAGAAGCTAGAGATAACGTAGTGCAACAATCGCGAGAAGGTCTTGTATGCCTTAGGGCGTTTGGAAGGGTCTCCAGCCAACTGGTGGGATGCCTATACTATGGCACACGCCAATGCTGATGCCATCACTTGGGGGAATTCAAGAATGGTTTCCGTGAACACCATATCCCAGCAGGTGTGATTAAGCTCAAACAGAAAGAATTCTTGGCTCTGATGCAAGGCAGTATGTCAGTAAGCGAGTACAGGGATAAGTTCACTCAGTCGTCTCGGTATGCGCCCAATGATGTTGATACTGATGCAAAGAGACAGGATCGCTTCCTGGAAGGTTTGATAAGGCCACTTAACTATCAATTGTAGAGTCGCACATTCCCAAATTTCCAAACACTGCTGAACAAAGCTATAGGCTTGGAGAGCAAGCGCAAGGAACTCGGCGAACAGAAGCGGAAGTTCCAGTCCCAACGGCAATCCAGCAGCAGCAATCGCCCCTATTACAACTCCTTGCAGAGTTTCCCATCTCGTTCTGGAGTCCAAGTTGGAAACTATCAGGAGAACCAATAGTCCCAATGCAATTATCAACAACTGCAGTGTTACAATCAGCAGACTCATCGCCCCTAATCAATAGCAAAACCACTTAGGCAATGCAACAGGTGCACCCGTTGGGACCAACAATCCAATTGCACTAGTTCAACCCGATGGCTATTTCAAGTGTGGTGAAGTAGGACATTATGCCAACAAATGTCCCAAGTGCAACATGCATACTCCTCAGAATCAGAGGAACAGTGGACAGAAATAGACTCCACAATAGCAGGCACCAACAGCAGTAGCCTAGAAACAACAACCAGGCACCACAGGGCAACAAGGGTCAGCAGAATTACGTTCGCGGAATAGTAGCCACAGCGACATTGTGTTCGGTATGTTCCTAGTCCACCTAGCCCATGCATTAATTTTATTTGATTCTGGAGCATCACATTCCTTTAGTTCTGCTCAGTTTGTAGCAAAATATGGTATTCCCATACATACTATGTCAAAACAAATGCTAATTAGTTCCCCTGGGGGAAATATGAAAGCCATGTATCAGGGCCTTTGTGTCAGTTTCAAGATCATGGGCAGGGATTTCTGTGCCAACTTCATAGTGCTAGATTCTAGTGGGATTGATATTCTAGGAATGGGATGTTGAGCAAGGTAGACACAATTATTCAGCGTGCCAAGAGGTCAGTGCTCCTCATATGTCTAGAAGGTGAGCGGTTTGAGTTCGTTGCAACACTTCTATCTGTAGCAAACTATGCTTTGAATCAGATGAAGGGAATTCCGTTGGAAGATAACAAGGTTGGTTGTGAATATCCCGACGTCTTTCCGGAAGATTTACCAAGTATGCCACCTGACCGTGATATTGAGTTTAGTATTGATCTTTTACCTTTGCACCACACCTATTTCTAAAAGGCCCTATAGAATGGATGTTAAGGATCTGAGTGAATTAAAGAAACAAATAGAAGAATTGTTGGCAAAAGGGTTTATCCAACCTAGCTCATCACCTTGGGAGTGCGTGGATTATAGGGCACTTAATGATGTGACCATCAAGAATAAGTACCCACTACCTAGGATCGAGGATTTGTTCGATCAAATGAGAGGTGCAAAACTCTTCTCCAAAATTGACCTATGATCAGGCTATCACAAGTTAAGATTTTAACTGGAGGGCATACCGAAAACGGCGTTCACAACCAGATATGGTCTTTTCGAGTTCACCGTTATGTCTTTTGGATTGACTAAGCTCTAGCATACTTCATGTACTTGATGAACAAGGTGTTCATGGAATATCTCAATAAATTTGTGGTTATGTTTATGGTGTGTTTATAGATGATATCTTGGTATTCTCTTGGAATGAAGAAGAACATGAGGAACACTTAAGATTAGTGTTATAGAAGCTTTGACAAAATTAGTTATATGCCAAATTGAGCAAATGTGATTTTTGGTTGAAAGAAAGTTCCCTTCCTTGGACAGGTTATCACCGACAAAGGAAGCACAGTAGATCCAAGTAGAGTTCAAGATGTCTTGAATTGAAATCTGCCCAAGAATGTGTCAAAAATCAGAAGTTTCCTCGGACTTGGAGGTTACTATCGCAGCTTTGTTGAAGGATTCTCAAAGATCGTGAAACCCCTCACTTCTTTGTTGGAAAAAGGGAAAGAGTTTAAATGGTATGCCGCATGCCAGGCTTGTTTTGAGGAGCTGAAAACAAGATTAACCACCGCCCCTGTGTTGATAATGCCTGATATCCACAAAGGGTTTGATATTTATTGTGACGCTTCTTGTCTCGGTCTTGGATGTGTGCTGACGCAAGAAGGCAAAGTGGTAGCCTATGCCTCTAGACAATTGAGAAAGCATAAGCAGAATTATCCTACTCATGATTTGGAATTGGCTGTCGTTGTGCACGCAATGAAGATTTTGAGACACTATATCATCAGGAATAGATGTTAGGTTTTCACTAGACACAAAAGTCTGAAGTACATTTTCACTCAAAGAGATCTCAACCTAAAATAGCGCAGATAGCTAGAGTTGATTAAAGACTTCGATCTAGATATTCTATATCATCCAGCAAGGCAAATGTCGAGGCAGATGCCCTAAGTCGAAAAGGTCAAGCTAATATGGATATAGGCTAATTGATGCCCTAAGAATTATGTTGGGAAATGGAACAATTCCATTTAGGGATAATTTACCATACTGAAGCTATGACTATGAAAATTGAACCTACATTAGAGCAAGAGATCAGAAAAAGGCAACTGACAGATGCTAAAATCAAAGAAATCAAGATTCTAATTGGTTTGGGTAAATCCCCAGATTTCACAAAAGATGATCAAGGAATTGCTTGGTTGAGAAAGAGATTTGTGTACCTCACATTGACCGCCTTTATGAACTCATTATGAAGGAGGCCCCTAATTTATCTTATTCCATTCACACCGGTAGCCCCAAGATGTACAAAGATTTAAAAGAAAAGTACTGGTGGTATGGTTTGAAAAGAGACGTAGCTACCCACGTTGCTTTGTGTGATGTGTGCCAAAGAGTAAAAGTAGAACATCAAAGATCGGCGGGTTTACTGAAGCCATTGAAAGTGAAATGGGAAGAGATTGGTATGGATTTTATCATAGGGTTACCTCTCACTCGTGACGGCTACAATTTTATATGGGTCATTGTGAACAGATTGACTAAGGTTGCCCATTTCATACCAACAAAAACAACTTATACTGGGGCCAAACTAGCAGAATTATACATGTCACAGATTGTATGTTTACATGGTGTTCCAAAGAAGATAGTATCTGATCGAAGTACTCAATTCACATCACGTTTTTGGTAGAAACTGCATGAATCAATGGGTACGAAGCTCAATTTCACTTCCGCATATCATCCACAGACAGACGGTCAGACTGAAAGAGCTAACCAAGTTCTAGAATGTATGTTAAGAGCCTGTGCTTTAAAGCATGGAGGCAGTTGGGATAAAAGTTTGCCATATGTTGAATTCTCTTACTACAACAGTTATTAAGCCAGTCTCATGATGGCCCCACTTGAAGCTTTATATGGGAGAAAGTGTAGAACGCCATTGTACTGGAGTCAAACTAGAGAAAGTCAGGTCTTTGGTCTAGAAATTCTTCAAGAGGCTGAAAGACAAGTCAAGATAATTTGGGATAACCTTAGGACTGCAGAGTCACGACAGAAGAGTTATGCCAACACTATGAGAAAGGGAATTGACATTCCAAGTTGAAGATTATGTGTATCTCAAAGTCTCGCCAATCAGAGGTCCGGCAGATTCAAGGTAAAAGGAAAGTTGTCACCTCGGTATATCGGCTCTTTACATATTCTAGAAAGGAAGGGTGTAGTGGCATATCAATTTGAATTACCTGCACGATTGTCAAATATCCATGATGTGTTTCACATATCTCAGCTCAAGAAATGTTTGAGAGTGCCTAAAGAATAGTTACCCATGGAAGAGCTCAATGTGCAAGATGACTTGACTTATTCAGAGTATCCCGTCAAGATATTGGAAACATCCAGAGAGTCACCCGGAGCAAAGTGATCAAAATGTGCAAAGTACAGTGGAGTCACCATTTAGAGGATGAGGCTACTTGGGAAAGAGAAGATGAGCAAATTGCAGTGTTCTATCAGTTGTTCTCCAATCTATCCAAATCTCAAGGATGAGATTCATCTTAAGGGGGATAGGATTTGTAACACTCAAAATAAAATTTAGTTGAGTTTGAAATGATTTTGTTTTCTAATTATCTTTTTACTTGGTGAAAAAAATATTTTCTTTCTCATCTTTCCCTCTTTCTCTTTCTTGGCCCAAACCAACTCCCTCCTCCCCTCTATTTTCTTTTTCTTTCTCTTGGCCCGGCCAACAACTCTCTCTTCCTTTCCCTCTCCCTCTCTCATTCCTTTGTTGTGCAGCCCAACCTGCTCGGCCCATCCTACCGCGCTGGCCCATCCCACCTCCCCTCCCTCTCTCTCCCACCACTAGGAGGGCCCCACCTATCGGCACCTCCTCCTACCTCTAGCGCCTTGCCTCCCCATGTCGAACACTGCCGGCCGCCCATGACCCGCGCCTGCTCGTCTCCTACCCTCCCTTTGTGGTCACCTTTAATGCTCAGTGGACCGCTAGCTCCACCTCTTTGCCTCCATCTTCGGTTACTTTGCCCCGCATCATGGTGAGCCCTCATTAGTTCCCTTCATGGCTTTGAAGGCCCACCACCACTCAAGCGTTGAGCCCCTTCCCTTCCCTTGCTGGCAGCTTCGCTTCCCTCCGCAGCCTATAAAAGGCGCGCACAAGCCCTGCCTCGCACCTTTCCATGCTCTCGTGTGTTACTCCCTGCTCCTCCACCGCACTACAGTGCTGCCACCACCCTGAGCTCAGCCGCACCATCGATTCACCGTTCTACCGCATGTTCATCATCCTCAACTACCGCTGGAGCTTCGCGTGGTGGTGGGCATCGTCGCCGACTCCCTCCCCCCCTCTCTCTCTCTCTCTCCTGCAACAGCACCATGGCGATGGCTCACCAGAGCGCCATGCCTGCCTCTCACCACCGACACTTCCGCCCGGTGCCGCCATTGCCCCCTCGACACCACCATCATCTTCACGCTCGCCCCCTCGTCCTCACTGGCCTCTCCGCGCATGAAACCGAGGTCGGGCGCTCAGTTTTGGCCTTCTCCAGCGGGGTGCCGCCGCCTCTGCTCGCCGTCGACATCCCGAGCCACCAATGCCACCCACATGAGCCTCCACCCGTGAGCCAAGCCACGCAGCCGAGCCGAGGCATCCCCCGCCAGCCGAGACAAGCCACCCGAATTGCTCCCAGCCCCCGGATCTTGATCCGACGGTCTAGATCGAATCTAGACCGGAGTCAATCATATCCATACCGGTCAACCCTAGGCTCTTTTGCACTTAAGCCCCTCTATTTCATAGAAATCAACCCGCCATCCTATCCAGTTCAAAAGTACTTGCGAAAATATCATTTTTCTTCTTTTTAGGCCCCTGACCTTTCTGGTTTTTTAACCTGCCATCCCTTGACCTTTGTTTTACACTCTGGACCCTCTGTTTATATGATTAATTAGGTTTTAGCCCTTGGTTTCTTCAGATGTAGCCCCTGGAAGATCAAATCTATCGCAAATAAGCCCCATGAACCTTGTTTTAAACCTTGCTTTAGCCATATCTTTCTCATTTTAAATCTGTTTTCATCTATTCTTGCACTCGTGATTCTTGCATGACGCTCTAGATCTTTATTAGCTTATTCATCTCTGTTTGTACTGTTTCTTATTTTGTGTTTGTTTTTTCTTGTGTGATCGTGTAGACAATATAACATTTAAGGGAGAACAAGAGCAAGTATACGAGGAAGAGACCCAACAATTTGATGAGGAAGGTAAGTGGACTTCACTCCCTACATGTTCCATTTTTTTGGACCCAATAATAGCATGATGAAACACTTCACCTTATTGTTGTGTTGTATAAACTTGATGGGAATCCTATTATGGACTTTACCTAGTCTTTTTAGCCCTACCTTGAAACACCGGGTTTAATATCTTGTTGGGTAGAAATGCTTGGTTGCTTAACTTTGGGAATGGTGATATCATAATCTTTTGAAAATGATAAACATGGTTTATGTTGTTGTTATATTTTGGATAATTTACAAGATCACTTTATTTAAATGGAACATGGGAAACCACCCAAGAAAACCGTACAACCACAATACCACATAGCTCTGGTCTTGGCTAATTAATTAGAAACACTAGATTATGATGGTCTTATCGAAAGGGCAAGAGGAGAAGCATTGTCGGGGTATAGCTCAATACTCTTAAGAATTGGATAAGTGGTCCTTTCTAAAACACTTCCTCATTAGGGAGAATTATGACCGCTTTGACTTGAAACCTTAGCGGGTTGTCATAGGTTGGTGAATCTTTGTAAAGGCCTCCTAGTGAACCTCTCGCCACTCACCAAAGGAAGTTTTTAAGGGCCTTGCGAACCTAGGTGAAATAGGGGAACATGATTTGTGGTAAAAGTGTACAACCTCTGCAAAGTGTAAAACTGATATATCATCCATGCTCATGGTCAAGAGCGGCTTGGATCCTCACATGATAATTGAACTTTAAGAATAATTAATTTGAACTGATATGTATCATTTATGTTTAAGTGGGTTGGTATAAACTTATACCTATATAATAGGTACTTGCTAATAAAATTTAACCAACTAAAAATGATAACTGCTAAACATCTCAGCCTTTCCTTGATGGCCTTGCATCTTCCCCCACTTGTTGAGTTCAAACCATTGGAGTACTCACCCTTGCCTATTGCTATTCAGAAGAGAACAATGAATTGGAGTACTACAGTGACTTTGAAGAGTTCTAGGCGCATTCGCCAGTCAAGTGCCTGTGGACGAAGCTTTGTTGCAGATCTTGTATAGGCTATCGGTGGAACATTTAAGACCTTCATGTCTATTTTATTCTGAGTGTAATAATGTTATGTACTCTCTTTTGTTTACATTTTGAACATTGTCCTCTTTGATATATTCACTTATGACGTCCATCATATGTGTGTAAACTTCCTGGCACACATATAAGATACATCTGGTTTCTTTTTGAAATCGGGTGTGACACATTCTGAATCCAACTGCCCCCATGCTGCTATAAATGCTGCCCACAAAATCCGCTTCCCTAATGCCCACCCCATGGGCAGGGGTGGAGCTAGAGTAAACTTGAGGGGGGTGCGACATTTCATCTCAATTTTCAAGATGTTTAAGTGATCAATAAAACAATGTTCAAATGGTATAATGTATAATATAGACTAGTAACCTAACTTCAGTAATAGACTAATATCCCAACTTGAGGGGCCTGCATTTACAAAAATAAGAAAATGAAGCAGCATGCCATATAATGAGCAAAAGACACCTGATGTTTGCAAAATATATGATCCAACCTCAAGATCCTTCCCTGCTTCAAAAAATGAGAATAAACATGTCAATTTCAAGCAAAGAAAATGTAGAATGATCCATTATATTGCAAAAATGAAAATCGATGCCACACCTTTTAGAGTTCATATTTAGGTTCTTTTCCTTCCATGTTCATGGAACGACGAACCACTGCATCATTGGTAACTTTTTTAAATTCTTCATTCAGCACATACCAAATAAGTCTATTACTCAAGTGCTCATCACCAATTTTATTAAATAAATAAGTATTCACAAGCTTCATAGCCCAAAATCATCTCTCTACTGTTGCAATAGCGATAGGCAGCACCAATACAAGCTTTAAAAGTCAATAAACCAATGCATAACAATGATCTTTTCTTATCTACTGCAAGCTCACAAATAGTGTTTAAGTTTGAGAATCTATTGTCATCTCGCACATCAACAATGTGTACATGTAAGTTGGCCCGAAGATCCCTCAAATTCATAGAGCTAAAATCATTAAATGAATTTCTTGGACTAAATGCACTGAGCAAACAAGCAACTGAGAGTTTGCCTCATTAAAGAGGCTATCAAGCTCTTAAAAGAGCCAATCAATGACATCATTAAAACAATCCACTTCACAGTGATGCTTGTTTGTTATTCCAGATTTTTTTCCCTAGGCTGTTGAGGATTAACATATGCATCTTCCTTTTCCAGTCTAGTAATTTCATGAAAGTCACAAATCTGATTCCCTTCATCTAATAATTCAGCCCATCCATCTCTTCTAAGATTATCCAAATTGAGTCTAGTTGCTTTCACACATTTATGGCATTCACAGTATCTTGATTCTTTAGTTGCAATGCCAATGACAAGATATTTGTAATGGACAATGTAGTCAACATGTGATGCAACTAAAAGACAAAATCAAAAGATCAGAAATACTCTAAAAGATTTTGCTTGGTCTCTATTTTTCCAATCTCTACCATCCTTTTCCACAACTTTCATCACTTTAATTATTGTAGGAAACATGTCAATCAGACTTTTGGGTGTTTTATATTGGGAATTCCAACGAGTATCTCTGGGTCTTTAGAGGCATTATTGCTCTTTATTTAACCCTCTCCCAGTTTCAAGTTGGCACAACCTAAAGCCTTTGCCACTTGTTCATGATTGATTTCTCTCATCATGTCCTTTTTCGTGGCTGATTCGCCCACCACATTAAATAAGACGGAAATGTTTGTTAAAAAATTGCTAATACCCTTATGCTTTCTCACAATGTACACAATGACTAACTGAAGATGCTGAGCAAAACAATAACATAGTAAGCTGTACTACTTTCCCTCATAATCAGCAATTGCAGCCCATTGAATTCGCCTCGCATATTGCTAGCACCATCGTATCCTTGCCCCCTAACTTGCTTTAAGCTTAGCTATAATTGTACAAATAGAGAATCAATAGCTATCTTCAGGTAGGAAGAAGTTGTCTCATACACATGCACAGGGCTAACAAACCTCTCTTTCACAATTCCATGTTTGTCAACGTACCTCAAGAGCAACATAACTTCAAGAAGCAGGCCCATCTCCAACTCTCGAGAGTTAGAGAAGTAGATAGACCAACAAATGTACAATGGATAGATTCAATTTCGTAACTCCTATTTTGTAATTTTCCTTTTTGTACTCCCCCTCCCTCTTTTGTAAGTATCTCTTCTCCTATACAGTTTTAATTTTAATGCATTTGTTGTGGGGAACTCCCTTCAGTTTTTGTTCAAAAAAACATACCTCAAGACCACAGCCATCTGTTCTTTGCATGAAACATCTGACTCATCAACTAGCAACCAAAACAAATCATCCCCAAGTTCTTCAAGGATAGAATTTAGAACTTCATTTGCAAAACATGGAACATATCCCTTCGTATTTCAGGAGGCAACAGACAACTATTACTAGCAGTACCCACCGCCTTGCGTAAATCAAAATTATGCTCTACTAAGAAATCATAAACCTCCAAGAAATTCCCTTTGTTCAAGGACTTATTCGACTCATGATGACCCCGGAAAGACAATCCTTGGTTCAATAGTAACCTAGTAGTATCAATTGATCAATTCAATTGAGTAAAATAATTATGCTGTCTTGGCTGCATTACTTAGCTTATGGAAAGCAACATCTATATGTTGTTTTATCTGTAATATATCATCACACTTCTTCATTGCATTATAATCTGAGCCACCAACATCATTGACATGCAAGTTTAGCCTTTCTTTTCTATGATAACCATTCCAGCCATCAACAACAAATGCTTTGCATATATCCTACATCCTTCTTTTCTCTAAATAAGAAACAGAAAAAACAATATGCCCTATCTTTGGACTTGCTATATTCAAGCCTATCTCCAAACTCATCGAACCATTCTGGACGAAACCTTCTTGGGTTTTTTTTGTTTAACCAATCTATGTGGAGGGGAAAATGCATGTGCGAGGTTGGCAAGGCCCATCCTTTAAGTATTTCATTCTCGCCTTTTCTCTCTGATTGGGATGATAAGAATCAATTTCTTTCCTCAAGGCTGGATCATATTTTCTATAGTGTATTAGGTAACTCTGGTTATGGTTAGTTTAGCATTGATTGTAATCCTAGGATAACCTTCCTTATCTCTAGGAGAGGCTACTTGCCGTCCAAGCCATGTAACTCATATATATTCACCCTACAGGCTCAATGTAATATATCCCACGCAATATACACAATCTTACATGGTATCATGAGATTAGGTTCTAGCCCTAGGCCTCCGCTTCCACTGTCCTCGTGCCGTCCCTTGGGAGGTCGATATCCGCCAGGGGCAGCACCCTCGTATGATGCGCGGCCGATCCATCTGATCCGCCGTGCCATCGTGGTCAACAAGCAGCATAGGGGCCTACCTCTACCACACTGTTGGTGTTGTCGGGCCACCACACCACCAATTGACACCGTCATCGGGCTGCAATGCCGGGGGGGGGGGGGGGGGGGTTCCGCCTCTTCCCCGCTCCCCCTCCTACCAGCTCCGCCGCAACACTATCTTGAGCGCGAGTGAGTGGCCATGCAGGAAGTACCCGGAGGTTTGTCTTGCTGCTACTGTTTTCTTTTCCATTCCGGCTAGAGTTCAGTTTGTGTCGCCCTGCCATTCATCACAGCAGCGTTGCCGGCACTCCTGAGCATGAGGTTGTTGCCGCGCCTTTCCAGGATGCAGCGCCGACACTCATGATCAATGCAAGCGACCACCGTTGGCGCCGCCACTTTCTTCAGACGGTGGTGCCATGCATGCTGCCGGTCCTATCACATTGGCTCTCAATCCGAGTCTGCACCTATTACTGAAACCTCATCGACACTACCACTGATGCTGCTGATAGTAGACGAGTTATGCTCTTTAGCTGTATAGTCTACCATCGCCATCCGTGGCTCATCATCTTGCTGAACTCGTCGGCAAGAAGCACCTGATTTTGTGCACTCGCACGCCTTTGTTTATGCTTCGGACCCACGCCCTCCTCCACAGCTTTGACCACGTCCACCTCGACCTTGGCTATTTTTGCACTAAAGGGTTATCATCTGCATGAGCTACTCTAGTCAAAGCATTCGCACTAGCATTCCAACTGCGGGGGGATATCTCCAGCATTCTCCAGTCTATTCGTTTGTGTTGCTACCGCTATGATTGTGGGGATGTTAGATTATATTAGGTGTTGACACTTACTACAAACCATTTTATGCATCATTTCTATCAGAAAATTAAGATATTTTGCATTTCTTACATGCATACCTATCCAAAAAAATGCCAAAACCGAACATGCCTTGGAAAAATATGCAATGCTGGAAATAGAGCAGAAATGAAGGCGATATGCACCCCCATGATCCAAGGCAAAACACGTCGACCAATCAGAGCGCAGCATTTAGGCTCACACGGATCAAAGGGCCCACCTGCAGACGCAACAGACTTAGGACAAGGTCAGTGCACCCACAACTTCAAAGAGGCCCCACTACTCAGTACCTCAACCAAGACTGAGGTCGGTTGGCGCCAACCCCAGGTCAGTCAAACCATGGCGGGGGGGGGGGGCTCAATTTGCTTATCTACACATTTATTCTTCGGATCCCCAAGGTTGCTCAGGAGTTTTGATATGGGTTTAGCTCTTACTTTCATTTATAATTCTCGGATATCTATAATAGACATATCATATAGTTATTTATATTTGCATGATTTATACTCTGCAGTGTCAGACATGTATTTCATTATTAGTTTGTATTCATACTTTATACCTTGCATGATTAGAAGAGTAATTCCAGTGCCCTGGTATTAGAAGAGTAAACCATGTTCAGTATTTGAATGTTTGCTCTAGTATGATACCTGTCCAGTCCATCCGGAGGGTGGGGGCTCCACGCGGGGATACTAGAGCACATATGGCTTATTAATGTAGACATGGTGTCTGGGTTAATTAAGTGTTGTTGTTTGTCGCCCCATTTTGTTCACCATGATCCTTCACATTCTGTTAGGGGGTAGGATGTTCCTAAAGTACCGTGATATGCTAGACAGTCTTATCTGTTAGTCATGAACGGTCTCCACATAGTGCATAATCATGTGTATGGTGTAAATGTATAATATACGCTGTATAACTAACTAGAAGTACATAAAACCCGAATAACTAACTTCTTCCTTTCTCCTTGCGTTATCCTTTTCATGTGTATGAGCTTGATAGACTTGTGTGCCACACTACCTCTTATCCATTATTTATCTTACCTCTGTTTATACAATTGAATATCTAATCATGATTTTTTCATCAACTTACTTATTTATTAACCGCCACCTTCCCTCCAAAAATATAAATTGACAACCTTGGAATACTCTCGGATAAAATGCTTCAGTAGTATTCCATACACTTACGGATTCTTTCATAACGTAAGAAATACCCCCTTGGCATTTGTGGGCTCTGTTACCTAGGAACAACCACCTAGCGATGACGCTGGTAAACGCCAACATTAGGCAACTCCGGATTGGTTAGTTTAAGATTGATTGTAATCTTAGGATTAATCTTCTTTATCTCTAAGAGAGGCTACTTGCCCTCCAAGACATGTGCTCCTATATATTCATCCTAGAGGCTCAATGCAATATGGCCCACACCCTAGAGGCTCAATGCAATATGGCCCACGCAATATACACAATCTTACAACATTTAATCTCCTCTTCCCAATTAATCTCGGGTAGGCATGAACTTGTCAAATGGTTGCCGCAATCTTGCTCTGGTGCTTTTCTTTACATGTTTTACCTATCATTTGCAAGAATATTCAGTCTTTAACTGTCACAATATTAAGAGCAAGACCCCCCCCCCCCCAAATACAACAAAAACCTTAACAAAATAATCGTATAATCTGACCAAGAACAAATTAATTGAAATAAAATTGGATGCCCAACTTGTTAGGAATCGAAATAATTTAAAGGATTGTCGAGGGTCCTTGTCTTTCCTTGTGATCGACCAAAATTGGATGCCCAACTAATATGGATTTTTGTATTCATATCCAACTTTAATACAGATGCTAGATGAATGTATCCGAATCGAATATTCATTATTTTTTCTATCCGATTCCATTCGAGTTTGAAATAAATTTGGAATACCCAACCATATTCGTGTCCACAATAAAAAGTGACTTATCTTTATGACTAATTACTTAATGATCTACACCATTTAAAATATTAAAAAATTGGCCACATGGCAATTGATTAATGATATTAATTAAAATATTACTAATGGTATTGAAAAATTAAATATAATTACATTTATTTATTTATTTAATGTTGAAACTATTTTTTATGTGTTCATTTACTTATTTATTTAATAGTGAAATAATTTTTACATTTGTTAATTCTTAATTAGTTAAATATTTATTAAACTATCTATTTACTTTATATTTATAATTATTAGACATGTTTAATTATAGAAATTATACATTGATAGGTATCAAGGTATGTTGATTTTTATTACCTATGCTTATGTAAATGTGCAACATAGTGATCCTTTACTCACTAGTATATTGACTTTAATATACTATAAAATCATCGATAAAGCAAATTGATACTAGCAATGACGCTATCTGCTGAATCAACATTCTATTCATTTGTATTCGCATTCACATTAGGATTTGGATTAAAATGGTAAAAAATGATGCTATCTGTGTTCAATTTTATCCCTATTTGATCCAAATCCATCTATACGGAAATGAAAGGAATCGTCTGCTAGTAGCCTAAGAGAGGAAGGGGTGAATTATGCAACTTAAAACCTTAACCTAAGACTCCAACTAGTTTGCACATAAACTTAAACTAAAATATACTATAGTAGCCTAAGAGAGGAAGGGGTGAATTATGCAACTTAAAACCTTAACCTAAGACTCCAACTAGTTTGCACATAAACTTAAACTAAAATATACTATCTAGATGTGCAACTACGGTTCTTCTAGTGTGAAACCCTCGTTATAAAAGAATTTTGCAACCAATAGTCTATCCTAACAAGATACTACTCTAAGAATGTAAAGACACTCAAGTTGTAAGTATGAAATGCAGAAAAATAAAGAGAGGATGAGAGGAAAGAAGCTCTTGACACAAGGATGTATCCCGTGGTATTGGTGGGTACAAAAGCCACTCCTAGTCCACATTGTTGAAACACTAAATCAAGAGTATTGCTTCTCGGCAACCAAGTCTCTTCGGGAACCCTTGACTTGCCAAAAAAATACTAGGCCACCAAGGCTCACACCAAGTTTTCCGGTCACCTTGATCCTACTTTCCACTAAAAAGCTTCTCTATGAAGGATTGGGGTCTCCACGTCTGATGCGAAAAGCCATCAAAGCCACTCCACACCAAGCCGGACGATCGATGACTTGCTGGCGAGCCACAAATGCTCCAAGGGGGCGGCGCACCAAGATACAAGCTTCAGTAGCTCTCAAGCATAGCACACAAGGTACAACACCTTGATCTCACACTCAATCTTGAGCTAGCCTAGCATTCTCACTCACAAGATATGTGCTAAACCTATGTGTATGATCAATTGGCTCATGTGTGGCTTGGAGGTTTTTTCTAGTGTGTGTAACTTCTCTAAACTCCAGCTGCCTTAAAATGCCCGGGGTGAGGCCCTTATATAGCCCTCCTACTCGAAGTAGTTGTTGCTAGCTGTTATGCACTTTTTGCATGTAGCGTCGGTTCAACCGGTCACATGTGTCAGTTTAACCAGTCGTACATAGTCTGCTGCTAGCCGTTGGAAGACTGACAGCTGCCTGCTGCTGATGTGGATGCACCGACGGTTGTACCGACATGGTGTTGGTTTAACCGGTCCTTAAAGGACCACTGCAGCACCCAAAACCTGCTCTTTGGACAATGCGTAGGTAAATGCACCAACGCCTTCATCGATTCAACCGGTGACTATTGAATTCTTCACTTGCACCATCGTTGCACTGACCATTGCACTGACGCTCTAAAATTTCATGCCGTCGGTTTAACCGGTCTCCCTTTTTCTAGAGCACCAGTGCACCCAAAGCTCAGTCCAATGCACCGACGCATTGATTTCCTTAGCCGTCAGTTTAACCAGTGCATGCTTCCTGCTGACTTTGTCAAACTCGTCACAGCTGTTATTTGGAAATATATTCTATCTCTGCTTTTTCACTATAATTTGGATATCTTGACAGTGAATTGGACATCTTGGATATGGATTGGACTACATCCGTGGATCTAGAAATCCTACCAACTTGAGCATACAAACTTGTTAGTACCATTATTTATGTTGTCATACAATCATCAAAATCACAAACTATAGCCTAATGGGACCATGTTCCTTATAGGAACCTTCTTGCCAGCAATGAGGTGTTGGAAGAATCCCAAGCCGTCAGCGCCTCCCCATCCACACCTCTGGTCTCCCATCGCTGCCAAGCTCAACGCTAGTGACACCTAGCATGCTCAAGTTTTGAGAACACAACTTCAAAAGGGGAAGCCAGTAGGCAAGCTACCAGCCTCAGAGAGACCTCGACGATGGCCATGGAGTTTGGCCTGGTCAAGTCTATATCACACCCCCAAGAGGGTAAAATGAAGAGGAGATTGAGATTGGAGAGAGATGACGAAGGGGACTGTTAGGTGGATCTTTCTTTCTAGGCTAGTGGGGCCATGCTTAAAGGCCACCCTAGCTCAACATTGTGGTAATAGAAAGAGACACAAAAGCCTGATGACAAAGGACCGATACATAAGTACTACTTCGTGCTTATACATTGTGCCCTTACAGCATCACCAAAAGCCTCTGTAATACGAGTTGACTAACTAAAAATAGCAAAACTGGGGAAAAATCGGATGCAACTGTCTTCCCAAAATCCTATTGTTGCTATCTAGCTCTGTATCCAGCCCCCTCCGCTAACCATAGTTCACGCGCCCCCTCCACTCGCCATCCCTTCGTCCCGCGTGCTTCGTCCTCCTACCGCGCCCCCAGCTCGTCCTCCCGCATGCCAGGTCCTCCTCCAGCGTGCCCAGCTCGTCCTCCTGTGCGGTGCTAGAGGCGGCGGCAGGAGCTCTGGGCTGAGCTGGAGGCAGAAGCGGAGCAGGTCACTGAGCCCCTATACATTGACAACCCTCCTCCGACCCCGGCTCTTATTATCTAAATCAATCGCAGGTGGTCCGTCATGCTTCCCCACTACTTCCCCACCGCTGGCAAGCCCTCCCCTCTCCAGAATTTCACCTCCACCGCTGCAGCCATGCCTGGGTACTACTTTGCAAACCCCAAGTTATTTCTAGGGTGTTTAGTTCAAAAATCCAGGGACCTCATCGCTGAGAGTCTGTTGGTTTACTCTCTGATTGTGAAGCTCTCTATTTCTTTGCGAAAGAGAGAGTTTTATTAAGGATTAACAGGAGTGTTTACATCATGAGAAACGAACTGCTCGATACATGCCGGTACTCGCTCTCTCCAAATAGCGCTATGACGAAGAGCGTTTAGCCATCTATGCTAGCTCATGGGTAACCCAAATCTGCTCTCTCCCTATCTGCAGGAACTGGATACTGGGCAGCTTACAGGTTTCTGCTAATGCCTCGTGGATGATGAAAGTGGAAGGCGACCGTTGGTGCTGCGGGTGTTTCAGGGACGTGACCATAGATGCACAATTCGACTCAAGAATGGCCGTGTGCGGGGCCCATTCCACAGCCAGGGCCAAGCCTTCCTTGCATGCCAACGCCTCCACCTGTTCACCTGAGCTAGCCGAAGCAATGAATTTCCAACCTATAAGAACCGTCTGTCCCGCGTGGTCTCTAATCACCACTCCAATACATACCTGCATCACCCGAGGATTCAGAATAGGCACCATCAACATTAACCTTCACCCAGCTGATATCCGGAGGCTGCCAAGGTTCGCACACCTGCTTTTTCTTCGGCTTGTGAACTGCTCCCACCTATTTCTTACCTTTCTCATTTTCCGGACCACTGTGCCGGACGGTGAACAGTGTGTCCCAATAGCTAGTCAGGAAAGAGACAGATCCCTCCGTTGTTAGCCATCTATTAGAATGCACTAGTTCGTTTCTCGCAAACCAAGCCCTGCATAGAATTAGAAGGAATCGTGATGCAACCTCTGCATCAACTCTATCAATAAGCATCAAGAGCCATTCAGGGCCTGAAAAGTTCAGCATATCATCCGGCGGCAGGGGCCAAATCTCTTGCATGGCCTGCCTCAAGTTGACAGCATGGCCACAGGTAACAACTGCATGGAATTCTGTCTCCTTTCCGCGGCCACATATATCACAAACTGCTTCCTGCACTATTTTCCTCCTCATCTAATTAACTTTGGTGGCCAGGCCACATATATCACCGTGAATTAACATATATCACAAAAATGCGTACTTTGTGGGGGGCACCGGGAGCTTCCAGAGTTTCATCCATGCAGGCCGGCCTCCATCCGGACTAGAAGTGCTAGAGGTCACGCTGCCCAAGTCCCTGACCTCTACTCCCAATCGGTGTGCACTACTGAAAGTGACCGGGTGCTCGTAGCCTAAGAGAGAAGGGGGTGAATTAGACAACTTAAAACCTTAATCTATAGCTCCAACTAGTTTGCACATAAAATTAAACTATTGCAGCTATCTAGATGTGCAACTATGGTTCAACTAGTGTGAAACACTCATCCCAAAAGAGTTTTTGCAACCTATAGCCAATCCTAGCAAAATATTATACTAAGAATGTAAAATCTCATAAGTTGCAATAAGAAATGCGGAAGCTTAAATAGGGATGAGAGGAAGCAAACTCTTGACGCGAGATTTATCCCGTAGTTCGGTTAGGCACAAAGTCACTCTTACTCCACGTTGTTGAAGTACTCACTAAGAGTATCGCTTCCCGGTAATCAAGTCTTTTCCGGGGATACTTTGACTCGCCACAAAGGCTTGCCACAAAGTCACCACGGTCACCTTGATCCCGCTTTCCACTAAGGAGCTTCTCCATAAAGGATGTGGGTCTTCATGTCCTCCACACAAAGACATCCACGCCGCTCCACACCAAGCCGGAGGGTCGTAGACTTGCCAGCGAGCCACCAAGACTCCAAGGATGGCCGGCACACCAAGATACACGCTTGAGCAGATCTCAAGCACAGCACACAAGGTACAACACCTTACTCTCTCACTCAAACTTGAGCTAGCTTAGCACTTACTCACAAAACTTTTGCTAAACCTAAGTGTTTGAACAATATGCTTTTAGATGACTTGGAGATATTTTTCTGGTGTGTATGGGGTTCCTCTAGACTTCAGCAACTTCAAAATAGCTAGGGGACGACATATATATAGGCCACCAAGTTGAACTAGCCGTTTGTAGCCATTTTCCACTAGGTGTCGGTTCAACCGGTGCTTTGATCAGTTCAACCGGTCACTCTGAGCTCTGAAGTAGCCGTTGGACTTCTAACACGCTGTTCTGCTGACTCAGCAGTCATCGGTTAAATTGACGCCTTGCTCAGAAGCCCATCGGTTCAACTGGTGCTGAAGATTTTTCTCCTTTATTTCCTGCAGCGCTAATGTCATTGAACCGACGCCTTACTTTGGTGCACCGTCGGTTCAACCGGTGCTGAAAACTTGGTTTTTTTGTGCCCTGACATGCTCTCTGGACAATGGTACAGTGAATGCACCGACGCCTGCTTGACAGACCATCAATTTAACCGGTGTCACTTAGATTTCTTCACTTGGTCTTCATACGCACTGTCCAATGCACCGATGCTTGTGCGTCGGTTTATCCGATGACCATCGGTTTGACCGGTTGTAACACCCAAAATCTGGAGCCCTAAAATTTTTGAGAAATAAAATTTCGAAGTTTCAAAACACCTTTAACAATTTTTGTGAACCCTTAGTAGTTTGGATTTATTTAAAAAAATAAAACGTTTCAAAACGGCATTTCAAAAATTTTGAGAATGCCTTTCATGTTGCTTTGGTTTGAATAGAATTTTGTGTGTGCTTGAGTGTGCCCAAAAAAAACCTTCAAAATTTCAAACCGATTTGAATTCAGACCCTTTGAAAAATTGTTAAATCCAGAAAATCCTAAACGGGCCACCCTTTCTTTTTCTTCCCTGCGGCCCAGCCCAACCCGCTCTTTCTTTTTCTTTTTCCTCTCCTCCTTATCCCGCCTGGGCCGCGTCGTGCCGGCCCAGCTCCGCCTCCCGCACCGGCCCAGCCGCGCCGTTCTTCCTCCTCCCCCTCTTCTTCTTCCTCCCGACGCCGGCCCCTAGACCTCGCCCCGCCACGCGTCCGACGGAGCGAGCTGGCCCCGGCCCCGACCCGCGCGACCCCTACCCCGTCCACCCCGGCCCCTACCTCCTCGGCCCGCTCACCCCTCTCTTCCCCTCTGCACGCGCTCGCCCCCCCCCCCCCCGCCACCGCCATTGACGCAGGAAGCTTCTCGAGCTCCGTCTCCCGCCCGAACCGACCTCCATCGGCTATAAATGGAGCCCGCGCGCTGCTGCGCTCCTTTTCGCCACGACCCAAGCGCCACATTCCCCTCCACCGAGCCCCAGCACCCGCGCAACCGACCTCCCGCACTCCGGCCACCTCCGCCCCGCCGAGCAATTCGCTCGAGCTGACCCTACTCCGCTCAATCCCGTGCTCAGGTGAGCTTTGCCATGCCCCTACCTTGCTGTGCCGTGCCGCCGCGGCTTGCCGTGGCGAGCTAGCTGCAGAGCCTCGCAGCCCCAACCAAGCCCCGTGTTAGCTCACGTGCGACCCACAGAGGCTCCCCAACCCTTTAGCACCCGCGTACCGGCTCGGTAGCGCCCCGAACGGCCCGCACCAGCGAGCTCCGCCGCACAGAGCCGCCACTGCACATTACTACGCCACTCTGAGCCCAGCCGTGCCTCGCCCATGCCCTAGGTGGATTACCCGTGCCACGCTGATCCTCCCCGACCCGAGCCCAAGCCAAATGGACCGATATCAGTGAGCTCCGGAGCACCGATATCAGTGAGCTCCGGCGAGGTCCGGCGCGCACCGCCACGAAGTAGGGAGCTCCGGTGAGCGTCGCCGCCGCCCCGCGCGCTGGACGCGCTCTGGGCCGTCCGATCCGAGATCGGCGGTCCAGATTAGAAATAACTTACCCCTTCGCCCCGCACCGTTAGATCAAGATCCAACGGCCCAGATTAGAAGATACCGTTTCACCCGGGTAGTTTTGCTAAAGAGCCCCTGGACTTTTGGAAATCAACCCGCAATCCAGCCCAGTTCAGAAATAATTAGAAATAGGCCCTTAACTTTATGGTTTAAACCCCGAGGTTTTAAAATATAGAACCCGCCGTCCAAGGACTGAGTTTTTGCAGCCCGACCCCTGGAAGTTTAGTTTTATCGCATTTAGGTCCCTGGTTTTTGCAGTCAGACCCCTAGACCGAGAATATTCTCGGGAATATTCCCCGGTTTCACAATTTCTAGGTTTTAAAACTTCCCAAAGCCATAACTTCCTCATTTTTCATCCAAATCCAGTGATTCTTGTTTCTAAATCTTTCTAAAATCAAGATCTATGCCACCATACCAAAATCATACAAATCCATGTTTCCAAAAGTTGCATGCTTGTTTGTTTGATCGTGTTAGTAACGTTCCGACGTTCGCGCGTAGAATCGAACAACGACGCATTCGACGACTACCTCGAGGATCCGGACTACGAGGAAGATCCAGTCGAAGAGTTTGAAGGCAAGTCCTATCGCCCCCCTCCTTGATCATGTTGGACACAGTTTTCGCAAATATAAAATATGATCAACGTTTTAATTAAACTTGTTTTGTATGCATGAAGTGTCTTTTAGAATGTTTTTCTTCTGGTTAGGGTTTACCCTAAATTTGTGATTAAGCCACTCCTTGATCTTTGAGCACCCTGATCCCTTGACAACCATAGGTTGATCAGTCTTTTACAAATGCGTAGGCTAGGTGCTTCACCACTGCAAAACTTTCAAAAACAACTCTTTCCCCGGGTGAGTCTGCAAATGTTTTAAAATTGTTTTAAGCTGGGAAAGACATGGCTATGCACCTACATTGTGCATATTCTACGGAGAGTCTGCCCTAGCATATAAGGATTGTCGTTGTGGTCGTCACCTAGCATCTGTTTCGTGCAACCACATGTCCGACCTAGGACGGACTTGGTCACGGACCCATAGGCTTAAAGCCGCAATTCACCTGGAGGAAGGGTGCAACGGACACCAGGAGCGGACCTGGGAATTGTGTGGCGTACCAAAGTCTGGCCCCGGCATGGGACCTGTGTGGAGTACCATATCGTTAACTAAATGAGATATCCTTGATTAGCTGTGTGCTAATTTGGACCCCTGGTTGATCCGTGGTGATTGTGGGCTATATGTCCTATGTGTTTGCGAGATTGAGTTGTGCTTGATGTAACTCAAGCACATCATGTGGGTAAAGTGTACACACTCTGCAGAGGTTTAATCTATCCGGATAGCCGTGCCTGCGGTCTCAAGCATGCTATGGTGAAGCCACAGTGATTAGAATGTTCGAATGGTTGTGAGTGTGTGCTGTGTGGTAAAGAATCCCCGAAACTCGGATACCGAGGGAACGCGTAAAGCTATGTGAGAATGCCAAGTGTGGCAGCGTGCCTTAGGGCATCGGAACTGGCAGGATAGAAGTTTCTCCCCCAGGGCCAAAATCTATATAAAGAGATATACTCTTTAGTACCTTCCCTTCCTTAAAGAAAAACTTCATGCATGCATCGAAAGCAGCTTTTCCGCAAAATCAACCCAAGCCTTCCCTTGCCTTACCCTGTGCATCTAAATAAACTTTTGCTTAAAAGATGGGACTTGCTGAGTACTCTATGTACTCACCCCACCTATCGCCATGCCTTTCAGCAGAAGAAGTAGAAGACGACATCGTCGCACAAGAGGACGAGTAGATAGGGTTTCACCTACACCCAAACTGATGCCTGCGGTGTTGGGTGCTGTGTGTAGCGCTTCTATTGTGTTAGGGTTTGCGGCCTGCGAGCCATTGTGTAAAGAACCCTATGTGTGAGGCTTTGTTCCATATTTTGTAAGCGATGAAAGGCTTCTGTACCACTTCTGTTATCTGTGCGTATCAGCTACTGATCTAGGGATTGATACGGTAAGCACAGTGGATTCCCGAAAAGGGGGTCCTACACCGGTGCCGGGTCATCGATTAAACTGGTGCTACTTATTTTTACTAACTTTGTCCAAATCGTCGCTACGGTCATTTGGACACCTCAAACATACTCTGCTTTTTCACTATAGTTTGGCGTCGCGATGGTGAATTGGACACATCTCTACGGCGAATTGGACACATTTGATTTCATCCATAGGACCTAAAAATCCTACAAATGTGATCTCACAAACTTGTTAGTCCCATTGATTATATTGCCACACAATCACCAAAATCACAAACAATAGCCTAATAGGGCTATGTTCCTTACAACTACGGACCGATAAAACACCAGATTTTCATAATACCAAGCTATCACGTACGTCCTCAGCCTCATGCTAGGGAATTTGCATCTTTAGAATCTGTTCCACATCAAACTAGTACAAGAACCTCCTCAAGACATCCTCCTTCCAGCGTCTGGACTCCTCATCGATGAGCTGGTGAACCCATTTCAGTCGACATGGCCTAATACTCCTGCATGGCCTGAATGGGGTTTTGGGATCCACGCATGCCTCCATATTTTTATCTGTTTTCCTGATCCCACACGCCAAATTATCCCCTGCTTCAGTTGCTCCAGCCCATGCATGATTGCCTTCCATGTTGGCGATACTTGGGAAGGGAATGCAGTATCATCCGACATATTACGATTTGGAAAATACCGAGCTTTGAAAAGCTGTGCACATAAGCTGTCAGGGAAGGCCAGCAATCTCCACGCCTGTCTAGCCAGCAAAGCTTGGTTGAAGATCTGCAGATCTCCGAAACCTAATCCCCCTGTCTTTCGATCTTGTAAACTCATCCCATGAAATCCAATGTGTCTTGCGTAGGCCCTTCTCTGCTCCCCACCAGAAATTTCTTATGCCCTTCTCAAGTTCCTCACACAGCCCTGATGTTAGCTGCAACACGCTCATAATATAAGTAGGAACTGCCTGTGCGACAGCCTTAATCACGTACGTCCTCAGTCTCACACAGTCCATATCCTGTACCATGCAGCCATGCGTTTAGCAAAACGCTCCCCGAGTGGTTGAAAACTCTCTATTTTTTACAGATCTTCTAAAACTCTAAACTTAGATAGGATTAAAACTAGGCTCTTGGACTTGCTCTTAGGTACATTCATTCCATACTTGTTCATCCTTTGATGTTAAAACAATATGGCACGTCTCTAGAACTGAATTAACTCCCACTTCTTTTACCTACATATTCTTCATGTGCAATTTTTTTATGTACATCATAGTAAACATGATTTCAACTAGTATATTAAACATAGTTAACTTATACACAATATATATAGGTCAATATAACATGCATGTTTCAATTACTATGCTCAAAAGGATATATCATGAAATTAATGTGTGTGCGCGCGTACGCGTGAGAGAGAGGGGGAGAGAGAGATACCTCTGGATCTTCCAAATGACCGGGTAAGCGGAGGTTCAACTATACATCAAAATCAAGTAAGGCAATTGGGGGCATGATATAAAAAGGCATACCTGGAGTTTTCTAATACCAAAACTAATAGAAAAGTTTACTTTAGGCTGGTGTTCACCACATTTTCTTGAGTTTTTGCTTTCATTTGGGTATCGCCGTGAAAACCAGCAACAGGTTTGGGTATAACTGAGCCAGGCAGGCTTGGCTGGATGCTATGCTAAATGCAGGGCAAAAAGATGAAATGGTTTCCTAAATTTGAACAACCATCACATTTATCTTATTCACAGCTGAAATAACAGTACGAAGGATAACATAACAGAACGAACATCCTAACATGCATCATCCAGTTAACCAACAATTCCAAATTCAGAACAGTGCAGATTAAACCAAACCCCCACATTGAGCTTAACCATCACTCCCTGCTTCGGTGGCGGCGGCATGGTTCCACTTGCTTCTTTTCATTGACGCTTGGTTGATCCACTTCGTCCCATCGCTAGATAGTTCCATCCTCACAGAGTCCAAGGATTTTGCTAGACAACCGAAATAATGTCACAATTTATCAATATATGGTGAAACAAAAGAAATTGTGCAAGAACATTATGTATATTGTGAAATGGACACTTTCTAGAACTGGCTATACAGCAAGAGAAGCGTTAGATTGTTGTACCTTCCATCAAAGGACACCGCAGTCTGCCTTATCAGAGATTTGCATTGCTCATTATATAGCCTGAAAATGAGTAAGTGTTTGCATGCAGGAACAGTTGATTTGGTGATACACAACACCAGTACAAGTGGAGGACAAGAATAACTGACAGTCTTGCAGTAAAAATTACTGTGCAGATAGGACTAGAGGGCTGGACTGTACTTCCCACAAATAAATTGCACCTTCACAGTTGCCTGCTTGAAGCAGTGGATATATATGATTATAAGAACTCTTACTCTTTATACAAAAAAGAATCTGATAACAAACGTATCTGTATCTCTAAATCACATGAAACCTATATAATCTTATCTTTCACAAAATAAGTATTAGACCAAAACAATTTTTTCTATGAAAAAACAGTCATATATACATGGAAAAATCCCTCACATGCTACTAGTTAAATCCTAAATTCCTTATATGTCACTCTCAGTGACTGTCGAGGGACCTATGTGCCATAGACAAAATGATGGCATATGTGGGATTATGAGTTTTCTTGTTGACATATAAACATCTTCCCGTTCAGAAACATCTGCAACAACTTGTGGAATATAGAATTTAGAAAATATTTATGTCAACATACATTCCCATAATAGATGTTATTACCTATTGCCATCTGATCGAAGTGAAAATCACATGAGAGTTTGATAAACCAGTTGTCACACTTTGGCACAGGGTACTTCTGAAGAATATCGATGCTTCCCAATATGACGAAAGAGAAAAATATATTGCTTTAGAGGAATAATGATGGGCAGTTGTGCTAACAAATTTGAAAGATCACCGGAACTAATTTAGAACTGTACATATTACTATTATATGATGAAAGTTACACGATTACAGAATGGTTGAAGTTTATCACCAATCCCCTGGACTCTTCTCTTTTATTTTTGGTTCCCAAAGCACAATTTCGTGCTCAACACTCTGAGAATCAAAATTAGCACAGATCAGATCCCATCTCTCACTATATAGAAGTTGCAATACAGAATTAAACAAAATGGACAGTACATACAGCCAGGATCTCGATGCAGTGTTGAACCCACAATTGAATGTGGACTGTACTATTATAATTTATATCTATTTCAGTGAATAAGAAATTTCGCCTTTGACAGGATGAAGTCACCAAGCCATCTCATACAATCAACATAGTCAAAGTGTACAACAACATTCAAGACCTGAAAGGAAAGAAACAGGTTAGTTAACATGACATGTAGACTAAACACCAATATTAGTTTGAAATTGGATGGACCCAAGATGATTATACATGTTTAGCATACCGGAAGTTGGACATACTTTGTTGAAAACTTTGATGGAAGGTTAGTCCATGAATATGATTTCTCAACATATTCCAAAAATTCTATGACAGCATTGGCAAACTCAATCAGTTATATGCAGGGTGGAAATGTAAACAGGTATATATTTGAAGTAGTTTTCTTACCTTTAATTGATCAGATTTTTACCGTATTATACATGCCACAACTTGCAAAGCAAGTGAAATCACTAGGGTGGAAGTCCTTTAGCGAAATAATATATTTTGATCAGTACCTTTATGTCTAATGCGATGAACTAAATTTGAACAGGTCAATAACATATGGTGGAACCATAAGCTCATATACACTGCTACAAAATTAATTTGTAGCAACGCCTCAATTTTTTCAGAGATGGATCAAAAGTAACCCGTTGCTACAAATAGAGCAAGGTCGTTGTAGTATTTGACCCGCCCCTAAAAATGTAGGGGGCGGGTGACGCCCTCACCCGCCCCTACAAATGAAGACCATTTTTTGGAGCAGGTGATGGTGTCACCCGCCCCTACAGAATTTGAAAGCAGCACCTCTAAAATATCTTCGGAGATGGCGCCATTTCACATGGGTTCCATAGTGCACTTACCCATCACCTTCTTATCCTATCTCGTCCTCTTCCATCCATCCGTTCCTTATCCTTATCCTCAGACCACAGCTCTCTCATGAGCTCTTCTTCTTCTTGCCTTTCACTGTCGGGCCTGGATCCAGTGCAGTTGTTACTGCTACTGCAAAATAAACAGTCCCTGCATCTTGTCACACCCGGTTTTAAGGACAAAACCGAATGCATAACTATATGTATGCCAGGATCAAGTTTCATACATATAGAGACATTATAAGTGAATAATCAGTAACAGTATCACGAAAAAGAGAACTAAAACAAATAAAGACTATCAGAGTTATACAGCTTATCCTAGAAACGAAGGCTTCCAACTTCACGGCAACCGACTGGGCGTTACGTACGCTTAGAACTCAGCAACATCTTCAAAAGACTTCACCACAACTTTCTCCTTCTGAGCAGCAGTAAACAAGGGTGAGTACACTTATGGTTGGTACTCAGTAAGGCCACAAGAAATAACCAGAAAATGATTTAAATCCATCTTTAAGTTTATTAATCATGTGAGGGTCCAAGCCGCTCATGACCGTGAGCACAGCTGATATATCAGTTTTACACTCTATAGAGGTTGTACACTTTCACTACAATTCACGTAAAAGTTCAGAAGTACTTTGAACCCAACCACGCATATGTGCTGATCAGGCACAATACCAAACTTCCGAGGTGTGATTGTATAGGGACGCTACGAGGCCTTTACAAAGATTCCCTAACCCGTGACAATCCGCTAAGGTTTCAAGCTAAAGTGGTCATAACACTATCCTAATGAGGTGGTACCTTCCAAAGGACCATTAAACAATACCAATTGCCCCAAGAGGACCGAGCTATACCCCATCGATGCATCCCCTCTTGCCCTTTCGGTAAGACTGTCACAAGCTAGAGTCTCTAATTAATCAGCCAAGACCAGAGCCATGTAGTATTGTGGTTGTACGGTTTTCTTGGGTTGTTCTCCATGTTCCAATTAAATCATCATAATACTCTTGTAAATAAGCATAGACAGAAAGATGGTTAGGGTCACTTGCCTTTCTCCAATGAAAAGCTACTCTTACTGCCCTTCAGCTCTTGCTCACTTGGAGAACTTGATTCTTCAATCTTCAAACAGCGATTCTTCTACTCGAAGCAATCATCGAGCAAACATACAAAGCAACAAAAAGATACAACTAAGAACAATACACCAAAACAAAAGAAAAACTTTAAAAGAACATACTAAAGGATAGGGCTCACTGCTATGGTTACGAGAGCGCAAGAAACGTAGAAAACGGAGCTAGGACGTGGAAACTACGGGATAAATGGTGGGTTAGGGATTTGGTCGTGATTAACTATAAACGTGAAAGGCTAGCAAAAAGGATTTGCGAGGCACATTAAAGTGTGCTCACAAAGGATAACAAGGTGATAAAACTATTGCACACGTCACAAGGATCACGTGAGCGCAAGAATTGATGAAAACGAAGCTAAAACAGAGAAGTTATAGCCAAAACATGGTTCTAGGGGCTTAATTGTAAGAGTTTTGGGAAGAACAGGGGCTCTGCGTGAAGAAATCGAGGTCTAAAATGTAATTGAACCCTAAACTCAGGGGCTAGCGTGTAAAACAGCAGCTCAGGGATGGCGGGTTCTATTTTAGAAAAAACCAGGGGTCAAAACATAAAATAAAGGGCTGTTTTGTAAATCTTTTTGAACTAGCATGGACGGTGGGTTGATTTCCTAGAAACTTGGGGGTTTTTCTGCAAAACAGAGGGGGCCGGCTTGGGTTGACCGGTATTGACCCGATCTGGACGCATCGGGTCCGTCGGATCGCCATCCGACAGCAGAGAGGCAGGGAGGCTGGCTCGGCGCGCGGCTACCGGCTCGGCTGCGGCTCCTCACTTAGACGGGCGGCTAGCGGCTCAGCGCATGGCTCGGGCCGGCTCTGGGCGAGGTGAGCGGTGCTGGGTGTTGGCGGTCGGCGGCGCGCGGCAGTGAGTCACCGGAGTAGCCGATTCGGCGCTTTGGGGCTCGATTTGGCTCTGCTTTGGGTCTAGGAGCAAGAACGCGGCACGGCGAACTCGATGACGGGGTTCGCGCACGGCTGCGGTGGCCGGAGCGGGTCTCGCGGCCGCGAGCGGCGGCGCACGGCTCCAGCGAGCTCGCGTGGTCGGAGGAGAGCGAGAGGGAGGGGAAAAAGGGGTCCGAGAGCTCCCTTGCAACCTCGTAAAACTCCGGGGCAGTGAACTTGTCGAGGAGGAGCGGCGGAACGGTGGATCGGCGGCGGCACTGAGTTTTCGGGCTCCAATGGCGGCGCGCGCGGCTAGGGTTTTGCACGAAGCGGCTGCGGGTCGGGGGGGTCCAAGACGGGTCCTGCGGCGCTAAATAGGGGCGAGCGGGTAGCCTCGGCGTGCGGGCCACGCAAGGCTCGGATGGCGCGTGGCGTGCGGCGGCCGGACTCCTTGAGTCCGCGTCGCCTACGCGAGGGAGACGACCCCAACAGGCGGGGCCCGCTTGTCGGCGGCAGAGAGAGGAAGGGGGAGGCGGAGCGGGCCGCGCGTGAGGAATGGGCTGGCAGAGCGAGTTGGGCCGGCGTGGAGAAGAAAAAGAAAGGAAGGGGAAGGGAGAGAGAGGTTTTGGGCCGGGCTGGAAAGAGAAAGGAGAGGGTGAAAGGTTTTGTATTTTTTTTTGGGAATTAGATCAAACGAGTTCAATTCAAATTTAAATTTAAGAGAATTTAAACTCGAGTTGAACAACAAGCAATAAAATAATGCATTGCGGCATGAATGCAAAACAAACCAAACAACCTCATTTAATTTAGAAAAACAACCAATTATATATATTCTTATACTTAAATTCCCTGTAAAGAAAATAAATGTTGGGGAAAATTTTAAAATTATAAGAAAATTGTTGATTTATTTTTAATTTTAATCACATCCTGAAATCCAAAAATTTCAGGGTGTGACACATCTCAACCATTCCATGAGCTTTCTATGGCTAGGATCAGACCCATTATTTTCCACCTTTCATCCCAACTTTTGCTATTAGTCAGTAAGCAAAAACAACAACAAAACAGAGAGGAGAAGGCATGCATTTCACTAGAAATTGAGAGTTTAATGCCCTGCAATTTACATTTCCAAAAGAGCATATACTAAGCTGAGATCTCTTGTATATACCAAGGTTCTCTATTTCTATTCATATACAAAAGCTTGCATCACCCAGGTTTACAGTCACAAAAGACCATATGCTTAACACAAAAGAGCATATGCTAAACTGGGATCCTTTTGCATATAAGAACTCTAAAATTTGCATCATCCACTAGCAGCCATGGCTTCAGTACATGGCCTGCTAACAAAAAAGAATTACAGATCATGACTTGTCAAGACAATTGAACATGTATAGTTGACCTACACTTACATTAAAGTGCTGCTAAAAATGCCAGCCATCTATCCCTTCCAAGGAGTGAGGGTTGTTGACATATTGAGCAACATTTGAACTCTGAAAAAAAATACAGAGAAACATAGAGAAGAAAATAGCATGGTCAGATTCAATATTGGAATGCTATTTTTATGGGAAAAGAGAACTGTCAGCATACCATTAGAAATTGGGTAAAACTACGAATTGATTCATATTCTTGCGATTCTGGTACAGGACTTTCATATTCTTCATGTTGTGCAGGCTTGCTCTTTTATTCTTGTTTGAGTTTTTCTTGTTGTTTGGGGTTTTCTTCTTTTTCTTAGTAAGTTTGTCAACCCAATTTTTCTTTCTTATTGATCCACCCTTTTGCCTTTCTTTCTTCTTTAGACCAGCAGCATGCATATATTGTTCCGGCAAGCTAAATATTTCTTGAACACTACTTTTCATATATTGTTCCGGCAAGCTGAATATTTCTTGAACACTAGACTTTTCAGCATCAATGGTAGGAGTTCCTTTGATTTTTTTTCATTCACCTGCTTACTGATGCTATGAAGTGCATCTTCCACAAGCAAGTAGCAGTCTTCGAAATCAGCAGCTCATGAAGCCAATGAAATGAACGTTTTGCAAATATTTTTGTACCGTAGTGCAGCATCTAACATTGGATTTTCCACTATACCCTTCCCACGCATATCTTGGACAATCCCTGACTTTGCATATCGAGTCCATCGTTTCAAAATATATCTTTCAGGAAGTAGCTTAATGTTCATCAAATCAAGACCTTTTAGTGCATGTCTACACAATATGCCAATCCTCTCAAAGAGTCAACAACTATATGAGACAATCTGATCAGCCGGTTTGACAATAACTCTGCGCTCTTCTTCAATTGTTGATTTCCCTCCATGAGCTCCAATTGCAATGGCAAACTCATTAGCTCCATTTGAACTGATTGTGTAGGCGGCCAGGTGCTTTTCATATTCACCCTGGAAGATTTCAAATATTGCTGGTGTATAAGACTTCAAATATTGCAGGTGTATAAATCACGCTTGCTTGTAGTAACATAGGTGCCATAATCCCAATCCTTGGTTGTTTCTTTCTAGATTCGAATTCAGATTGTACCTCCTTCTCTCTCTTGTCTTGAAAACATGCTCCATGCCCTTTAGGAACCTAATGATGTCAGGATTTGATTTCAAGTGGCCTTTCAGCGCATCATTCATACTCTCACTTAGTTGCGTACTTCGCATTCCAATTGAAAAAATATTCAGCATGTAGCACTCAGCCCACTTATGTTTCAACATGTAAATGTTGTCTAGCCAAGTTGATTTACTAACTTTTAGTCTCATAGCATCAAATGCTTCTTCAAAATCTACCTTTTGTTCATACTGATACATGCAAGAACTGAAATATGATAAGATACTTGACTCTTCCACGTCCTCAGGCTCTTCTTCATTCTGAGAACTCAGGTGCTTTACTACATTTTGTGATATATGTCAAGTACACAAACCATGCCATGCACTATTGAAGACTTCAGCCACTGCCTTTCTCATAGCAATATCATGATCAGTGTAAATTGTTTGCGATTGCTTTTGATTGTGTTCACAAAAATGCATTGAACAACCACTAGAATGACTCAAATGTCTCATCATACATCAAAACTGTACCAAAAACCATAGTCTCCCTGAACTGGTTGAAACCAACAAACATACCAAATGGTCTATATTCTTTATTGGTTCCAAAAGTAGTGTCAAATGTGATGACATCACCAAAATGAGCATAGTCCACAATCATCTTTGAATCAGCCCAAAATATATTGGCTATCTTTTCTTCACAATCCATTTGCATTGCATACTGAAAAGAGGCATTCTCCACGACTTTATCTTGAAAAATATTTTAGCAAACTTCCAGCCTCACCATACAACATCTCTTTGTGGCGTTTAGTGCGCAAATAATTCTTATGATCATGATGGGTGTACTCGAGGTTAGCTGATCCACCAACATATCGACCAAGAAACTCATGAGCTGCTTTAGGTGCAATACCAGAATCATCAGCCAGTTCAATATCAATAGCTTGATACTTAGAAATGTTTCTCTGTGATGGCGTCAGATGACTAGTTTGTGCAGTTGGAAGAATATGATTATGCTAATAAATAAATCATGCACTTTGTATATCTTATTTTCTCTTTCCAAAGTAATGCCCATGCGAACTAAGCAGCCTGTTCTTGTATGAGCTCGATTACGTTTGACAACACAAAACCTTTTATCTTCGGCATGAGAACCCTGATTTGAACAAACAAACCTACTTGATGTCACCAATCCATCATATTACTCAGTGTTTGTGAAGACTTTCAAACATCAAAACACATCCGACCACCATATGTCACCTAGAAGTCCAAGGCTTCATCCAAACTATTAAATGTCATACCAGGCCATGGAATCCAAAAAGAAGTTGCAGCAATTCTGCAATCGCGGGTAATGGGTAATGCAATCAATCATTTTGCTCATTTACGGTAGTACTTCCTTCCTACACGAAAATTAGTAATCTAGAGCACAAACCTCATCGGCAATTCCTCGAGCTGCTGCTGGGCGTCATCAATGGAGCCACCAGCCTCAGCTGCAAGAAATTGGACAGGAGCGCGGGGTGGCTGCGCAACTCCAGCAACAGATGAAGGAGCACGCGGGAGAGGAGATTCCCTGGCGCGCCGGCCGCTCGCACGGTTGCCGCCCTTCCCTGCGGCAAAGAAGAAAATGGCGCCAATTGCTAGCGCTTTCCCTCCAGCCAGTGCCGTCGCGCCTTTTTTTCCCTCCAAAGTGCTGGCGCTTTCCCGTGTGTTGTACCCCTTCGATTGGTTTGGGACGCTCCGGATCCTGCGACTGCTAAAGTTGTAGTCTCTATAGCGACTGCACCGGATCTTTGTCCTTCACTGTCTCCTCATCGATCCACTCCATGGAGGCGTTGTACTCCGTGGCAGCTCGGCGCGAGAGCGAGCGGCGGCACGGAGTGGGCCCGACGGCGGCGAGGGGCCGCGGCTGCGTGGCGGGCGCGGCTACTTCGTGTGACCAGTGAACTACGACGACGCCAACCTCATAATGTCCAGAACAGGTCAGCGTCAGTGAGTGACACTCCATTCCAACGTCACTGTCCATGGCCGTGATTGATACTCAGATTCATTACTTGCGCCCTGTTGGCAGCATCGGAGGCCTGGATGCAGAACTAGATCTCGTCGAGTTCCAGAAACGGCACCGGCGTCAGGCAGATGGAAGGGCCGTCGCCTTCATGGCTGCTTCATGGCGGCGACGCGGCGGGCGTGGCAGCTCCGTGCGCAGCCGTGGGTGCGCGGCGGGCGCCGGGCAGCGCGGCGGCTCGGCACGCGGGCTTGCAGCAGCGCGGGCCCAACGGCATCGCGGAGCTGGGGCGGCTCGGCCCCAGCACGTCCACGACACGGAACCCCAGCCCGTGGCTCGGCGCGCGGGCCCGACGGCGGCAGCTCGGCGCGCAGGCGGCACGGCGGGCACGACACGGGACTGCGCCAGCACCTGCGCCGGCACGGGAAGGGCAGCGGCTCGGAGGAGCTGCTGCCAGTTTTTTTAAAAAAAATTTATTCGATCTGTAGGGGCACGTAGGATGGGTAATATATTGGTCCCTGCAAACAGCTGTTTCTAACTGCAGAAATCAGAGACAGGTGTGACATCTGTCCTTAAAAATAATTTTTTACCTACCCTACAAACTGTTTATGTTGTTTATGTTGTTTACATTGTAGTGATGTGACATCTTCAGTGCACTTTATGCGAGTAATGCTCTAAAACCACATGTCATAGGAGGTGGGCACCATTTACAACAAACACGTCATTACGATGGCCTCCTGCTCCTGCGAAGTCCAAGATACATATGCCAGTGCGGACATTCCAGAGCCTAACATATTCATCCTATATATACAATCATTGAAACAGTGTCAAAACAAAAAATAAAGCATGTACGTACAGTCTAATATCAGGATATTTGCTTACCTTGCTGGCAGATATGATTAGCGAAGGCTTTAATGCTTGAGTTCTTATCTCATTTATTGAACCACCATGGCCAACTAAGCTCTCGATAATATTGTAGATGGAAATAATTATACACCAATTAATGTCACGATTCATAATTTAGTATAATATTTTACTGGTGTACCTGGTATCTAGCCAAATGTATAAATCAAAATAGATTGTGCATGTTCTTACTACACTACTAGAAAAAGATCTTAGGTACCCATTATTAGTAAGGACCTTAGCTACCGGTTTTTGAACCGGTACCTCGAAACTGGGACCTTTGGCCTCGATCTTCGGCACCGGGTATAGGAACCGGTGACTAAAACTCTCTTAGGTACCGGGTGAAGATTCTACCCGGTACCCAAGTAGTTTTGGCCAAAAGAATATATATTAAACCTTGGAAGAGGCACGCACACGTGCATGCGGTGGCCGGGATTCGAACCCACGACCTCTTGCCTCATGCGTAGCTCCTTTGCCATCTCACGTACACATCACTTATAATTGAGAGAGATATTTTCCTTTTAAAGTAACCTATGGATGAGCCTAAGGTACAAGTTAGTAATACAACCGGTACCTAAGGCTATCCATAGGTACAGTGTGGTGTTACCACCCGGTATTAATGTAAAGGTACTGGGTGGTAACACCACCCGGTACCTATGGGCCTTAGGCACCGTTTGGTGTTACCAACCGGTACCTAAGGTTCTCCATAGGCTTCCATCCAAATTTGCTATTGATTGATACTAGTAAATAGCAACAGACCATTCCTTAATCAAACCAAATTGAAATGACTTTAGCAACAGACCGTTCCTTAATCAAACTAAATTCAAGTCGCCTTGTAGAATAGATAACACAGATGAACTTGTATGTATCAAGTAAGTAACTGAATTTTTGTTTTGAGCAACAGACCATTCCTTAATCAAACCAAATTCAAATGACTTTAGCAACAGACCGCTCCTTAATCAAACTATTCAAGTTGCCTTCTAGAATGGATAACACAGATGAACTTGTATGTATCAAGTAACTGAAGTATTGTTTTGAGCAAACCAAGCTTCATTCGATTTAGCAACCGAAATATAGACAAGTCGGGTACTTGACCTTAGCAATCTTCTCGGTAGCACAATTAATGACCCGAATGATCCCACTGCATCCTCCTACTACTAGCAGTGGTGGTGCACTATCGACATGATCGCAAGCCCAGCTTAGAGTGTAGAATGACTCACCTTTCTGAGAAGACCATCAGACCATCAGGTAGCATTAGAGAAAGCACATCCTCAGACTTGCTTGTAGAAGAGCAAAACTACCATTCTCGAGGCAGCGGTAAGTTGTCACCTGCAAAGATCAATTGGTATGATAAGCGACTTCTGAACACAAAGAGCTGAAAGTATCATTGATTCATGAGAAGGGGCATAAAAATATCATTTGCATTAATATGGTATTGCTCATATCTGGTTCTATGAAAAGTTGCAGATTCTCATCAAACGAAAGCAGAATCTACCATTGTTCCACAAAACATAGTTCCTCAGATTTGCATTTTGCCATGTGTCAGGTATTTGCCGTCTGCCGTCTGCTTTCTTGTACTACAGACGGCAAAGAACCTATTTGCCGTATGTTTTTTTTCCTGTGTGGTTTCCTCGGCAGCATACGGCAAACCACCTCTTCGCCGTATGCTCGATATAGTGCTCATGCCAAAGCCTTGGCCACACAGCAACTGAGCTGTTTCCAGTAGTGCATTGTGGGTAGTGTTTACGGACCTCAAATTCCTAAAATTCAATCGAAGGTCCCAGCTTTTGATTGAATCTGAGAACAAACAGGCTCTATTTCAAAAAATATATAACAACAAAAATCCTAGTTTTTCCTTGCAATTTATCATCCAGAACCACAAATTCAAGAAGCACAGCAAATAAGCAGGAAGTTGGGGCATGTGAAGGGGGACAAGAAAAGAGGCAGCCAGCTGCTTACACGATTATTGCCGCCGACAGTGGCAAAGGTGTCGTAGTAGCACGCATCCATGAAGTTGAACCCGATGCCATAGAGTGGGCACTTCCCCTCCGTGAGCTTGCTACAAGGCTTATACAGCCGCTTCAAGCTAGGACAATTGACTGACCCGACCAGCACCCTCACAACCCAGCCCTCCCACCGGGGAGACCTCCGCCATAATAGGTGGCAGTGATGGGATGTCTGGTGCTTTTCGGCACTTCAGCTCTACCTCTGCTTCCTGTTGCTCCTTCATTTTCATTGCCGCCATAATAGGCTTGGGCTTTGGGTTAGTGGCTTGAGCACCAGTAGTCGTAAACTTGGAAGAACTAGTTGTTTCCCTCATCGAAAGCATTATTTTCGGTTCAGTTTAGAAGTTTAGAATAAGAAAATTTGAGTGCCATTTCTCCCTTTTGTATCAAAGCTATTATTGTCTCTTCATAGCTTTTGCCTATGTAGTTTGGATGGCTTTTAGGACTTTTTTTTCTCTGAATTAGCTTTCACAATTGGTATATATTAGTTTTTTGCTTATTATACTCTCCCACAGGTATCATCTACAGGCCTGGCATACTATGTCAGCAAGGGATGCTGCAACTTAACCAAGTATTCCAGCAGGTATTTTGTTTTTCATACTAGTTCTCTCTAGTTTCTGTGTTTAGTTATAACTGAACATCAAAAGGTTGCTGTTTTTTTATACAAGCTTACAAGTATTAAAGCTTATGAACTATGCACGAAGTAGACAACATGCATAAGTATACTACAAGCTTACAAGTATTAAAGCTTATGAACTATGCACGACATGCATAAGTGTACTACAGCCTGAAAGACTATTTATGCTGTTAACTTGACCTTTTATATCTTGCAAATCAGGCTGTAGCATATTACTACCTGGACTTGCCAAAAGCATATATGCAGTAAATTTTGTGCACGCTACTCCCTTTTCTGTGTTTCAGCTAGGGATGATTATGGGACATATCTTGGCTTCTGGACTTCTAGATCAAACTATTAGATGATCCAGTAAGTAGTATTCACCAATATGGCTCAAAGTGAAAACTAAAGGTTTAGTTCTTGTAGAATGCCATTAGATTCGGCTTACTTACTAATTCAGATCAGTGGCATTAGGAACTGCTGAAAATAAGGTAGCAGGTTAGAGGTGGCACTGTGATGTATTTATGAGCACGGATGTATGAACAGATGTATGTATGTGTAATCAAAGGAGGCACTATGATGTATGTATGGCCTATTTTTTTGTATATTTTTGTCACCTATATTTTTTTTAATTCATCATAGGAGCCGCTGGTTGCCAACCCGCGTCTCCAATGACCCTCTCGTTGGAGACGTGGATGGCAAAATGTGTCACCTACGAGGGGTCATTGGAGATGCGGATTGGTAAAATGTGTCACCTATGAAGTGCCATCTCCAATGAGCTCTGAGCAGCATCTCCAATAAGCTAGGGTTTCACACACTACTACAAAAATGATCTGTAGCAACGCCTCATTTTTTAGGGTGGATCAAAAAGTAACCTGTTCCAACAAAATAAATGGGGTTATTGTAGATTTTGATCCGCCCTTAAAAATGTATTTTTAGGGGCGGGTGATGGCCGCCATCACCCGTCCCTAAAAATACCTATAAAAATCTGGGCACCTTCTTCTTTCTCCACCTGAGAACTCATTGCCTGCTCAAGGGATGTGCTGCCCGAAAATTCAAGAAAAGGGAAAAGAGAAGGGAAGGTTTTAAATTTGATTTTCTTTGAGTTGGGAGCTCTAGGAGGTAAGTTGATACTAATCCCATATCATTTCTAAGCTCTTTTGTTAGTTTTAAGGCTCAAATAGAATTTTTTTGCCTATAACTAGATCTAGATCTCCATGGTGTACATTTACCTTTTGAGGCACCATTTGCCTCAAACTGTTGAATGAAGCTGTGCTATTTTAGTAGAAGAACAAGATTATCTAATCATTTGGATTCGATCTATAAGTTTTGGCCTCATTCCTAAGTAAATAATTTTATAGAAATCGGTTGGCAGGGACAGGTCACCCTGGAAATGTGCTTTTAGGCACGGGCATGTTACCCGCCTCAGAAAAAATCATTTATAGCTACGAGAACTAGGGACAGGTATCACGCCCTCTCCTAAAAATATGTTTTTACCTGCCCCTAAAAATCATTTTCATAGTAGTGACAACTAGGAGCGGCGAAGGCGGAGCGCAGCAGCTCCTGGATTTGCAATTTTTCGAGGCGGCCTTGCGGCCTCAAATTTGCGCATCAGAGGAGCTCATGTCTGCCACTGGATATGGAGCCCACCAGCAACTCCGCCGTGGTCCGTCTCCTCGTCTTCATTGCTTTGGAGACCACCACGACTTCGAAGCTGCCAATCCTAGCATCGAATTGAGTTGGCATCGCATCCAATCAGACAACAGCAAGAACAAATTAGACTTCACACGGTAGAGGTGAGTTTCTATCTTCCTGACCCTTCCAAGTTCAATCCAATCTTTGTGAAATTCTCTTCATGCTAGGGAATGCAACGACACAAGACTGGAATTAATGTTGGTGATCTTTGTTTGTAGAGCAACCAGAGTAACTAAGGAGCAATAAGTTTTCCTGATTGATCAAATATCCACGTTCATGCACCTTTCAAAAAATAAAATGAAATAAAAATAGGCAAGTGAAAGAATAATATGCATACATTTAGGCACTATTGTTTGAGAACTAATCATACCCGCAAGAAAGTGAGCTAATTATTAATTAGTTCTTCCGAAGTAGTTAAGGATGATCTTTACAACTATTCAACGAACGTTACTAAAATTTAATTGATACCTGCTCGCAACACTTAGAACATAGTAGATATTTGGACATGTGCAAAGTATGGCATACTTGATGGATCCAATAGCCAAAGCATAAGGAATCACACTCATCTTTTCATGGTAATCAAGTGTCGTATGACAATGATTCCTGCTAAGAGTAATGCCATGTGATATTGGCAATAAACCTTTCTTAAAATTCCAAATGGAATCGATTTAATATCTTATGAATGTACCTATCTTTGGCTTAATCCAATTAGACTATTGGATCTATCCCTATATATATTTATGCCCAAAATATATGCCCCCTCTTCTCACAACTACAGAACCCTTAATTTGTTTCGGTTGGGAAACTCTTGTTGTCCCGGTTTCCCATCCATGACCGCCAATCCGTGACCAAAGGGGGGTCCTTTAGTCCCGAGTTAGGCAGCCGGGACCAATGACCACCATTGGTCTCAGATGGTAAGGTGGTGTTACCAACCAGGACCAATGGTCCCTTTTTTTCCTTTTCCTTCTTCTCGTTTCCATTCATTTCTTTTCATTTTAATTATAATTTTATATTGAAATTCAAGCTGAGTATGAACTCCACTAATATATATATATACACATTCATTTATATAATATTTATCCTTAATATTTTTCATATTTATAGGAATTCACATATACATATATACGGTAAGTATTAAGAACAAATAATATATAAACAAATATCTACATGATATATATATATATGTTATTGGAGTTCTTATATATATTTACATACACATACATAGATATGCATAGATACATAGATATACTTAATTACATAAAAAGTTAAACATATATAAATATATATATACATATACATACACTTAATTACATACAAAGTGGAACAAAAGTTTTACACAATATCATCATATTTACTCATGTTATCTATATTCGACCTTTTTGTTGATGACCCGCTCAATAATAAATCCGCACAGGGCTTTTTGAACCACCAAATTCTTTCCTCTAGTATGAGCTAATCTCGCATCGTATCAACCTATGGAAACTGTTGATACAAAAATCCACCAATAGGGTCTCTGCGTCGGCACATGCTGAGGGCCTGGGAGATCTGCTTCACTCCGTAGTAACCCAAATTGTTGTTGCGATGGTGCTTGACGTGCCAGTCAATTTGACCTGCAATTTACAAGAGAGGGTAGATGTTAAATTTAGGAACATATCATCTAGAGGCCGAATCGCTGCACCAGGGTATTGGCTAGGCGGCCGATACAAGTAAAAAGGGAATCAACTAGAACTAGCCGATTCAGTAGGGAACGTGCAGCTAATCACTTAGTAACACGTGAGCAACACCTAGATCCAAACTCAACGGCTCTGGTAATAATGAATATAACATATCTAAGCTGGATTACTTGTGATAAAAGCTATAAATAACTTAGATTAAACGGATTAACCTATCATTAAGATAGCTAATATCGATAACTTGTAAATAAATTAGATCTAGATAAAAGTGATATGCTGTGAATCTAAGATCCAACGTATTCGATAACTTTGAGCGTTATAGATAGAGGAAAAAACGATGCGCCGTCAACCTTAATCTATCTAAACTCGATAACTTTGAGTAAAATAGGTAGAGAAAGAAGCGACGCGCCGTCAACCTAGGACCTACCCACGTTACTCGACTCGAAACTTACCAAAAAAATCGAAGATCAAAGCTGATGCAGCCCTGTTTGCTGAAAAGAATTTGTAAAAGAATCTACTGTTCCTATGGTGAAGCCGCCTGCATGAAAAATAAATGCGATAAAGGTAAAGTGTTTATGTTGGATTAGCTACGTGCGTAGCGACTAAGGACAAGAGCCACAAAAAGTTCTACATGGCGTTTTGCAAGAGGCAGGGCCACATGAAGTTCTACAAGGCGTTTTGCTAGAGGCAAGGAGATTCACACACATCTTTCGTATGGCCATACTTTTCAAGAGTTGTTTAATATTGAGTAAAACTCGGTATCTTCACATTATGCTACATTATGTATGCATTGTCTTTTTTTTCAGATCAGGTTTCGGCAACAACTCTCCATGCTCATCTAAGTTCTCGTACTCGGGGGCTGGGCGTGACAAAGCACTCAGCGTGCTTTCGGCGGCTCATCTAGTTCCCATGCTTGGGAGTTGGGCGTGACAAAGCACTCTGCGTGTTTTCGGTGACTCGTCTAGTTCCCGGGCTGGGCGTGACATGATACTCGACGAGACTTCGGCGGCTCGTCTGGCCCCCATGCTCGGGGCTGAGTGCAGGAAACAAATTGGCGTATCTCGTGCGATTTGTTTGGTTCCCATGCTCGGGCCCTTGGCACGCGAAGAAGTTTTCCACTGGATAAATTCTATTCCCAAACAGTAATTTTGGAGGATTTTTTGGAAAGTTATTTGTTTAGTCATTTTTACTGGCATCTTCTCTGGAAAAAGGGACTTTCAAATTTCTGACCAAACTATAACTCAAATTATATTTTACCCTATGCCACGACATTTTGGACCCTCTTTCCAAATTCTGGGATTTGGATTCAAGGCATCAGTGATTTGTTTTATAAAAATATTTGAATGACAATGGATTTAAAATTCAAATGGACCCTCACACTGAATTCTTGGATTCAACCTAAGTCTCGAGGGCTACTCCATATGGAGTGCGACTGTTCATCGCACCCCTTATATAAAGATTATCATCCGAGGGCATCAAGACTACTCGAGTAGCAGCACCACGCAGCCTCGGTGCAGCCAAGGAAGTACTCGGAAGGCAGAATCCAGGCGAAATTCAAGAGACTTGAAGACGGTTTCAGAAGTACTTGGGAGACTGCACTGCTCAGCTACAAAGAGCTCGGGGGCTTGTCAAACCCAGGGTCACGGGATAACTGACATGGCACAAATCTGTACGAGATATAGTATGGGACATGCCCCATACCCATACATTATGTAATATACTCATGTAGATTAGAACTAGTCAGTATAGATGGAAAGTACTCGAGTATTACTCGACAGGGACTTCTAGGCTCATACCGATCTAGGGTTTCATGTAACTCTCCCCCCCCCCCCCCCCGGTATATAATGGCGGGTAGGGACCCCTCTAAAGCACATATACACACCTCCGGCATTATAAACCACGAAATAGGATGTAAGGTATTACGCAACTTGTGGCTTGAACCTGTGTAAACCCTGTGTTGCTTGCACCATCGTGTTCTTGATCCCGGCGATTCCCGACGATCAATCTTCTACCTTAGGGTATCTATCACACTTGGTTTTTAAAAGAAAACTTAATGCATAACTATATGTGCCAGGATCAAATTTCATACATATAACGACGTCATAATGGAATAATGAGCAACAATATCATGTAAAAGAGAGGTACAACTACTTAAAAAGCCTATCAGAGATGCACAACTTATCCTGAAAATGACGGCTCCAAACTTCACAGGCAATCGACCGAAGGTTGCGTACACCTAGAACTTAGCAATATCTTCAACAAACTTCACAACAGCTTCCTCCTCTAGTTAGTGTTTTTAGCAAATGTGAGTACATGGCGTACACAGCAAGTATATTAGGAAATAAATGATATGGCAGGCTTAAACAAGGATAAAGCCTGGCTGAATAAAGTGGCAAGCATTTTAATTAATCGTTGAACACTAACAACCATTTACTATACATGTATGAAACCATCCCACATTTATGAAAAATAAGTAGATAACTAAATTAATAAATCAAACTTAGAATATTTAAACATCTGAATTAAAGTATTGATTTCAATTAAATAGACATGTGAGCATGGTTGAAATATCAGTTTTCACTCTGCAGAGGTTGTGTTCACATGTTGTGTCTCCCTTGATGCCAGAGGTAGCTAGCATCTTAAACACTTCTGAGGTGAGTGGCAGGGATTCACTACAAGGCCTTTACAAAGACTCAATAACAAGTAGTAGCCTGCTAAAGTTGCAGCCGCTAGGCGAGTACACCTCCCCCAAGGCGTGACAAAAACCAAACAAATGCGTACACCCTTGATAGGATGGATACCCCTCTTGATACCTAGTCCCCTCTCTTGCGCCTTTCGGTAAGCTATTAACAAGCTAGACAAATCTAATTAATCAACCAAGACCATAGCCATATAGTTCTTGTGGTTGCACTATTTTCCCGGGTGGTTCTCCATGGTTGATTTTAGTTAACTTTCTAAAGTCACCATATTGCTCCAAAAGACTATCATATCTCAAGTGTCATTGTTGTAAACCACCCATACCCATTGTTCAGCAGCTAAGCAAACTATCCAAAAAATTTTGTAAAAGTAACCCGGCTATTCAAGGATATGGATAAACAATAAGGAGGTACCCATCAATATTAATACATGGAAGTATAAAATAAATATTATTGGGACAAATTATGATCAAAGAATATACTTGCCTTAAATTCAGGTAATAGCTGCTCAGAGTCTTTAACTCTTGTTGTTGCTTCTCTTATCCTTCAGAGCTCTCAAACTACGTTTCTTCTACTCGCGATAAGCTTCAGGCATAAACATACATGAAACAAACAAAACAAGCACCACTAAGAACACAACACCAAACAGAAGAAAAGTACTACAAGGAGCACACTAAAGGAGAGGGCTCGAAGCTACAATCGCAAGAGCACAATAAACGCTGAAAACAGAGCTACGGTTGAAATGATACGGTTATCGAAAGATTTATATTATACATAAAAGAAAACTATAAGCTAGATTTATTTTAGTTAAGGAAAACACATGACAAGGATGTTTGAAAGAAATATCCATATTATAACTAAATCATATTAATTTTGTATCTGGAAAGACGAAATAAACTTAGTCATATTTTATTTATCAAGTTCACATATAAATTATGCTAATTAAATATTTAACTAGCGAAAAAAGACAAGTAAGAGCAACTAGGGTAAAACTTTATGGTCCGTGGTTTGAACTAAACAAGTTATATAAAAGATATATTTATGTTGGTATTAAACACATTAACTTTAATTATGAAACCTGATGTACAACTCTAATTGCTTTTAATTAGAAAAACTAGTTTCAATAGACATTAATCAATTAATTTTAAATTTAATTATAAAATAGGGACTACGGTAAAACAAAACTACTAAATGATAGCTCACTCTAAACCAAGACTAACGCAACAAGAACGAACTAAAATAGAGCTAAAAAGGTTGGTCTATGGGTCAAACAATGTTCTAGGGACCTGTATACAATAAACCGCAGCTTTAAAGGGCTAGAAGAAAAAATTTGCAAGACACAGTGAACAGTGCCTGAAAAAAGATAAAGCTCAGGGTCTGATGTGATGAAGAGTTCGGTTGGGACTTAAGTACAGATCCCTAATAGGTCTAGGGGGTTATCAGCGAAAATAGCAAGACACAAGAAATAACTGTAAGATTACAGGCTTCTCCAGGGGTTTTCTGCGAAAGCTTATGGATCTCCAAGGCCATGGTGTACTGGGCTCCTCGTGCTTTTCCTTGCCAGAGTTCGGGGGCATGGGGAGGTGGGGAAAAGAGAGAAGAGGAGGGTAACTCATTTGAGGACTCACGGCGGTGGGGGACCACGGAGTCGGCCGGATTTTGGCCCGGAGGTCGGAGATGGCGGTGATGGTCCAGTCTGCTCTATGGGCGATGGTGTTCGGGTGACTGGACGACACCGAGAAGGAGCGGAGCAGGTGCGGCTCGGTGCAGGGAACGTCGGGGAGGCCTCGGATTCGCCCAACGAGTGACGACCGCGGCGAATCGGGAGTCGGTGGTGTGTGAAGACGTGTATGTGGGAAGGTAATCACGACTTGATTAATCATGTACACAGGGTTACAAATATATAGGCAAGCCTCATCCTGGTTTATAGAAACAAGACCCGGGAGGGCAACCAAATCAGCCGTAATTACAGGAGCTAAAATAGGAGATGCAATCTCTTGTCTAACACCCCCTGCAGTAGGATCGTCGGTAGAGTGAATGTTCATACTGGACCGAAACTCCAAAAACAGAGAAGACGGCAGTCCTTTGGTGAAGACATCAGCATACTGAGAGGATGTCGGAACGTGGAGAACACGGATTGCCCCAGCAGCCACATGCTCCATGACAAAGTGAAGGTCAATGTCGATGTATTTGGTGCGCTAATGCTGCACTGGGTTTGACGAGAGATAGACGGCACTCACATTGTCACAGTAGACAATGGTGGTACGCTGTAGGGGCTGATGCAACTCTTGAAGTAACTGGCGCAGCCAGGAAACCTCGGCGACACCGTTGGCAACGGTACTGTATTCAGCCTTAGCACTAGAGCGGGAGACAGTCTGCTGACGCTTGCTGGACCATGAGACGAGATTATCACCGAGGAACACCGCATAGTCCGAGGTCGAACGGCGTGTGTCGGGACAGCCAGCCCAGTCGGTGTCAGTGTAGACAGTGAGGGCAATAGGCGAAGAGCAACTGAGAGAGAGTCCAAGGTCAACCGTGCCCTGAAGGTAGCAAAGAATGCGCTTGACAGCGGTGAGGTGCGGCTCCCGAGGATCATGCATATGAAGGCACACCTGCTGAACTACGTAGGTGATGTCCGGGAGAGTGAATGTCAGGTACTGCAGAGCTCCAACAAGGCTACGATAGAGGGTAGGATCCGCGACGGGCGCACCAGTAGAGGAGAGCTTGGCCTGTGTATCGACGGGTGTGTTGCATGACTTGCAGGCGGTCATCCCAGCACTCTCGAGTATGTCAATAGTGTACTGCCACTGAGAGAGCATCATCCCAGCAGGGGAACGAGTGACGGCAATCTCGAGAAAATGCTGAAGAGGTCCCATATCCTTCATAGGGAAGGAAGCCTACATGGCTACAATAATCCGGCGTAGCAGGTCAGCTAAGGAAGCAGGTCGTCGATGTAGAGCAATAGATACGCAGCATCCGAGCCACGGCGGAAGACAAATAGGGAGGTGTCGGACTTGGCCTCAATAAAACCCAGTGACTGCAGATGAGTGGCGAAACAGCTGTACTAGGCACAAGGAGCTTGCTTGAGATCGTACAGAGATTTGTTGAGGTGGCAGACGTGATCGGGGCGAGTCGCATCAACAAAAACTGAAGGCTGAGAGCAATATACTGTCTCACAGAGCGTGCCATGTAAGTAGGCGTTCTTGACATCCAGCTGGTGAACGGGCCACGCACGAGAGAGTGCAATGCTGAGAACCATGCAGATGGTGGCAGGCTTCACGAGCGGACTAAAAGTCTCATCAAAATCAACACCAGGCCACTGGGTGAAGCCGCGGAGGACCCAACGTGCTTTGTATCGATCGAGAGAGCGATCGGAGTGCAGCTTGTGCCGAAAAATCCACTTGCCGGTGATGATGTTCGCGTGCGGAGGGCGCGGGACGAGAGACCAGGTGTTGTTGTCGACGAGGGCCTAGTACTCATCCTCCATGGCACGATGCCAATGAGGATCGGCGAGCGCACCCCGGTAAGAGGTGGGTATGGCGGAGGAGCAACAGCCTAAAGGTTCAGGCGAGGTTGCCGAAACCCACATACCCCGGGTGCGCATGCCGTGCTAGTTGTCGACGGGAGGAGCAGGCAGGGCACCAGGCAGGGAGCTACAGCGCAGCCTCTAGTGGTCGAGGCACCCTGGCGGAGCACGGACGGCCGAGCCTTGCCCAGTGCCAGGCGTCCACAGGCAGAGGCGCGGTTGGGCCAGGGGCCGAGCCGGTTGACTCACCATCCAAGGCCCAGTGAGCGAGCGAGGGGCCAGCGTCAGGGGAGGCCGGTAGGGGGCCGGTGCCAGCGCCAGGAGAGGCCAGCAGGGGGCTAGCACCAGCGCTAGGGGAGCCAGCGGTAGCACCAGGAGAGTGAAGACCCAGCGCCAGCTCCATCACCAGGCGAAGCAGGTTGTGGCCTAGCGCAAGCCAGCGCGCCAGCGCCGGCCGAGGACGACCGGCGAGCCAACGCAGGGAAGCCAGGCGGCCCACCTGGCGGCCGGGACAAAGCGGCAACGGGGCCGAGGGGTCGGGGAACCTGTACAGCAACCTGAGAGTCGAACTCATCCAAAAAATCAAGGTTAGTTGGAGGAGACGACGGGGAGGGTGCCGCAGCGAAGGGAAAGGTGGACTCGTGGAATGTGACAAGATAAGAGATAAGAATGCGATTGGTGGCAAGGTCAAGACAATAGTAGCCCTTGTGGTCAGCGGAGTACCCAAGAAACACACAGAGGGTAGACCGAGGTGCGAGTTTGTGGGGTGTGGTGGCGGAGAGATTGGGATAGCAACGGCAGCCGAAGACGCGGAGGTGGGAGTTGTGGTAGAACCACCTGAATTATCCCGGCTCAAATGCGCAGGCCATCACAATAAAAGGCAACACCAGCTCAAACGCACTTCAAATGGAACAATTCTTGGTCTGTCGGGTAACGTCCCGATACAACCACCGGTTCCCGGATCGAACAAGCATACCCCGCACGAAGGCGAGTCCAGAGATATTACAACCTACAATTTTACAACACAGGCAAAGTAGTGATTACAAACCAGTTCAAAGTACTTATTACAGAACCAAACTTTGTAAAACAGTTATACATGCCTTAAGTGTAAAACTTCAGAGTTAAAACAGCGGAAGATAAAACACGACGGCTACAACACGTCGCAAAAGTATACCAGGCTAGCCCAAGCATGGTATCACTTGACAGGGTCATTGCCGGCCGAAGACGTATCCCATTCTACGGACCAGCCAGGAGGCAAAGTGCAAGGATAGGTCAAGCTAGCGATTTGTTCCTCAAAACTCATACCTGAAAAAGGGTTTCAACAGCAAGGCTGAGTATTCTAATACTCAGCAAGACTTAACCGTCAACGGGTCTACTTAACCCACCTAACTAAACTATGCAGGGTTTTGTGAGGCTCTGGTTTTCCTTTTTGCTGAAAAGCAATAAAGAGTAGGTCCTTACTTTCAAATTTTAGCTTCCAAGATTCTAGTTGATTAACCATTCTATGTAAGCAACTACTATTCAATCATGGTAGAACTTTAAAGCATACAACCAGATTAATCATAATAATGTTGCTCTTATTACTCTATGTGGCAAAGGAATCAAGCAGTACCAAACTGTGAGAAGCAGACGATTCGAATCGAATTTCTTAACCTGGCCAGGTAGACCTAACACACACGTCTGGAACACCATCGGGTCGTTCCCAAACAACCGTTTACCTTTCTTTCCGGCTTGTGGACAGAGTCACTCTCCCCAGCTACAGGGCTCCAAGGTCCAACCTTGTCCCTCCTAGCCGTAGTGTTGCACAACATAAAAATAAAACCTATCCCTAAGAGAGAGTGAGAGGTATATCCACTCCCTGGTCCAATCGTCTACTAAGCTTGCCGCGTACCATATTTACGGCATGTGGCTAGTACGTTCAAAAACTTAACCACCGCTACCACACACCGCGACCTTAGCAAGTTCATCAACACAGACGAGGGTCTCACACAAGGTCATGATATCGAACACAACCCCGTCCGTCGTCCTTATATTGATAACAGAAAGGTAAACAAGCAATTCCTATAGAGCTCGCGAGTGACAGGTAATCACTCGACTTTTACCGGTCCTATAAACTTAGCAAGTAGTCGAATTCAAGTCTAGTGTTCAGTACATAGGTTCCTAGGATCATGCATCTAGGGTTTTAATTCAAATCTTAAGAACTGTAAATGCATAAGTAAGTAATAACAGTAAATGATAGTAATTTGAAATATATGTTATGTCCGGGGCTTGCCTTCTCGGTATTCGCTAACTATTTCAGCCCTGGGCTCTTCCGAACTTTGGTCTGGGGCTTCAGTTAATATGGCGGTGTTCACTTGAGCTTCGAGATCACCTCCTACGGAATCCGGGATCAGCTCGCACGTCCCGTCCGATAAAGCAGTCGTATCTATATGTAATGCAAGAACAGTATTATAAACACACTCACGATGTAGTGAAGCTAAGCAAACAAAAATTAATACACACATGGGCAATCGTTTATAGAGTAGTAACTCAACAAATCTAACTACACAAGGCATCATGATCAACAACACAAGAAAGCTATACTAACTTCATAAAGTAAGTGGTGGTTGTTTCCTATAGCAATTAAATCATGGTTTGCTAACAAATTAACAACTCAAAGTAAAAACAGTAATAAATTTAGAAAAAATTACCCTAAACATAACATGAACAGAGTAAGCTATCCTATAAAATTCATGCCAAAATATGTAGCCATTTATTCATAAAAATCATTCATTCAGACCACACCTAGAAAATTATTGAATTACACAGGTTAAACCAAAGCAAAACAGAAGCTCAAAATTTAACAGGTGGTCGACACAGAGATGAAATAGTTACTGTGAATTTTTCATGACTTTATCTACAAAGAATTAATTCTGAGAAAATAAACAACATAGACATCAGTCTAGAAATATTCATTTTTAGTTCCTGTTCTATTCATGAACTGATGCTGAAACTTCATGGACAATCTAAGCTACTCAATAGAAACACTCAGAAAAATTTTCATGATTTATCATGAAGAGAAACTATTTATCAAAATTAAAGTCTACTAAACAAGGATTAAATCAAAGAAATAGCTACACATGAGAAATGACCACGAAATTTTTATAGAAACACTATTGTCACATGAACAAACCACCATAAAAATTTCAAACCAATACATAGTATCAATCATCAGTTAGGAAAAAGGTAAAACAACTAGTCTTTATGCACCTAGTGGCATAAATTAATTTGCACAGCAAAAACTCTCAACTAAAGCCTAATATATTATGATTCTACTGTATAGATCTTTACACAAGGATTCCAGAACAACTGGATTTGCTATTTTACGAATTTTCTACGAATTTCTACTGAATTTCAAAGTTCACAGCAGAAAATCACAAAGAAATCCCTAAAGCACTATTCATCTGAGTCTTGAGCTTCGCAGACAGCCCCCTGGAGTTTTTCGAATTCTGAACTCGAGGTCCTTGCCAAGGTCAGAGAAGAGCGCGGGATTTGACCGGCCGATTCCGGCGTCTAGGCTCACCGGCGGCGAGGGTAGGTTGGGGAAAACGGAGTAGAGGCCGAGGCGATCCTCTGGATGCTCTTGGGTCGCGAAATGAGGGCTGGAGGAGGTCGGTCCACGGCGAGCAGCAGCCGTTGGAGGTCGGAGCACGGCGGCGGGGTGGTTCCCGTGGGGTTTGGGCGAGGAGAAGGGGCTGGGAAGCTGCGCTAGGACGAGGCGGAGCGAATGGTGGGGTTGGCGTGGGTGGAGTGGGTCTGTGGTGGCGGCTCCGCTGCGGCGTCGAGCTTGCTAGGGTTTGAGCGAGGCGACGGCGCTGTTCTGGGGCGTGGGGTGGAGGAAAAGGTGAAAGGGTGTGGGGAAAAGCTTGCGGGGCTTCATGTAGTGCTCATGCGCGCGCAAGGAGAGGACGGCGGCCTCTGTAGAGAGCTCGCCACCGCGGCGGCGAGGTGGCGGCCGTGCGGGCGGCTCTGGGCGGCGTGGCGAAGGGAGGGGGCACCAGCGCGCAGCAACGGGCGGTGGATGGGGTTGGGAGCGACGCGTGGGTGCCAGCGCGAAGCAAGAGGTGGCCGGCTGGCTCTCTACGGCGGGCGGACGGCGCTGCGACGTGCCGGCGGCGCGGGAGCAGAGGAACCAGGCAGGCAGGCTAGAGGTGGAAGACAGGACCGATTTGCAATTTCCAAAAACTCCAGGGACCAGTCTATAAACAAGCAATAACTTTTAAAATAAAGCTCAAATGAAAAAGTGCCCAACATGAAAGTTGTTCAACTTTTCAAGATCTACAACTTTGATGTTGTACAAAAATTTATTTGATCAAAGATTCAAGAGCTATTTTTGAAAACATAGGAGGGATTTTGAATTCCAGGAATTTTGTCTTTTTCAATGCAAATTCACTTTAAACTTAAGCTGAATTGAAAAGTTTCCTGCCATGTAATAAATGCACTGAAATTTGCAAATAAACCCTCCACAAAAGCTATAATTTCACAACCTATTCAAATATAACTATAAAAAGGACCTTGCACAAAATCATAATTACACATATAACCTTTATAATTACAAAAAGATCATTTTTCAAGCAATTTAAGCACATGATGCATACAATAGATACACAACTACTGTGCAGACACCTAGGGTGTCACAGCCTTCCCCCCTAAAAGGAATCTCGTCCCGAGATTACAGGAAGAAAAGGAATGGTAAGGTTGGTTACCTGAGTTTGTTCTAAGAAAGTCGGGAAAGTTTCTTTGGAGGAAATTTTCAGTCTCCCAAGTAGCTTCTTCCTCGGTATGATGATTCCATTGGATTTTGTACATTTTAACTTTCTCCCTTCTAGTACTTCTTTCCTTAGTGTCAAGAATCTTGATTGGATACTCCGTATAGGATAGATCGGATTCAATCTCGATATCTTGTGGTTCAAGGATCTCAATAGGTACCTTGATACACTTTCGGAGTTGTGATACATGGAAGACATCATGAATAGCGGCCAATTGAGAAGGAAGACGAAGTCAATAGGCAACGGGTCCACAAGTTTCGATGATTTCAAATGGTCCGATGTATCGGGGTGCTAATTTCCCTTTTACGCCAAAGCGTTGAACACCTCTAGTAGGAGATACTCGCAAATATACGAAATCCCCTATCTTAAACTGTAAAGGATCTCTTCTTTTATCTGCATAACTTTTTTGTCTTGATTGGGCTGCTTTAAGATTAGTTTGGACAACTTTGACTTTCTCCTCTGCCTCAGAGACTAAATCTGGCCCAAAGATTTTGCGTTCTCCAGCTTGTGACCAACTCAAAGTAGTTCGACACCTTCGACCGTATAATGCTTCAAATGGTGCCATTTGCAAGCTGGATTGATAACTGTTATTATATGAGAGTTATGCCAGTGCTAGCCACTTATCCCAGTTCTTGCCATATTGAATAGCACATGCCCTCAATATGTCTTCAAGGATTTGATTGATTCGTTCAGTTTGCCCATCTGTTTGTGGATGATAAGTTGAACTGCGAATCAATTTAGTTCCAAGGAATTCTTGCAACTGTTCCCAGAAACGTGCAATAAACTGAGCCCCACGATCAGAAATGGTCGTCTTTGGAACCCCATGCAGACGGACAATTTGATCGAGATAAATTTCTGCATACCTCTTGGCAGAATAAGTTGTATGCACTGGAATAAAATGAGCGGTCTTGGTGAGTCTATCAACGATTACCCAAACAGAATCATGCTTCTGAGAAGTGGTGGGTAAGCCAACAATAAAATCCATACTGATATCCTCCCATTTCCAGGATGGAATGGGTAAAGGTTGGAGAGTACCAGCTACTTTCAAGTGACTAGCCTTAACTCTTTGACAGACATCACACTCAGAAACATATCTGGCGATCTCTCTTTTCATTCGAGTCCACCAGAAATCTTGTTTAAGATCTTGGTACATCTTGGTACTACCGGGATGAATCGAAAATTTCGATAGATGTGCCTCATCAAGGATTTGCTTTCTAAGTTGATGATTCTTGGGTACAACAAGTCGAGATTCAAACCATAGAACTTCTCTATGATCCACACGGAAACACTTGTATTTTGCTTCTCTCTGGGATAGCTTTTCCTTGATGATCTTGATACCCTCATCATGTAATTGTGCCATGATAATGCTATCATGAAGTGTAGGCTCAATAGATATATGGTTCAAACTTCCTTGAGGTACCATTTCTAGGTTTAACTTCATCATTTCCTGGCATAGAGTTTCATTGAATGGCTCTACAGATGGACAATGGCATTGTGACTTGCGGCTGAGTGCATCCGCAACCACATTAGCCTTTCCTGGATGATAGTGCACTTCTAGATCATAATCCTTTATCAACTCTAGCCAGTGTCTCTGTCTCATGTTGAGATCAGGTTGGGTGAAGATATATTTGAGACTCTTATGGTCAGTGTAAATATTACAATGAGTTCCCATAAGATGATGTCTCCAAAGCTTAAGAGCGTGAATGACAGCTGCTAACTCCAGATCATGTGTTGGATAATTCTTCTCATGATTCCGGAGAGCTCTTGATGCATAAGCAATAACCCCATTGTCTTGCATAAGCACACAACCAAGTCCCGTACCATAAGCATCACAATAGACATCAAAAGGTTTAGTACTGTCCGGTGTAGCCAGCACTGGAGCAGTAGTTAATCGTGCTTTGAGAGTTTGAAAAGCTTCTTCACATTTATCATTCCAAATAAACTTCACTCCCTTCTTCAATAACTCCGTCATAGGCTTGGCTATTCTGGAGAAATCAGGAATGAATCGACGATAGTATCCAGCTAAACCAAGAAAACTGCGAATTTGATGAACTGAAGTAGGAGATTCCCAATCCATCACTTCTTGTACTTTAGTTGGATCAACGGATATACCATCACTAGAGATAGTATGGCCTAAAAATTTCACACTATCCAGCCAAAATTCACACTTGGAGAATTTGGCATAAAGATGATGATCTCATAATCGTTGAAGAACGATACGCAAATGCTCGGCATGATCTTCTTCATTCTTGGAGTAGATCAAAATATCGTCAATGAATACTACTACGAATTTATCCAGCTCCAGCATGAAGATTGAGTTCATCAGGTACATAAAGTAGGCTGGTGCATTGATAAGACCAAAAGACATAACTAGATACTCATAGAATCCATATCTAGTTGAAAAAACAGTCTTTGGAATATCACATGGCTTGATTTTTATTTGATGGTAGCCAGAACGAAGATCAATCTTAGAGAAAACCTTGGCTCCAGCTAACTGATCAAACAGGATATCAATGCGGGGAAGAGGATACTTGTTTTTAATAGTGACCGCATTGAGTGGTCGATAATCAACACATAGCCTCAAACTATTGTCCTTCTTCTTCACAAACAGGGCTGGACATCCCCAGGGTGAAGAACTTGGACGTATAAAACCCTTGTCAAGAAGGTCTTGAAGTTGAATTTTCAATTCTGCTAACTCATTTGGAGGCATTCGGTACGACCTCTTAGAAATAGGGGCGGTACCGGGTTGAACCTCAATAACGAACTCGATGTCTCTATCAGGAGTCATTCTAGGTAAATCATCTGGAAATACGTCCACATACTCACACACAACAGGGATATCTTCAATCTTAACTTCTTTTGCGGCATAGGCACAAGAGTTGAAGCACTCTCGTTGTGGTAGATAGAGTATGGTGGCTCCTTGATATGGTGAATCTATCTCGATAGCTCGGGAAGAAATATCTAACAGTACTTTATGTGTAGTCATCCAATTCATGCCCAGGATAACATCCATGCCTTCTAAGTTCAACAAAACCAAATCTGTCTTTATCAATTTGCTACCCAGCTTAATTGGTACTTGTCTAATGATTTGATTGGAAGCAATCTTCCCACTAGGAGTTGTTATCATAAAAGATCCCTTAGTATGACAAAAATCCAATCCTATTCTTGCTCCAAATTTGGCACTTATAAAACTACGAGTTGTACCAGAATCAAATAATGTGACTGCAGGTTTATTGTGGATAGAGAAAGTACCTATCATGACTGGTGCTCCTTCATGAAGGTCTGCAAGAGTAGTGAAGTTAACTCGCCCCTGTCGGACTTGCACCATTTGCCTTTTGCCCTTGCCCTTGTTGTTGTTCTGGTTGGAGTTCTGCCCTGGATCAGACCTCTTGGGTTGCGGGCAATTTCTGGCAAAATGATCAGTACTTCCGCAGTTATAGCATCGATTGTTGCCATTCCCACGATTGAACTGTGGGGTATTTGGCCTTTGGCCAGGCTGCTGCTGCTGAGGTACTGGAGGTCTGAATCCTCCTTGCTGCTGAGGCGGCCTAAAAACAAGCCTACCCGTTGGGGCATTTCTCTGTGGAGGTCTGGGTGGAGTGTTCTGCACCAGACGATATCTCGATGGCTGAGCACTCGAGGGTCCCATCGCTTCTTCTCAGCACGATGTGCAGCAATACAGTCTTCTTGAGTAATGGCCAGGTTGACCAGCTCATTGTAAGTGTTGGGCTGAACAAGGTTCAGGCGTTCCTTGAGCTTGGTAGTGAGGCCATGACGAAAACGATCACGTTTCTTGGCATCAGTATCAGCATGATGGCCCGCATACTGGCACAGATGATTGAAGGTCTGTGCATATTGTAGAACAGTGTGGGTTCCTTGATTTAGAGCCAAGAACTCATTCAATTTTCTTTCAATCAGTCCCTCAGGAATATGATGTGATCTGAAGGCATTTCTGAATTCCTCCCAAAAGATGATATGCCCAGTAGGCTACATCGCACAATAGTGATCCCACCATATACGTGCAGGACCATGAAGTTATTGGGCAGCAAAGTGGGCCTTGTTTGCATCAGCACAAGGTACCGCTAACAGAGCAAACTTGGAATCAATTGTACGGAGCCAAGCATCGGCGTCCAAAGGTTCCTCCGTTCGGCTGAAAATTGGAGGTTGGATACCAAAGAACTCCTGGTAACCCGCGGGTTGAGCATCCCATCCTCCATGCTGTTGGCGTGGCTGATTTTGTTGCCCTTGGACCAGCTGGCGAAGCAACTCAGTTTGCATGGCCATTAATTCGGCCAGATTTGACGGTGGTGGCAGTGGCTGCTGAGATCCACTGCCAGTCTCACGACCGAAGCCGTCAGGCGTTCCACGAGTATGACCAACCATCTGTAATTATGGAAGACATCCATTAGATACATTTTTCTTGCTCCCAAAATCAATGGTAAGTCCAATGATCATACATTGGATATCAAAACAAGATCAGCAGAATTTAACTAGATGCGGTGTAACACAATATGCACAACACATATTTGTGCAACCCACAAAACTCAGAATTGGTCAGCTGTTAGATGGCTTCATGCTCCATCGTATTGATACTCAATGCTGAGAGCAAAAGGGTAAAGAAGATAATCTAACAATTCACTCTTCATCGTTCTGTGCTATGCTGCTAATCAACAGAGATTATTAGTAGTGATTTGACTACAAATATAGTCTCACAGATTCAATAGACTAAAATTTGATGAGCACACATGCCACAAAATTTGCAACATCTTTAGTATTCATCAAACAGCCTAGAAATGCACAAACGAAGAGATTTGGCAAGTAGGAAGATCATGATTTCCAAACTAGTAGTCGCTACTTATATTACATCCAAAGTAGCCTTTTTCATACAATCTAACATCACACACCCTTACCACATATAATACAACAAGTGGTACTCCTCCCTAGGGCTATTTTACAACATTATCTTCCCTATGTACATATGCTACAACAAGAGAAAACACAAACTATCTAGGACAAGTCTAGAAGTCGTCGAGGTTGCCCACAGAAGAGGCACTGCCGGAAGAAGAGTGGTCTGGCTGAGGGTTAGGCTCAGCAAGTGCGTGCTCTGAATCTAAGTCAGAAACTCCCTCAACCTCCTCTGGGTCCTCAACTGCTGCTGCAGGCTCGGCTGGAACATCTAGTTGATCCTAAAGCATACCAATATGGGCCAAAGCATCAGCCCAATCTACTTGAAGCTCATGCACCTGCCCCTAAAGAAAACCAATCACGGTGTTGCGCTGCTCCATCTCAGCACCATGCTCCAAAGCCTGATGCTCCAACTGTGCAATAGCATGATCCCTCCCAGCAATAGCATCCTGAAGTCCCTGAATCTGAGTGTCCCTCAAACGAAGACCTCGCTGGAAGGACTGGGCTAAGTCTATCACCTGCTCCATGTGTCGGTACTGAAGTATCTGGTAGTGGAACTAAGCATTCATATATCTGACTACTGCCTGGATAGTCTCATCCACTACATCTCCAACTAAGTGCCCAAAGTGTGTAGTCCTGAAAAGCCACTCTGCATTGCCAGCACTGACTGCTGGAAACAAACCAATAGGACACGCAGCTACCTCCTCGGGATGGTGCTCACAAAAAGTAGTGATACCTTTGAGAGCTGCAATCTCAAAAGCATCCACAAGGCGGTACTCAATCACCTCAATCTCAATCGGTGGCCACTCCAAGGTGGGGTGCTGAGAAATGGTCATGGTAATTCTATTCTTCTAAATGCCATCCTCAGAAAACTGGCATCCCGTGTACTGGGGTGGATCTGGGTAGTGGAAGGTACGAAGTGTATCCCACAGAATCCTCGGAAAACCCTCCTAGTACAGACAGTCGATATGAGCATTTCCCTCCTCATCCCAAAAGATTTGGGGACAAGCCGCCATCTGAATCAAAAAGATTCAAATGTGAGTTATGTGATTATCTCAAAACTTCTCAAACAAAGCTTTAAGAAGACTGCGGTAAAGCAAATGTGATTCTAATTCAAAAGATGATATGGTTCCAAACTCAGAAAATAATAAACCACCATTGGTACTGGTTCATCATTTGAGATTCTAAGGAATGAAAAGATCCTTATAACAACAAGATGGGGCTTAAGATGAAGGCATGACTCAAAACCATCTTTTTCATCCAAGAAGGTCTAAGCATTTTAACCAGCATGCTCCTAAAGTCAAAATTTAGCTCACTTATGGTTTAAGCACACTAACACTTATCTATGAGGATTCATACTAGAAATTCCTTAAAAAAGCTTATATGACAACTTCAACTGCTAGGAACCAATTCAAACATCAAGGAAACTTATGCATGCACGTCCTGACCGTCCTCACAAGATAAACAATTGCCAACTATGGTTAGGCTTACGTGGTTAGCACGGTGGCATAACATAAATACGGCTCTCCCTATATAGCTAGTCGATACATTCTAACCGTTCTTAACTTATCGAATCGTGGTTAGTGTTCCTGCTGAAGATTGACAGAACATATATATATATATATATATATATATATATATATATATATATATATATATATATATATATATATATATATATATATATATATATATATATATATATCCATTGAACCTTTCATGCCAGCACTCATGAAAGCGTCCCCATATAGTACCGCTCACTATAGAAGCGGCAGCCATACAATTTCCGCCATATGGCCAACGTTAACATATGCTACTCTGAGGCGTATTCACAAGTTCCTTTACTCCCAATATAGTCGACCGAGGTCGGTATATTGGCAGCAGCTCAAGTAGGCCACTGCTTGAGCGCAGCGTTCGGTTTGCATCACCGACGGGAAGGTCAGACTCCCTCAGCTGACTGAGTACACTTTACTTCCAATATAGTCAACTAACAGTTGGTATATTGGAAGCACCTCAAGTAAGCCACTGCTTGAGGGCAGCGTTCGGCTCGCATCACCGACGGGAAGGTCAGACTCCCTCAGCTGACTGAGGATCCTTACCTTCTTACCTGAGCGTAGGTGCGTCGTTACAAAAATTAAGAGTTGCTTGTGAGTATGGTTTGACAAAATGTAAAGTGCTGGAAGTCAGATAACATAAACCATACATAAATAGCCACCTAGTAATTCCCGTAACTTCCCTAGGACTTTACGTTCTATGCACAACCCTTAACGAATCCAACGTAGTTTTCCGAAATACCTTGTTGTTCCAATTTTATACGGAAAGCGATTTTTAGGGTTCCAACACCTCTGATGTACACTTGTAGCTCTGATACCAGCTGTGGCAGAACCACCTGAATTATTCCGGCTCAAGTGCGCAGGCCATCACCATAAAGGCAACACCAGCTCAAATGCACTTCAAACGGAACAATTCTTGGTCTGTCGGGTAACGTCCCGATACAACCACCGGTTCTCGGATCGAACAAGCATACCCCGCTCGAAGGCGAGTCCAGAGATATTACAACCACAATTTTACAACACAGGCAAAGTAGTGATTACAAACCAGTTCAAAGTACTTATTACAGAACCAAACTTTGTAAAACAGTTATACATGCCTTAAGTGTAAAACTTCAGAGTTAAAACAGCGGAAGATAAAACACGACGGCTACAACACGTCGCAAAAGTATACCAGGCTAGCCCAAGCATGGTATCACTCGTCAGGGTCAATGCTGGCCGAAGACGTATCCCATTCTACGGACCAGCCAGGAGGCAAAGCGCAAGGATAGGTCAAGCTAACGATCTGTTCCTCAAAACTCATACCTGAAAAAGGGTTTCAACAGTAAGGCTGAGTATTCTAATACTCAGCAAGACTTAACCGTCAATGGGTCTACTTAACCCACCTAACTAGACTATGCAGGGTTTTGTGAGGCTCTGGTTTTCCTTTTTGCTGAAAAGCAATAAAGAGTAGGTCCTTACTTTCAAATTTTAGCTTCCAAGATTCTAGTTGATTAACCATTCTATGTAAGCAACTACTATTCAATCATGGTAGAACTTTAGAGCATACAACCAGATTAATCATAATAATGTTGCTCTTATTACTCTATGTGGCAAAGGAATCAAGCAGTCCCAAACTGTGAGAAGCAGACGATTCGAATCGAATTTCTTAACCTGGCCAGGCAGACCTAACAGACACGTCTGGAACACCGTCGGGTCGTTCCCAAACAACCGTTTACCTTTCTTTCCGGCTTGTGGACAGAGTCACTCTCCCCGGCTACAGGGCTCCAAGGTCCAACCTTGTCCCTCCTAGCCGTAGTGTTGTGCAACATAAAAATAAAACCTATCCCTAAGAGAGAGTGAGAGGTAACGCTCAGTCTAGCAAAATAATTAATTCTGAGAAAATAAACAAAATAGACATCAGTCTAGCAAAATTCATTTTTAGCTCCTGTTCTAATCAAGAACTAACGCTCAAACTTCATGGACAATCTAATCTACTCAAGAATAACACTCACACAAATTTTCATGATTTATCATGAAAAGGAACTATTTATCATAATTAAAGTCTACTAAACAAGGATTAAATCAAAGAAATAGCTACACATGAGAACTGACCACGAAATTTTTATAGAAACACTAGTGTCACATGAACAAACCACCATAAAAATTTTAGAGCAAGACATGGTTTCATTCATCAGTTAAGAAAAAGGTAAAACAACTAGTCTTTATGCACCTAGTGACATAAATTAATTTGCACAACAAAACCTCTCAACTAAAGCCTAACATATTATGATTCTACTGCATAGAGCTTTACACAAGGATTCCAGAACAACTAGATTTGCTATTTTACGAATTTTCTACGAATTTCTACTGAATTTCAAAGTTCACAGCAGAAAATCACAAAGAAGTCCCTAAAGCACTATTCATCTGAGTCTTGAGCTTCGCAGACAGCCCCTTGGAGTTTTTCAAATTCTGAACTCGAGGTCCTTGCCAAGGTCAGAGAAGAGCGCGGGGTTTGACCGGCCGATTCCGGCGTCTAGGCTCACCGGCGGCGAGGGTAGGTTGGGGAAAACGGAGTAGAGGCCGAGGCGATTCTCTGGATGCTCTTGGGTCACGAAATGAGGGCTGGAGGAGGTCGGTCCACGGCGAGCGGCGACCGTTGGAGCTCGGAGCACGGCGGCGGGGTGGTTCCCGTGGGGTTTGGGCGAGGAGAAGGGGCTGGGAAGCTGCGCTAGGACGAGGCGGAGCGGATGGTGGGGTTGGCGTGGGTGGAGCGGGTCTGTGGTGGCGGCTCTGCTGCGGCGTCGAGCTTGCCGGGGTTCGAGCGGGGCGGCGGCGCTGTTCTGGGGCGTGGGGTGGAGGAAAAGGCGAAAGGGTGAGGGGAAAAGCTTGCGGGGCTTCTTGTAGTACTCATGCGCGCGCAAGGAGAGGGCGGCAGCCTCTGCAGCGAGCTCGCCACCGCGGCGGCGAGGTGGCGGCCGCGCGGGCGGCTCTGGGCGGCGTGGCGAAGGGAGGGGGCACCAGCGCGCAGCAACGGGAGCGACGCGTGGGTGCCAGCGCGAAGCAAGAGGTGGCCGGCTGGCTCTCCACGGCGGGCGGGCGGCGCTGCGACGTGCTGGCGGCGCGGGAGCAAAGGAACCAGGCAGGCAGGCTGGAGGTGGAAGACAGGACCGATTTGCAATTTCCAAAAACTCCAAGGACCAGTCTGTAAACAAGCAATAACTTTTAAAATATAGCTCAAATGAAAAAGTGCCCAACATGAAAGTTGTTCAACTTTTCAAGATCTACAACTTTGATGTTGTGCAAAAATTTATTTGATCAAATATTCAAGAGCTATTTTGGAAAACATAGGAGGGATTTTGAATTCCAGGAATTTTGTCTTTTTCAATGCAAATTCACTTTAAACTTAAGCTGAATTGAAAAGTTTCTTGCCATGTAATAAATGCACTGAAATTTGCAAATAAACCCTCCACAAAAGCTATAATTTCACAACCTATTCAAATATAACTATAAAAAGGATCTTGCACAAAATCATAATTACACATATAACTTTTATAATTACAAAAAGATCCTTTTCCAAGCAATTTAAGCACATGATGCATACAATAGATACACAACTACTGTGCAGACACCTAGGGTGTCACAGGAGTAGTCGGGGGGACTGCCATGTAAAGCCTGGTAGGGAGTGGAGAAGGAGAGGGTTTTATTGAGGTGGCGATTGAAGAGATAGGTGGCGGTGTGGAGGGACTCAACCCAATAGGCTGCGGGGACATGGGAATGGAAGAGGAGGGAGCGAATGATGTTGTTCACTGTCCAAAGTACACGCTCAGCTTTGCCATTTTGCTAAGAGGTGTAGGGACAGGATATACGAAGAATGACGCCATGAGAGAGAAAAAATGCACGGGAGGACGCATTGTCGAATTCACGACCATTGTCACATTGCACACTTTTACTGGTGGTGCCAAATTGCGTGGCAACAAAGGAGAAAAAAAGTGCGAGGGTGGAGAATGTGTCAGATTTCAGACGAAGGGGGAACGTCCATAGGTGGTGGGAGCAATCATCAAGAATATAGCAAGGTAATATTTAAAATCAGACACACTAGGAACCGGGGAGGTCCAGAGGTCACAGTGGATGAGGTCAAAGTTGCGGGGAGCGTGAGAATGCGAGGAAGGAAAAGGGAGGCGCACATAACGACCCAATTGGCACGCATGGCACAGATCAATACTAAAAGTATTTTTATTACAAACAATGCATGGCGTGCTAGCTAGGCGCGAAAGAGCTTCGGAGCCAATGTGCCCAAGACGCTGATGCCAAAGCTTGGGAGATGCAGTGGCGAGGAAGGCAGTGGTGGCTGGCTCAGAGTGAAGCGGGTAGAGGGGGGCGGAGCTATTGCACCTGGCGATCACGCTCCAGGTCTCGAGGTCCTTCATAGAAAAACCAAAGGGTTAAATTCAACAGAAAAGGAGTTATCAGTGGTGAATTGACGGACAGAGACAAGATTAGTGATAATGTTGGGAGAGACAAGGACATCTTTAATGACTGAAACCGCGTCGCGGTTCTGGTAGGAGAGATGGGCCACATAGGCATGAAAACATCAGCCGTCGGATCGCGATCCGACGGTCAGAAATAGATAGGGACGTAAATTTTGCAAAAAAAAAACCCGAGCTTTATTAAAATGAACATGGAATCCATCAATTTAACGGAAAACCCCTCGAACTTTGTGGAACCTTACTTTACAAAAAAAAATGAACTTTTAGTAATCGTGCCGGACTCCGTGAATTTTGTAAAAAAAACCCTGGACTTTGTTAAAATAATTATGAAGTCCATCAATTTTATGAAAAACCCCTTGAACTTTTCAGTAATTGACCGGTACTCCATCGACGCCAAATTTACCAAATAACCCCTGCAGTCTACAAATTTTACGAAAATCCCCCCGGACTTTTTGCAGTTCAATTTCTTAAAATAAACCTGAACTGGAGGGCATATTTCTGCGCGGCAACGCCGCGCAATGTTCTAGTTATTGAGACGGAGGTTGCCAATAGATGCGGACCCGGTCGCGGTGACAGGTAGGAGAGCACCGTTGCCAACCACAATAGAGGAAGGATCAGAGGGAGATGGAGGGAGGGTGGGAACTGGAGAGAAAACCAGAATGGGAGGTGGCACCTGAATCCAAATACCAGTTGGACGGAGCTGGTGGAGTGAGGGTCATGGTGTTGAAGGCGCCAGCCAAGACTCCTCAACAACCACCAGCGGCCTGGACAGGCAGCGGGGCACGGGGCGGAGTGGGGGACGGGCCACCAGCAGGCAGGCCAGGCTGGCTCGGACAACCGTGTGAAGGCCAGCCCGCAGGCCAGGGCGCCATCCAAGGCCCAGGTGCGGCAGCAGCAAAAGCCAGGGGCGGCCCATCTGGTCGGGGAAGCCCAGCAGAGGGCCTAGCGGACGCCGGACGCCCCTGGACCGGACCGGGCCACATCTGGATGGTCCCGGTCCAAGGGTTATACACCAAGGGCCAGGGGTAGCCTGCGACGGGAGCGACCGCGGCGCCGCCGGTCGAGGAGGCCGAGCCCCCAGCCTTGCTGTTGCTGTGGCGGCGGCGGCTTTTGGAGGAGCCAGTAGGAGATGGAGCAGGGGCCCGGCGACGAGCGCAGAGACCGGCGGAGCGGCAGCCGGCGGCGCAGCCTGTCCCGCGTCGAGGGCGGTGGGAGGAGCAGCAGGCGGCGGCGTGGTGAGCTCCTCCAGCTGCAGCTCGGAGCGGATCTCGACGAAGGAGGGGAAGGGACGTTGCTTCTTGAGGAAGAGCTGGAGGGTGTCGAAGCGGTCGGAGACCCCGCACGGGATATTCATGGCAAGGGCGCGGTCGGAGACGGTTTCGCCGAGCTCGGTGATGGAGTCTGCCAAGGACTTCATCCGGCGGCAGTAATCGTTGACGGAGAGGGCGCCCTGCTTGAGGGTGCGGAACTCGGTGTCCACCAGAAGGACACGGGTCTCGCGGTTGCCGATGAACTACTGCTCGAGGGCGACCCAGGCGCCGCGAGCGGAGGGAGACGCCGTGGTGATGATCTCGAAGAGGTCGCCGGTGATGGAGCCGTAGAGCCACGAGAGGACGTGGAGGTCCATCCGCACCCAGTGCGGAACGGCGGGGAAGGCGGCGTCGCAGAGGACATGGTCGGCGAGGGCGTACTTGCCGAGGGCGAGGAGCATGAGGCGGCGCCACTTGGAGAAGGAAGGCGCCTGGCAAAGTCGAGGACGACGGGGACGAGGGCACGCACGTTGAGGATGCCTAGTGCCTGCGCGTGCAACATGGCAACGGCGGCGTCGTCGCCAGGAGGGGGCGCGTCGCCGTCATCGACGTCTCCACCAGCCTCGGCGTCCGCAGCGGCATCGGCATCCGCAGCAGCATCGGCTTCCTCGAGCTGACGGAGGGCGATGGCGTCCTGGAGGCGCTGGCGCGTGGCGGCTGCTTCGGCAGCAGCCGTGGTCTTGGCCTGGGTGGTGGCCGCGGCGTCGGCATCACCATCGATGGGATCGACAGGAGCGGTGGCGGCCATGGCGATCAGAGAGCGGAAGCGAGGGAAGGATAACCTAAGCTGATACCATGAAGACGTGTATGTGGGAAGGTAATCACGACTTGATTAATCATGTGCACAGGGTTACAAATATATAGGTAAGCCTCATCCCGGTTTATAGAAACAAGACCCGGGAGGGCAACCAAATCAGCCGTAATTACAGGAGCTAAAATAGGAGATACAATCTCCTGTCTAACAGTGCAGCGGCGTTCTGCTCCTGCAGGGGCGCCGGCGATCGTGCACAGCTCATGGACGGCAGTGCTTCGAGCGCGCAAGGGCAGCGGCTGGGCGTCATGGGGACGATGCAGGAGGGGTTCGTCCGTGGCAGGGATGTGCGCGGCGCACGGTGCAGTGGGGCACGCACGATGCAGCAGCGTCGACGGCTTCTGCTCGGCTTCTGGCGATCTGCGACGGCAGCGATGGTAACCAGGGCACGAAGGGGCAGGCATGCGTGGCAAGCATAGGGGAGCAGGGCGACGCTGGCTGCCGAGGATGCGGATTGCGGAGCTAGGGCTCCACCGATGCGGGGTGCTCGGCACGATAAAGGCCCTACCGGACTGTGGGCGTCTGTTGGGTTCGAACCCAACTCGGGCTCGTCTGCAGAAATAAAGAGGGAATTCGGAGAGGAGAGCAAAGGTAAACACGTGAATGTGCTCTGCTCACCGACGGTGAAGCGACGGACTCAGCTGGACTTTGGTACAAAGTGGCGATGGTTCTGGTCTTTCGTGACGATGTAGCTTCTCACCCATGAATTGAAGGCGGCGACCAGTGGCAGGGCTGTGGCCCGTCGCGGTGATGCTCCGGGAAGTCGTGGGTTCAGCGGGCGGGTGAAGGAGTCGGCAAATCGGTCAGCCAACAGCCGGCGGCGCTCGGCCCGGTAGGCTGCGGCGGCGGCTCCATGAGTGGAGGCGGTCCGGCGACGATTGGTGACGGGGATCAGATGAAAGGCAGTACAACTTCTGGTGGAGGCGGCTTCATTTGGGATTCCGTGGTCGACGGCCGGCCGGTTCAAGGTCTGCATCGATCTACTACTGTGGGGACGTGGGATGATGGCTACGGGGTGCAGAACGAGGACACGAGGAAACCATTTGGATGTGTTCCTAAAAGGGGACGCGCGGATCGGTCAAGCTGACTTGGGCATGCCTGCCAAGCTCGGGTCGGGGTTGGCGCCCAAGTCCGATTTGGAGGGGTAGAAAGAGTTGGTGGCCGGGCAAAAGGGGGCAGGCAACATCGAGTCAAACTCGACTCAGTTCGCTCGCACAGAAGAGAAGAAAGGAGATGGGCCAACCTGGTGAAGAAAGAGAAAAAAAGAAAAAAATAAAGAAAATATGTAGATAAAGGAAATAAGGTCGGACAAAGAATTTTATTCCCAAAAAGAATTATGGGAAAAATTCACAAAGAATGTTTAGGGCATGAGGAGGTCGAACAGTACTTTTCAGAGGTCGCCAAAGTAATCTTGATGCTTCCAAAATTTGATTAGCTGTAGAAGATTGAGAATAAAAGCTAGCAAAATCAAGAAAATTTCTCAGAAATTTTAAAAAAATAGATGATTTTATTCAAAAAGATATTCACAATCCAAAATTAAAATTTTAGGGTGTGACAGTATCTCTAGGTAGGCGTGCCGGTAAAATACCGATAGTGGTTGATCAATCTTTACAAGACCAAGAGGTCTGGTATTTATAGCCGAAAACCTAGACCCCTATTGCCCATCACGGCGAGATACGACTTAACTTGCAAGAAAACAATCTTTCCTAAACAAATGATACGACTCGACAGATAACATGTTGACGTAATCCATCAGCCCATTCTATGCTCCACCAGCTGCGACGTCCTTCAGCCCATGGGCCCAATACATTCTTTATTCTTCTTTCCTCCAGCGTCGGCTTGCTTTCATCGGCCACCCGCTGCACAGGTCATCTGCCAAAAACGGTGTCAACACGCGTGCAGCAGCATAGCCAATAAGATCAATGCCCCAAACTTTCAAAGGCCACGGCTTTATAATAGGATTCATAGCCGATGCAGGAGCTCTCTAAAAATTACTAAACTTCTGACAGTCTTGGCACCCTTTGTAATATTCAAAACAATCCTCTAGGATTGCTGGCCAAAAATATCCATTCCTCCTAATCGTACATTTCATCTTGTAGGCCGACTGATGTGCTCCACAAACACCTTCATGTATCACACCCATCAAAACATTAGATTCTTCTACACCGAGGCATTTGAGTAGAACATCATCAATGGCCCGATAGTACAAATCAGCTTCCAACAAAACAAATATGGACGCTTTATATCTTGGATTCTTTCAACAACTCTAGGCATTCTACATGATAAACCCTCAAGATGTCATTGATGCAATCATACTTCCCAATCAACTGATAAACAATAAGCATGGAGTCCCAAAAGATCTCAACAGCATCAACTTTAATCTCCCTCAACAATCTGATCCTTTTGAGCACAGCTTCATACTTTGCCTGATTGTTGGTTGATGTATCAGGAATTGGCAGTGAGAAATCAAAGCTTGTCCCCCGTGGCAATATTAGAACAATACCAATGCTGCAACCTTTCTCACATGCTGATCCATCGAAAAAACAAAGTCCATGGAGCAGGCTCCACGACTGAAATATCTTGACCACAATGTTAAGTGACAAAATCGGCCATAACTTTCCCTTTAACTACTTTAGCCGATTCGTACCACAAATCGAATTTCGATAAACCCAGAATCCATTTACCAATCCCCCCATTTAAAATCGGCATGGATAATATATATACAAGCAACGATGCACTCAGATGATAATAAATAATGTCTAAACTTAGTGCATAAAAAATACAAGCAAAGACATAGCTTTTCAATGGGAGAATACCTGGTTTCTGCATCTAAGAGTCTTCTTCTGACAAAATAGATCACACGTTCTTTTTCTTCGAACTCTTGAATAAGGCCCGATCCTATAGCTCATTCATCAGCCGATAAGTATAACTTGAACGGCTTATCTTTTTGGGATGGGATCAACACTGGGGGAGACACCAAATATTGCTCGATATCATTAAGAGCTTTCCGCTACCCTTCTTCCCAAACAAATTCTTGACTGGCCTTCAACTTCAACAGTGGGCTAAACGGCTGAATTCTACCAGATAAGATAGATATGAACCTTCTGATGAAATTGAACTTACCGATCTGCAACTGAAGTTGCTTCTTGTTCTCTAGAGAGACCACTTTGTTAATGGAGCTAATGCTCTTCTGCTTGATTTCAATTCCTCTTTCATGGACCATGAAATCTAAGAACTGTCCAACCGATACACCAAAAGCACAATTATTTGGATTCATCTTCAACCCATGCTTTTTGGTGAACTCCAGAGCCCTGCGAAAATCGGCCAAATGCTCTCGAACCCCCCTCGACTTGACCACAACTTCATCAATATATGTTTCTACAATCTTGCCAACAAGATCATGAAATATGTAGTTCACTGCTTTGTTATAGGTGGCCCTAGCATTCTTCAAGCCAAAAGTCATCACTACCCATTCATATAATCCAATATGTCATAGGCATTTGAATGCAGTCTTCGTAATGTCTTCTTCTACCGTAAAGGTTTGATTATATCCTGCATTCCCATCGATGAAGCTGATAATCCAATGACCAGATGCAGTATCTACCAATAAATCAGCCACTAGCATTAGATAACCATCCATTGGTGTGGCTTTGTTCAAATCCCTGAAGTCAATGCAAACCTATAGTTTACCATATTTCTTATAAACAGGAACCGCATTGGAAATCCATTCAGCATATCGGCATTGTCGAATAAACTTCACTTCGATTAACCTCGGAACCATAGCTTTGTTGTCAGGCAGTATCTCTACTTTACATCGCCTAGCACCCTGCTGATACAGCTGATACCCTGGTTTGATAGGCACCCGATGTTCGACAATCAACTAGTCTAAACACGGCATCTCATAATATTCCCAAGAAAAACAATCTCTGAATTCCTTTAGCAAAGCAACCAGCTCTTGTTTAAACTTGGGATCTAATTTAGCTCTGATGAAAATCAACCCTGGTCTATCACCATCACCAATATCAACTTCCTCAAGTGCATCAGCCGACGCAAACACATGTCCAAGCTTCCCCTAGTCTCCAAAAAAAATCATCCATTAAGATGATTTTCCTTTAGAGCCAACTGCTTGGATTGGCTTCGTCCCGGGACGCTAGACTATGGATGCTGCATTCTTCTCTGGGTGAGAATGTTCTTGTTCCTTCTCTCGGTGTTGCAGCTTCTGAACTCTTCTTTTCTGAGTTCTAGTCAGTCCCTTAGGACACCAATGAGGATAAGTCTTGGGATCATAGTGATACTCATTCTTGCAAACCAAGGGTTGCTTATCTGGAACCCAAGCATTGGCCTCTAGTTCCAATTACTCTTATGGATCAACCCTTTTTCCAAGCCGATCATGAATAGGGGTACACCTTTGTGCTAGACTGTCTCTATTGATCGGTTCCAGGTCTTGGTCATCGTAACACTGCCTCTTGTAGAGAGAATGATCTCCAAGTGGCCCATTGCATTTTGGGCAAGCGTCAGCCGATGGTAACCTAAGACCTTCGTTCCAGTAGTGCATGAAGAAAGGGCACCTCCAATGGTTCTCTTCACGTCGCTTCCTTTCTTCTTGTCGACACATCTCTTGCTCTTGCTGATGCCGGTACTTGTTAAGCAGCATCTAAGACGTGACAGTCTTGCAGGGTCTTCAGGAACTTTGTCCTTCTTCGTATCGGCTATGGCCTTGCAGCTCATCAGCCGATATTCGTGCCTTGGGATCAACTGCACCTGATCACTTGGCTTGGGCTAAAGTCAACACCTTGGCATCGTCTTTGCCCCCTCCCCCCCCCCCCGAGTGCTTGACTTCCACCATGTTGTTCACCGGGAAAGGATGCCCGTTGATCTCCATCGGCTTAACTGGAGTCTCAAATTTGACCCTTCCTTTCTTGATAGCCGATTGTATCTTCCTGCAGAACACCCTGCATTCACAAGTTTATGCGACACAGAATTGTGCCACTTGCAATACTTGCGATGTTTTAATTCAGTGGCTGATGGTATCATATGATTAGTAGATAATTTGATCTGTCCTTCCTGGAGCAGCAGATTGAAGATCCTATCGGCCTTCGTGACATTGAATCCATACCTCTCAGATTCCTTCTTGGCAAACGAGCATGAAATTGGCTTGTCCTTCTATTGTTGTAGCATTTCACCTGTGAATATTTAGGTTATCGTATTTTCTCAGGGAACGGAAGTGTAACGGCCTTCTAACTAATTTATCCTAAAGAACAAGAGGTAGAATGGCCTAGGTGGTATGGTTTGTCTAAGGGAAAGGTTCAAGGAAGGCTACACTCTGCTGCTATTCGCTTACTTCGGGCACCGGTCTGACCCTGGTCTGCCAAGGCCCTCCTGCTATTAGCACTACTATACGAACCCACACGTGGGGGAATACACTAACCACGAAGACTGTCTCTGTAGTGGATGGACAGGGCTGTCACCACCTGTCATTTACCCCTCAACACCTTGTGGCTCACAGCAAACAAAGGTAATCTTGGGCCTGGACACCATATCTATACCTTCGACAACTTCTCTAGTGTTGATCAGAGTTTACCCATATTTATCAGGGGCCCTCTACTAGAGCGTCCTTTACAAGAACGGACAATGATCTCGCAAATGAATAACAACAGAGAATAAGTTTACCGAGAACATTACCACTATAGATAAACTCAGGTACTTACTCAAGTGATTCATACCTGACAAGGTACAAGGGAGAAGAGAAGCCGACATGTCCGGCTCTTTTCCACACTTCTCCTCACACACTCCCTATCCTAATCGTATATCTCATCTCTTCCCAAGTGTATCTTCTTGTCTGTGGTGGTGTGAATGAACGAGTGGATGAATTGTGAACGAATGAGTGAATGGTGCCTTGTGGGAGGAGGTGAGTGGACCCTTATATAGTGGTGGAGGTGCCTTGGGGTAGTGAAGATGTTAGGAATATTCCTCCCCTTCATATGGGAATAGAGGAAGATTAGGGGGCACTCCACGTCAAGCTGCACCTGGACTGGAATCAGTCTAGGTTCTGTCGACTTCAGGGGTCAGCCGACCCCATGTGGCCCTCCCCCAGGCATGCCTTCCTCTGGGTAGCTGACAAGTGAGCCCTAATCATGATACTCAAGTGTATCTTCCTTGGCACGCCTGTTTGGTCTAGTTTGTGGGCCCTTCTTGTATGTGAGATGCAGAACGGGATCTTCTGTGTATTTCTTCTGCCTTCACTTGTGTTTTCCATTGCTTTTCACTTATGGGTGCCTGCAAACCATAATTCACCAAAACTCATGGAAACAATTAGATTCAAACCCTATAACTAAGTTTGGTGATTATTTGTCATGAAAAGCTGCAAGAGCTGACGGTTGATTTTATGACTTAAAGACCGTCAACAACACACCCACACTTAGCCCTTTGGTCGTCCTTGAGTAAAGGTGTGAGGACTAAGGTGGATTCCACTCCTTTGAATGTAACCTGCATACAGGTTATTCCAAGCTTCTTCCAATTTCTGTGAACTTTTGAGTGGCTACCATGCTTGCTTGGGTGATTGAAAAATGGAATAATGCATAATTTAGGTTCCTAGCTCTTCCTGCTTAGAAACTTGGGTTTTTATTTTGAAACAAAAGAATAGTCCTGCTCCTCAAATTATTCTCATGAATCACCCTTTTCGTTTCAGTTCCTCACCAAGGCAAAGTTGTTGCCTTCTTTTGTCCTATCATCTAATTAGGCTTATGTGGAGCTCAGGGTAAAAGTAAAGAGGCATGCTTGCTTTGCTTATGTGGCTAGGTCAAAGACTAGACCCAAGAAGAAACAAGTCATATAATATGATCAAGATGTGCGAGTGTGTGATTATATTTTTCTTTGGGTGGATGGTGTATGAACTCTTTTTCATGAACCACCTCTCCTTTATTTCTTCTGGATACGGGCTATCTATCTCTCTTTTTTTCTCTTTTTTTCCTTGAATATTTGGACTTTGTGTCCAACTCTTTATTTATCATGCTTTCTTGAGCATGTCTTTCATATTTTTTTTGTATACCCCATATCCTTTGTTTGTCACAACGATAACTTTGGAGAGAGTGGTCATGGAACAACATGAAGTTTTATTTTGTGAATAGATGGATGTATGGCATGTTTTTGCGCAACTTCCCATGTGGAAGTCGGCATATATATGTGGAGTGTGCGTGATCTTGACCATGAGAGCATGAAAAGTTTCTAACATGGGTATTAGAATTTGGCAAAGCTCAAAGCAAACACAAGCTGCAAAGTCATGAGGTTTTTCATGATGCTTGGGTAGCTGATAGGTGGGCCCTGGTCATGATTCTCATATGTATCTTTCGTGCTACGCTCGTTTGGTCTTGTTTGTGGGCTCTTCTTGCAAGTGAGATGCGGGATAGGATCTTCTATGCATTTATTCTGCATTCACTTGTGTATTCATTTGATTTTCACTTATGGGTGCCTGAAACCATAATTTACCAAAACTCGTGGAACCAATTAGATTCAAGCACTATAACTAAATTGGTGATTATTTGTCATGAAAGCTGCAAGAGTTGACAGTTAATTTTATGACTTAAAGACCATCAACACCTTCTTGCTCTTAACCCATCCAGCCAAGCCGATTTTTGCTTCCCCCTCAGAGTTAGAGGAATCTTCCACAGCATTGACCTTCTTTGGGAAGGCATTCCTTATGGGGTCTTAGAAGCGGACTTCAATGCTTGCAAGCCTCTGAGCCAAGTGGCTAAGGCTTTCAAACTCTTGTGAGGAGAATCTCTCCCTGATGTGCGGCAAGAGTCCCTGGAAGACCAAATCCGCTAATTGGCCATCGGTGAGTGACTGACTGAAACATCGGCTCCTGACGTCCCTGAACCTCTTAATGTAGTTTGGGACCAGCTTGTTATTCTCTGCTTGATCACCATGAGATCTGTCAGTATCATCCCGTGTACTCCAACAAAGAAGTGCTTGTGGAATTGCTTCTCTAGATCGGCCCATGTAATGATAGAATTTGCCGGCTGCAGTGAGAATCAGGCAAAGGCCGATCTAGAGAATGAAAGTGGGAACAAGCAGATCTTCAGAGCATCAATCGTGCTTGCTTCCCCACACTGGATCGAGAAATGGCTAATGTGCTCGACGGTTCAAGCGCTGTCTTGTCTAGAGAATTTGGTGAAGTCCGGCACCCTGTACCGATGTGGCATGGCGATTTGATTGTAAGCCTTGGGATAAGGCTTGCGATACTTGTATGCCGGCTTCTTGGGCTTCAAGTCAAACTGATCGGCTTGCGATACTTGTAAGCCGGCTTCTTGGGCTTCAAGTCAAACTGATCTCTCATCACATCGGCTATTTGTGCTGACCAATCAATGTTCTGGAGCGTGACATTTTGCTGATGCACAGGTGGTTGTTGCACTTGAGGCTGAACTGGTCGCACCGGCGGTTGAATCGGTTGCACTGGTGGCTGAACTGGCACATGCTGTTGCTAATGTTCAATAATGGGTTGCTGCTGGACCGCCATTTGTGGTTGCAAGCCCAACAACCGCGCCAGATGGGTCATTATCAGCATGTAGATCAATGGGTCTGGCCGTGATTGCTGGGTCATCGGCTGAATAGCTGATGGTGAAGTTGAAGACTGCCCATTTGCTGTTGCTGGGGAGGTGGTGTCTGCGGTGGCACCGTCAATGGTAGTGTCCCCTGTAACATAGTTGAAGCGCTCTGGCCGAATCCCGCATGGCCAGCAGTATTCTGGTTCTGCGAACATACACCAGTCATCATCTCCGGAGGCATCCCCAAAAAAGTTGTCAAAATGTAGCCCAATGGCTTGCCGAACAGATTCTTCGGCATCGATGCAACCATTGGTGAACTTAAAGTAAATGATGGTGCCATTTGCACAGGAGATCCAACTGATTGGAATGCTAGTGGCTGGAAGAACGGGGCAGCATAGGAATGGATCCTGCACCGGCCTGCACCATACTGATCGGGGGCGGCTGAGTGCCGATACTCCGCGCTGTACAAGCTGCTACCCTACTGGCAGCTGTGGCCGATGACTCCCGTTTGGAGTAACATGGCCCCGAGAATCTAGGTCGCCAGCTACTAGCCATCATCTAGTAGATGGCATTCTGGACTGACTTAGTCATGACCGTCGAATGATTGATGAAAGCATGATGCATGGCCTAATCGAACTTATCTTGGAACTTCACCTAATCTTCAGTGATGGTAACATTATGCGGCATAGGGAAGTTGGTCTTTTTGAAGACCTTCCCTTTACCGACGGTGCTGAATGATTGGAGGCACGCGAGCTTGTAGTCCTCCACGGCCTTCGCCAGATGTTGCTTCTACGCGTCATCAAGATTGCCCTCGGTGACGTGCACGATGTTGTCGGTGTTGCTCTTGGAGCCGTCGATCGGCTCGTTCACCATGATGCAGATCTGTTGTTGACGTGTCCCATTGGACGTGCCAAAAGGCGTGTTGACACAAAAATCCATCAATAGGATCTCTAGATCGGCACACGCCGAGGGCCTAGGAGATCTGCTTCACTCCATAGTACAGAACCCAAATTGTTGCCATGATGGTACTTGACGTGCCAGTCAATTTGACCTTGAATTGACAAGGGAGGGTAGATGTTAAATTCAGGAACATATCGGCCAGAGGTAGAATTGCTCCACCAGGGTATCGGCTAGGCAGCCGATACAAGTAAAAAGGGAATCGACTAGGGAATGTGCAGCCAATCACTTAGCAACACATGAGCAACACCTAGATCCAAACTTGATCAGCTCTGGTGATAATATCACATCGTGAAGCCGATGAACATAATAGATCTAAGCTAGATAACTTGTGATAAAAGCTAAAAATAAGTTAGATTAAATGGATTAATCTAACAAAAAGATAGCTAATATCGATAAGTTGTGAAAAAAATTATATCTAGATAAAAGTGATGCGCTAAATCTAAGATCTAACATATTCGATGACTTTAAGCACTATAGATAGAGGAAGAAGCTATGTGCCGTCAACCTTGATCTATCTACGTAACTCGATAACTTTGAGTAAAACAGGTAGAGGAAGAAGCGATGCACCGTCAACCTTGGACCTACCCACGTTACGCGACTCGGACCTTACCAACAAACTGGAGATTGAAGCCGATGCAGCCCTGTTTGCTGAAAAGAACTCGTAAAAAAAATCTACTATTCCTATGGTGAAGCCGCCTGCATGAAAAGTAAATGCGATAAAGGTAAAGGGTTTGTCTTGGATGTGGTTGATCAATCTTTGTAAGACCTAGAGGTCAGGTATTTATAGCCTAAATCTAGACCTCTGTTATTGAGCACGGCGAGATATGACTTAACTTACAAGAAAACAATCTTTCCTAAACAAACATGACTCGACGAGATAACTTAGTGACATACCATCAGCCCATTCCATGCTCCACCAGTTGCGACGTTCTTGAGCCCATGGGCCAAATACATTCTTTATTCTTCTTTTTTCCTCCAACGTCGGGTTGCTTCCATCGGCCACCCGCTGCACAGCATCAACTGGTCATGTGCCAAAAAATGGTGTTAGCAGAAACGTGAAAATATTAATTACAATAATTTATAAAACAAGTTAAAATATTGATAAAGTTTTTTACTTACTTTCTTCTCCAAAGTAGTATACGTCTTGAGAGGACCTACTAGACCATGGATTTTCTTGCAAACATAGTACGCGCATAAATTATTGCCTTGTGTCTGCCTCATACACTTCAAGAGAAAAGAAGTCATTAGGTATACATATGAATATATAATAAAATAAACGAAAAGTGCAAAGCAGCATCCAATATGTACCGGAGAGTCTGTCTTAAATTTTAGTTCATTGCTAAAATTACCTCTATCATTTTGAATGAATTTCTTTCAAACCCTGTGCATGATCGAGAATGAATAAATATATTTAACGAATGATTTTAAAGTCATGGTGATTGAGGAAGTCTGACCAAAGTTACCTTTTCAACATGTCAGTCATGTCATTGTATAGTCCTGGATCTTTCATGAATGAGTCCATAATTATCGCTAAGCTCATGTCAGGAATTATGACAACTAGTATCAAGTAATTACTGCAAGGTTATACAGAGAGCCAGTTCTTCTTAGGGTTAAAAAAATTCAATTATACAGAATTAATAGAGTTACACAACAGAAAACACTCATACAACTTGTAAGGAAACAATAAGTTCTGCTTGTAGTTCCAATGGATAAGTACTTATATAAATTACGAAATGTTTCTGCAGGCTTTTCACATAAATTTTCTTGCAATTCACACCCAATGGGTTGATGAAGCTGATGTGGTTATACCCTTTTTTCCTGCAAGTTTGAATCTTCATTCTACATGATGCAAAATAAAATGACGACTCAATAGGTTGATGTAATGTAACAATATTCATTACTTATATATGTTAACGAATAAAATTTATATAACACCACTTACACAAGCCACAAACTGACAATAGAGATATCGAGGGCATCTTGATGGTATAGTTGGTACATTTCTTCTCTATTCAACCATATCACGCTCTCTCCACAAAAGAAATCTTTATCTTTAAACTTTGCACCCTGTATGAAGTTGTAATTTTCCATCGCATACATGTAGCCTTTGCATCTTATTGAATGGAGCCACCAATCAGGACAAGTAAGGGGCCTTTGGTCCGGGACCAATGAGAGATTTGGTTCCGGGTCCAACAGCAGCCATGACAAATGAGCAGGACCAAAGACCTCTTATATAGTAGTGTCTAAATCTTTCATTCAAAAATATTTTTCCCTTAATAAAGATTTACAGCCACATGCTGTGGAATATTATTTCCGATGAGCAATATATCATCCTATAGGACCAAAACAGCAAGTGTGCTGTAGACTTCTTGGAAATACAAGGCTCTCCTTTGTTATCAGTTTATTCGGTGATTATACAAAAGATCGATCATTTCATGACAAGTAAACGAAGAGCTCTTGCATTTTGGTTGGACTAGGTTTGTTGGTTACACTTTGCCTTGAAAAAATTACAGTTGCATTGTGACTAAACATTACTCTCTCCGTTTTTATTTACATGATGTATTAAGTTTATCCTAGATCAAACTTGACTAACTTTGACCAAGTTTATAAAAAATATAGTAACAACTACACTATCCAACTTATGCACTATCAACCTATACTTCATGGTAGATTCAACGAAATAAATTTAGTATTGTAAATATTATTATTTCTTTCTATAAATTTGGTCAAAGTTTGTTAGATTTAATTTAGAACAAACCTAGTACGACATGTAAACAAAAACAGAGGAAGTACAAATAAGGTGTACTAAACATGCATACAAAGATAATTTGTTTGTCCTGTACTTTGTTGACTTTTCATGTATGACAATATTTAATAGTGGGTGAGGGAAAATTACAACTAATCCGTGCGCTAGCTAGCGGTTTATGTTTGGTATCTCTAAGTAGCACTAACAAAAATACAATCATTTTTGTGAACATATAAATGACTTGAATTAAAGAATTTCGACTACAAAGTTGTAGACCTCATTGAAACCTACAATTCTCATATAAAGTTGGTGTCGAGTACGTATGTACAAGTTACGTGTCGGCTCTATTAACTATTCCGGCGCGACTGAGCTGGATGGCGAGTATTTCTCTTGTAGCGAGTGTTGCGTTTTAAATCTGATTCACAGAGCAAAGTGCTCATCCGCGACGATTTTTTGCACTCCAAAATGTGTTGAAAGCAATGCCCTGAAAAACATGAAGAGCTAGTACTTTTGCCTTGAATGAAGACTATAGAATAAAGAAGAGGGGTGACCTTGCTTGACAATTGGCGAGTGACTAACAGAAGAGTGAGGCGATAGCTACAAACGAATCAAATAAATTTTCTTGGGCAGGAAGCACCCGGTGAAGATGTGGCCCGGCCCGCCCGAAGTTTCCTGTATCGGACTCTGAGGAGCACGGAGGCACCACAATTCAATAGCGACAAAATTCTGCATACCAAGCAAGCCCACGTCCACACTACTAACAAATCAACACAACTAATCCATATAATAACAATCTCTCAAATAGATAGTACACTTGCACTAGCCATTCAATAAAGGGATAGTATACTGACTATTTTTGCATGATTCTACTCCCTCCGTCCCACAAATACTGTTCATTTAGAAAATTTTAGACATATTACTATATCAATTGTGATTGAAGACTGTGCTACTTATTTGGTTTCTAGATTCTCAATAAATGTGAATGCATTGGAACTAGAAAAGTAACATCTACTTGAACATTTGATTAGCTCCATACCCTTCTTAATGCAATTATTTCTTGGTATTTGATATTACTTTAATTAGATGGACTTTACTACAATCTAAACGAACAATCTTTGTGAGAAAAAATTTGAAGACTAAACAAACAGTCTTTGCGGGACGGAGGTAGTACTTGCCTTTGTTTCTTGTCTCTAATAAATACAGTATCATTAATGGATTTCAGAAAAAAAATTGATCGATTTGTTTGTTTTGCGCACCATGAACAAAGATTTTACCAATTCTTATAAGGTGTTGTTCTTGCCGCTTGGAAAGTAATGCTTTGCGTTGACTGATACATCATTTTACTTTATCATGTGTGTTTGGCAACTGATAAGAAGGAACATGGGAAACAGTAGTATTGGAAATGGAGGTTGACGTGCGGAACTAACACGGGAGTTTAATTTTTAATCTCAGTGTCTTATTTGGATTGTGAAGTAATTGTCAAGTGAGTTTAAGAGGGAATTCGAGTTCGATGTTAGGGTTAAGATTTAAGATCAAAATCCCTCTAATAAACATCATCCCTTCCCTTTCAAACAGGTACTCTCCAACCAAAGAAAGAAAAGATTTTGAAATTTCTCTCTGTCTGTAAACACCTGTTTCATTATATACTCAGGGGTGGAACAAGATTAATATCTGTTTCTTCTATGTAGGTGTGCACTGAATGTTTTCTTTTCTTTTTCTTCTATGTATAATTCACCAAAAGTCCATCATGCAAGCTATCACTCATTCGGCCAAAATAAGCATCTGTTTTATAAATTTAATATGTTTTTTGTAAGATTTTTTTGACATTTTCTATAAGTTCGCCAAATTTCCAAATTTTTCACAAAATAAAATTTTATTATTACTACGAAGTTAACCAATCAATCCATCAGAAGTACTAAGATGCTAGCACATGGAAGGCAAAAAGATATAAAACTCTCTACAAAACTAATATTTCCAGGGAGAATGGATCGGAAGAACTAATGTTTACGCGGCGGGGCTGAACGTGGTGGTGGTATCCGCCGTGAATGTTTGTGATACCAGATGATCGGAGTCGAGATGCGCGAAGGGGCTCACGGCCGGCGTGGCGACGTCCCCGTCCCCCTCCAGCATCCGCACCACGCCGCTCATCGCCGGCCTGTCCTGCACGTACCACAGTGCCACCGCGCACATCCGCTCCACCTTCCTCCCCTCCTTGCCAGCCTTGCCGGCCAGCGCCCGCGCCGCCAGCGCCTCTGTCTCGCCGAGCTCCAGCCGCTGCCACGCCCACCGCGGGTACCACCGCTCCGCGCTCTCGTCCTGCGTGCCGCCGTCGACGTAGTTCCTCCGCCGCCCGAGGATCTCGAAGAGCAGCATGCCGTAGCTGTACACGTCGCACTTGTGCGTCGCCGGCGCCGCCATCCACAGCTCTGGCGCGGCGTACCCCGGGGTGCCCCGCCCGCCGCCGGTCATCGTCATGTGCGTCCTCTCCCGCTCGCACAGCCTCGCCAGCCCGAAGTCGGCCACCTTGGGACGGAAGGCCTCGTCCAGGAGCACGTTGCCGGGCTTGATGTCGTAGTGGATGATCCGCCGCTCGCAGTCGTCGTGGAGGTACCGGATCGCCTTCGCCGTGCCGACGGCGACGTCGTAGAGCTTGTCGAACATGAGCTGCGGCCCACCGTCACTGTCGTCGTGGAAGAGGTGGCGGTCCAGCGAGCAGTTGGGCATGAACTCGTAGACCAGCGCCTTGAGGTCGGCGTCGAAGCAGAAGCCGTACAGCCGGACGAGGTTGACGTGCGACGTCCTGCCGATGGTGCCGATCTCCGCCATGAACTGCTCCTCGGCGCGCCGCCCCATGTTGCTGCCGAGGACCTTCACGGCCACCTGCAGTCTGCCGTGATCCGGAAGGGGGATCTGGCCTCTGAAGACCACACCGAACCCGCCGGCGCCGAGCTTCTCGGCGTAGTTGCCGGTGAATTCCTGCAGCTGCAGCGAGCTGAACCGCACGGACCGGTTCTTGACGACGTCGACGGCGCCATAGCTGCTGCTGATCGTGCCGCTAGCCATCATCGCCGAGCTGCCACCGCGGGCGACGGTTGGTGCCGCTGCTGCCGTCCTCATCTCCACCGTCGTCGGCAGCACCGCCGGCTGCGGAAGGCCACCGTACTCGCGCATCATGCGCAGCTTGTAGCACTTGTAGATGAGCACAGATACCACGATGATCACGATCCCGCCGGCGATCACGGACACTGAAGGTTACAAAAGCCATGACGCCAATCAATCAACAAAGTTACTAATTTCACTGCTTGCAAATAAAACTTTCTGACAACTGATCACGCATCAACAATCCATGGATGAACAAAATCTATCTGTTTATATTACCAATGGCTATTGCAATGTTCCCTCCTGTTGTAGCATCATTCGACGACATATCGGATTGCCGAACTAGCTTGGTCAAGACTCTCAGTCTCAGGAGTGCATATATGGTGGGAATCAATTACCTGGTCTTATATATATCAGTTTACCCTGCTGGTGATTATACACATATGAGTAAAAGATCGATCAGCTCATGACATGTAATGATGTAAACGAAAAGCTCTTGCATTTTGGTTTGACTAGGTTTGCTGGTCAAACTTTGCTGTGGAAAATTTGGGGTTGCATTGCGACTAAACGCGGCAAGTGTAGTATAAAATGTATACAATGGTTCCTCCATTCTAAATTGCGGCAGGTGCTGATTTGTTATGAGAGAACAGAACTGTTGACTGGCTGTTAGCTGGAGGTAGGTGCTGATTTAGTACGAGAGAACAGTACTACTGGCTGGTTGGCTGACAAGCCAAGCGAACACAGCGATTATTTTAACTTTATTGGAGAGTCAAAATATTTTTATGTTGACCAAGTTCATACAAAAATAAGTACTAACATTTATGATACCAAATTGGTATCATTATTTTCTTTGTTAAATATACTTTTATAGTATATCTATTTGATATTATAAATTTTTGCAATATTTTCTATAATGTTGGTAGTTTGACGACTGTCCAAGAAAGTTAGGATGTCTTACAATTTGAAACGGGGAAGTAGTAATTTCTTTGTCTGTACTTTTTGTCTTATTATCATGTATGACGATATTTGATAGTCAAAGTGGGAGAACACAGATAATGGCTGAGTTTAGTGAAATATTATTGTCTCGTTTACTAATCATAGCCTCTACCGTAAGAAACTAGGACGTGTTGCTAATTAAATGTGTTTAACGTGTGATCAACCGGTGCACTTCTTCTAACCACTACTACCCCCCAAAAAATGTGTCGTTTTAGCTTTTGTGCAAAGTTGAACTATGCAAATTAAGCTGGACCAAGTCTTTTTATATATTAATGTATAAAATCATATTTCATGTGATTAATAATCTAGTGATATTTTTTGGCATCATAAATATTGTCTACATCAAATCGCAATCGTAACACTTATCATGGTTTGTTCAAGAACAGTGAGTCTGACGACTGCATCATTGATCAAGAAAGCTAGTTAAAAAAAGGAGAAATTCAAATTCTCATTATGTTTAATTTTTTCTGTTTGTTCTGTTTGTCAAGTTGAATATAAAAGTGACTATATGTGCTGGTACCTTCCCGAACTCAATTTCTTCCAACCTTACAATTGGTGGCGAGACTGTTATACGGTGCTGGATGTTGGCTTACAAAAAGACGACATGTCTAGCAACTGAGTGTAGTAGAGATGCGGATGTCACTAAAAAAATCTAGTGATCCATGACGATTGAATTTCATCACAGATCACTGAAAAACCGTCATAAAACAGTATCTATGACGATCTCAAATAACGTCATGTATTGAGCGTCACAGATCACACCTCGTGACGTTTTTTAAATTTTCGTCATAGATTGCTTGATCCCTAACGTTTTAAAACCGTCATGGAATGCCTCCGAGCCCCTGAAGCCCAACCCAAGTCCATTTTCTATGACGAAAATTAACGTCACGAATAATATAATTTTCGTCACAGATTCTATTGTCATGTCACACAGTGATGACATGGAGGATAATGTGGCTGCTGATATGGTGATGACGTGGATGACAATGATGACGTGTAAATTGACGTGGACAATGACATGGCAGCTAACATGGAAAGTAGTGCTGATATGGCAGGTGACGTGGCGATTGACGTGCCAAGCAACGTGGCAAGTGACATGGCAAGTGACGTGGCAGGTGACATCAGCAGCACAGCCCATGAATGGATGGGCCCAATTCAGAGTGGGGCACTAAGTTGGGCATAATTTCAGCCCAAAATTACTTATTAGTTATTCAGATTTAGCTTTATACACAACCCATTCAGGCCGAAATTGACATGAATAATATTTCCATCACATACATTTCCATCTATGAAAACTAGTAGTAACATTCCAAGACCACATAGTTGACCAGAAACAACAAAAGGTGGATTTCATCAAGAATATGAACCAGCAGCAGCAAAGTTTGATTTGAAGTTCTACCAAAAGCTAACAGAACACCATTGCACCTGCACAGCAAAACTCAAAAAGATTAGAGTCACGGTACAAAGATGAGTAGATCAAAAGTGAGCTAGTTGTCAGGCAACATTAAACAAGCATCCTGGTAACATCTCAAATGCATGCCAGAGTACTAGCACAAGTGCAAAATGGAATTATTACCAGTATAGTTTTTCAATACTCGCCATAGAAAACGAGTTCTAGTAATTTATTCTAAACATGTAAATAGAAAGCACTAGAATAGCTACAACTAGAGACCCAACAATTGACACATGACCAACAGAATAGCCTGAAGAAGATAATCATTCAATTAAAAACAAGCAATTTAATGTAGACTCAAATTTGAACAGGTTACAGTAATAACTTTACATGAAGAAAGTTACTTTTACCAGATCATGTTACTTTGACAAATAAGTAAACAAGCATGATACATTGTATAAGATAACATAAGCATGGTATATTGGAAAAGGCAATGCATCACTTACGGGATGTTGCAGCCCCAGGATGTAGGATTCGGTTCCACCAGCAACAACACCTGCACACCAAAAGTAAAGAAAGATCAGAGTCAGAGATTAGTACATCAGCAATGAGTAGTCAGATGTATAACTTCCTCTTGCTAGAAGCTAGAGAATATTGAGCCATATCAGAATTACAGCATATTAGATATAAAATCTCAGGTTACAATCTTAGCACATGAAAATAGCTAGTTACATTCTTTTTTAGCTTGCATCCAATAATAACCTGCAATCAAAATAAAATTATGCATCAGCACATATAGTACTCTGGCTGCTATGAAATTTAATTCCATTCAAGTCATGCATGCATCGCATTGGACAGAAGAGTATACAGCACATACAGTAGTCATTGAAAACATGAAATGCTATCTCGAACCTTTGTATATGATGCTTCAATTATGTAGAGGTGCAAAGCACAAACAGCATATGGATCAAATCAAACCATAAATTGTTTTTCATCATAGATACTTGCAGAGTTGCAGGAACATGGAGTTCACACATGCATTCACTATACACAGGTCCCTTAAATGTATCACAAAGATATGGCATTCACTATGAGATTATTTCACCATAGATCTCACAGATGGCACATTCACTATACCTGTGCAAGCTGCTGTTACCTAGGCACCTAGCTGCTGCTAGACCAACGATTCTGAACTGCACAGAAGAATAAAACAGGCAAGCAGAGTTAGGTAGTTAGAGATAAGTAGACTAGCACATATCAGATGCTTTAGTGAAAATATCATAAGTTCAGAGCTAACTCAAATTACATAGCAGACTAGCACATATCAGAACAAACATGGACTGCAGTTCACTCTAGAAGGGAACTAGTGAATATTTAAATGCATGACACAAATGGCAGGTAAAATATTCTAAGCAGCACTAGAAACGGAGACAATTTATGTAGGCACATGTAAATAGTTGTTGAGCATTGAGGGATTAAATCAAACAGGTTATGTACATGCATGTCCTACTGAGCTTATGGGCATAGCAGATTTCAACTGAATACTTGCTTGCAAGAAAAACTAACCAGCAAGAAAAACTAACTTACGTATCAGGGAATACATAATTTGGGCGACAATAGTCAATGCAAGAATTCCACCGAGAAGCTAAGACAGCACACGCCAATGATTGCTTAATGTAGAGTGAAAGGGACACTTCTCATAACTGAAGTCCTGGTGCTAACATGCAAGAACTGAAGAAACAAGAAATAGAGCAATCTACAGCTGGAGAAGGAACCTAAAATATTCCCCTGAGGAAGTTGCCTCAAATCGTGCCACTGCAGTAATAGGCAAGTCACAGGAATGTGATGGCCTACCACTCGTGGACCTGCAACAGCGGCTTCTTCTTAGTGGTAATAACAAACTGAGAGGAAGGAGAGGGAAAGGGGAGCTTCTGGACCTGCAACAGCGCATCTCGCCTCCGGACCATCCCCATCTCGATCTGCCCCTCCTGCAGCGCCGCCCCGCGGCCCCGGCCGGTGCGGATGGGACCAGCGGCGCTCAGCCCGGCCGGCGCAAATGAAACGCAGAAAGAGCAGAAACTAGATTCAGTTTCTGTAAAGAAGTTGAAGAAAGAACTAACAGATCAGTAACGGCAATGGAAGTAGTGGTGGATTCGGACATAGAAGGTTAGACTTACTTCAGATCAGGCCGGATGTGTTGAACTTTGGAGAAGGTGCCTTGTGCGGAGCCGCGAAGGTCAACCAGCGGAGGGAGTCAAGGATGGGCAGCTCCGACCTCCGGCGTTGATGTGGTGGTGGGATGGGCGGATTCCGGCCACCGGTGGAGGTGTGGCGGTGTGATACGCGGCTCCGACCTCCGGCGTTGGTGTGGCGGCGGGATGAGTGGCGACGCTACGTTGAGGGGAGGGAGGAGGAGGCCCTGGTCTGCGGCCTGTGGGGATTTTCCCCCTTTGCCTGACTGACCAAGAGGATAAGGCAGGCAGCGCCCGCGCGCACGAGGGGAATTTCGCACCTCTTGAGCGGGAGGCGTGGTGGGTTCCATTTGTCGGTGAGAGAATCAGCGCGGGAGAGCGGGAGGTGTAGCTGCCAATTTTTGGTCTGGCGCGGTGGGTCCGCTATGTCAGTGGCAGAGCCTGCCATGGTCAATTTTGTGTCCTGGCGCCGTGGGTCCATCATGTTAGTGATAGTATTAGTAGTCTTAGGAATTCAAATAGATTTTTTAGGGTAATAAATGATTTCAAATGAAAAAGTCATGAATACCAAAGTTGTAGAACTCATCAAGATCTATAAACTTTATTTAGGTCATTAATCCATGTGACAAAGTTTGAATAATCCAAATTTTGAATTTCAAAAATTGATAGCTAAAAGCAAGATTTTGGATCACTAAATGATTTGAGCCGAAAAAGTCGTGAATACCAAAGTTTCATAACCCATCAAGATCTACAATCTTTATTTAGATCATTTTTTCATTTGAGAAAGTGGTAGTATACATTGGTCATTAATCCTAGATTCACTCACATAGTTTAAGAAACTATGTTTGAGACTTATCAAATTTGTAATACATGAGCTCCTTTAAAAAATTGAGCTCCTTTACTATTTTTAATAATTTAAATGATTTTCTGCATGTTTATAGAAAATAATTACAATTTGAAATACTTCTATTTCAAATACTATTTAGAAAATTCCTAAAAATAAATTTTAAGTATGGTTGTTCAATTATAGCTCATATCATAAAAATAGATGAAAATTTGAAATGTTTGTTAGGGATAGTTTAAATTTCTACTCAAAACCTTATTATAAAATAATGATAATAATATTTAAAACCTTTTTGAAAATTATATAAATTGGCATAGAATTAGTTTATGGGTTTATAAGCTTAACATTAACATTTCAAAAGATTTCATGAAGATTGAAGTATATATTGTTCATAGAATGGATAGACTCCTCACATTGTTTCATACAACTCAACTCAAACTTTGAGATTTATACATCCTACAGTATTTTCTTGCTCACATACACATCAACTTTGGACACAATCTTACCTTCACTCTTCTATTAGCATTTGTCGATTTACATTAGCACTTGTTGTGCAAAAAAAATGTTTACTCTATTTTCTATTTTGTGGAGAAAACAAGCCTTAGGAAAAAGATCCGATACAATATAGTAAATAACTAAAAAAATGCCACTAAATGAAATATAATAATTTTAGAAAAAAACAAAAAAAATCCTATCAAATTTGGAGTTATTCTGAGGGAGAAAAACCATCTGTAACTTTGAAATCCAAATTAAAAAGAGAAAGATGAACTATTCATGTGTTTTTCACCTCAATCCAGCAAGCATTAGAGAAAGTATAAAAATTACCCTTTACTAAACAAAACTTAACAGACGCATGGTGTAGTTGAAAGGCCCGAGCTTGGAGAACCCAGCCAGCCAGGTTCGAACCCCCAACTGCACACACTACCCGTTTTTTTCTTAGCAGATCTATTTTCTTAGTGATTAGATAAAATGGAATAATACCTCACTTGGTCACAAACAGAGGCGCAGCATACTGGTAACACTTTCCTTTTGGAACCTCAAGACGCTGGTTCGAATCCTGTCCAAAATTTTTCACCGACTGCGCCAGCCATATGTATAATTACAACACTACTCTAAAACACAAATGTAGAAGTGGTGTCGTGGTATTTGCTTTCTTCTCCAAAGCCAGAGATGCAAGGTTCGATTCCCTGTTTCCACTTTTTTTTAACACGACAATTTTTTTTCCCAATCACATATGCATACTGCGGGAAGATAGGTTTAACGCCAAATTCAAATTTTTTCCAATCACTTTTTTTATTCAATCACATATGCATGTACCACGGGAGGATAGGGAGCAGAATAGGACTTAGTAGAATGTTGAAATTTGGTTTAAGGCTTTTAGTTTCCTTTTCGTGTGTGCTGACTAGGCTGCCACATAAGCATCAAATAAGAGAAGCAAAAACTTGAATTGAAAATGAAAAATGTCAAAACATATAGTTAAAATAGCTATGACGATTTTTATGACATTAATGTTAAAACTTCATGTTTTGTGGGCTCAGTTATGACGAATTCAATAAAACGTCATATTTTGTGGGCTCAATTATGACGAATTCAATAAAACGTCATAAAGTTCTGGGCCTAGGGTCCATACCTTCAAATTCGTCATAGATTGTGTGCAATTGTGACGCTCCATTAAAATGTCATAAAATTTTCGTCATAGATCACCACATTTCTTGTAGTGTGTTACGGTGGTTTTACGGGCACACAAGGAGGGATAGAGTCCGGAACGAAACTATTCGGGAAAGGATAGGGATGGCACCAATTGAGAAAAAACTTACCCAACATCGGTGAAAGTGATCGGGTGCTCTAGCCTAAGAGGGGGAGGGGGTGAATTAGGCACTAATAAAAACTTAGACCTATGGCTCCAACTAGTTTGCACAAAACTTAAACTAAAACATGCTATCTAGATGTGCAACTAGGTTGTTGTAGAATGAAACCCCTATCCCAAAAGAGTTTAGCAGCCTATAGCCTTTCCTATCAAGAAACTATTCTATGAAAGTAAAGGCACACAAATTGCTAGTATGAAATGCGGAAGCTTAAAGAGAGGGATAGGAGATAGCAAACTCTTGACGCGGGTGTTTATCCCGTGGTTCGGTTAGCCACAAAGGCACACCTACATCCACGTTGTTGTAGCACTCACTAAGAGTATTACTACTCGGCCACCAAGTCTCTTCCGTGAACACAATCATGGTCACCTTGGCCCCGGGTTCCACTAAGGAGCTTCTCCACAAAGGATGGGGGTCTCCACGTCCCCCGCACAAAGTGTCGTCGCCGCTCCACACCAAGTCGGAGGATCGATGACGTTGCCGGCGAGCTTCACGCTCTAAGGTGCCGGCGCACCAAGCTCTTGTTTTGGTTCACTAGAGAACCACAGCACAAAGGCTCAAGGCCTTGCAATCACACTCACTAAGAGCTAATCTAGCACTCACACTTTACAAAGCTAGTGCTATAAGCTAAGGATATGATCTATGAGCTCTTGTATGGCTTGGAGATGTTCTTGGATGTGTATGAGGTGTCTTGGGACTCCAGCAGTCTTCAAATGGCCGGGGTGAGGCGTATATATAGGCCACCAAGTCTTGTAGCCGTTGCTCCAACGGTCAGCTGAAATTCTGTGTATCACCGGAAGAACCGATGCCTCTTGGCGGGGTAGCGTCGGTTCATCCGGTCACTCATAACACGAAGTAGCCGTTGGACTCCTGACGGCTGACGCAGAGACCACCGGTTGAACCGATGCTTTGCACCGATGCCTCACCGGTTCAACCGGTGCTGAAGGAATCTTCTCCTGGACGCTGACGTCATTACACCGGTGGTATGCACCGATGCCCCATCGGTTGAACCGGTGCTGAAGACACTTTTCCTGGGCACCTGACATCGTCTCTGGTACAAAGGACGGCCAATGCACCGATGCCCCTTTTTGACCCGTCGGTTCAACCGGTGCCTATAGGCTGACTTGGCTTCGACTCCCTTCTGCACCAAAGTACCATGGCGTCGGTTCTTCCGACTACCATCGGATGCTCCGATGCCCATGGCGTCGGTTCTTCCGGTGCTACTGACCGAAGAGCTTTTAGGGCGCTGCATACCACCGGTGCTACTGACCGAAGAGCTATAGCGGAACCCCCGTAGGGGCGGCCCTTTGGGCCTTGCTACGCCTACCTTCTCTTTCTCTTTGTCATCACTTGAACCTAAAAGCCTGAGAATGATCATCTTAACAATCATATTAGTCCAAGTGTTGTGTTGTCATTCGATCACCAAAATCACTCGAAATGGCATAAATGGTGTCATATTCGTTACAATCGGTTAAGATGGTTTGGACATGTCCAACGGAGGCCTCCGGAGGCGCCGGTGCGTAGTGGGGGTGCTAAAGCGTGTTGATAAGGTAAAGAGAGGTAAAGGTAGACCTAAACTGACTTGGGGCGAGTCGGTAAAGAAGAATTCAAACTGGCCAAAAACATACAGTTGCATATATATACCTTACAATTGGGAATGGACTTGCGAAAGATAAATATAATGGTTGAACAAAATGATACAATTAGCTTCTAATCCTATAACTAACAGCAGTAGTCAGATGTGGGTCCCATATTTATAATTGAATCTTTGGGCCTTTCATGGATGAGAATGACATCACACGCAAAGATGGAATTGATATCAAAGCTTTCAAACATCAGGTTATTAGCAGCACTTATCAATACACATTAGATAGAGATTAAATTTCGTCCCGGTGAGCCGGTGTGTACCGTTGCAAGAAAACAAAAACTGACATACACGGAAAAAGGGATTTCCAGTAGTGTAGATTATGGAACGCACTGAAACTACCATCCGGAGCTATATAAAGTTTCGTTTCATCTGATTTCATCCTATCCGGTGTATCACAATTATTGTCTATGGCTTGTCTATGAATATGTAACATGCACTACAGTAGTCACTACTACAAAAACGATTTGTAGCAATGCCCCGATTTTTTTAGGGGCGGACCTAAATTTGGCTCGTTGCTATAAATAGCCGTAGACACTATAGCAATTCACCCGCCCCTAGAAAACACCATTTGTAGGGGTGGCTCACCCCCCTTCGCCCCTACAAATGGCGCCAATTTTTAGGGGCAGATGGTGGGGTGAGCCGCCCCTACAAATAGTGTTTATAGGGGCGGCTCACGCCCCACCCGCCCCTAAAAAAGGAGCCATTTGTAGGGGGGCGGATGGGGGTGAGCCACCCCTACAAATAGATTTTTAGGGGCGGTGGAGCCCCAACCCACCTCTAAAAATATGTGTATAAATTTTGTTCCTTCTTCCTCCTCCCGACTCCCCATTGTTGGCTCGGGAGAGAAGCTCCCCCAACATCGATAGTGTACCATTCAAAAAACAATCCATCTTCTACAAATACTTGCCGTATTGGGCGGATCTCGAGGTTAGCCATGCAATTGATGGTATGCACCTGAAGAAGAATGTTTTTGGGAACACAATAGGGCTCCTCCTGGATACATCAGCCAAAACAAAGGATACCTTGAAGTCGCGTCAGGATTTGGTAGCCATGAAGATTAGACAAGATCTTCACCCTGTGGAGAAAGGGAATGACAGATATGAACTCCCCCAGCTAGCTACAACTTGACACGTGATGAGAAGAAGGCAATGTGCGAGAGCTTAAGAGGGATCCGAGTTCCGAGTCGTTTCACATCGAACATAAGAAACCTAGTCTCGATGAAAGATTTGTCACTATGCGGCTACAACTGTCATGATTGTCATGTGCTACTGATGGTGTTCCTCCCGATTGCAATCAGAGCGATCAAGCCAGTATATGTAAAGATGGTAATCACTCGATTGTGTTACTTCTTTTATAGGATTTCACAAAAGGTGATCGACGAAGATGAGTTGCAGGATCTTGAGGAATTCATTACGGAGACTATGGCACATCTAGAGATGTGTTTTTCTCCTGGTTATTTTTATATAACCGAATACCTAATGATTCACATTGTCAACCAAATACAAGCACTTGGTCCACTTTACCTACACGAAATGTGGACGTATGAGCGTTTCATATATATTCTCAACTGGTATGTATTGAATCGTGCTCATCCTGAGGGGTCAATGATAGAGGGATACAATACTGAGGAAGTCATCGAGTCTTGCCTAGGTTACCTAAAGGATACCGTGTCCCTTGGTTTGCTAATTCCACGTTTTTTGTGGAGGTTGGAAGGTGTGGGCACAGTCGGCAGGAAAATCTTCATCGACGAAGATTTCAAAGGTGTGTATCAAGCACATTATTGCATCATGTAGCATCTCACGGTAATGACACCTTTAGTCGAAGAACACTTGAGCATACTTCGAGCACAATGTAATGGCCACTCGGATGATTGGGTCATAAGAGAGCACTAACGTCGACTTACTATCCAATTAAAATAATAGAACTTGTTCAGCCATCTCTTTGCTAATACAACTCCTTTACAGCTGCGACGAATACTATATCCAAAGATGAGGAGACAATGGAAGTGGCAAGCACTCAAGAAAGTTGTGCCTGCTGCCACAACTACCTGCCCATCCTCTGTGAACTTTGTCGTGAACTTTGGTTGTGAATTCGCTGCGAGCAACTGCTTGTGTGTTTGTTCCCATCGACTGTATTCTATCATCATTACAATATGTGTTGGTTCAATCTACCATTGATTGTGCTTCGAATTAATGCTTCTACAATATTTTCAATCTGTTGGGAATGCAGTGTGAAAAAGTTGGGTTAAGTGCTATGTGAGTGCTAGCTCAAGATGCTTGACAAATCTTGGCTGTGCTCCAGGAAACAGCCGAAAGCAGAAATGGCCCTGCAGGGTCCTAAAGGCTAAGGTGATAGCTCCTGTAAGCACATCCTATCACCTTTGCAAAATTATAAGTAACGTGCTTTGTCCTATGTCCGTCACTTATTTTCGAAGAATAGATGTCGGGCGTTGTGCTACAACCGTCACCTGTATTTGACAAAGGTGACGGGCGGAGACTTCATATGGGGGCCCGGGTCAACAGGAAAGGTGACAGTCCTATAGTGAAGTCCATCACCTATAACGTCAGATAGGTGCCCGTCACTTGCCCGTCACCTTTATTTCTTAAACAGTGATGCCGTAGGAGTGACGGGCCCGATGCTCGTCACCTTAGGGTGATGTCGCCCGTGACTATTGGGCTTTTCTTACATAGTGTCTAATACCACAAGGAACAATTGAGGTTTTTGCATTGATAATTTACTTTTTAATATAAGAATAAAAACTAATAGAAAAGTTTACATTAGGCTGATCGGGCTAAAATATTTAACGGTTGGTGCCTGTAGAGGCTAAGAAAGACTATAGCATAGCTAACCCATTTTAAATCAATGTGTAATTTTTCATATAAACATGAAATTAAAAAAAATTATGCACTAAAGTACGTCTGGGTCTTCATTCCTAGTTATATCATTGATGAAATACTAAGTTTTGTAAATGACGAGGTTCAATACTAAATTAACAATAAATAAAAATCAACTATATGGTTAATAACCATTAATTTAGCGGCTATAGCGGAATATACCCGGATATTAGCGGATATAGCCTTTTAGAGCTAAAAGATGGATATCATAGCCTTCACCTCTCCCAAAGGCTATAGCAGGCTACAGTGGTGGCTATAGCCGGCTATTTAGAACCGAAACACCTTATTTTCTTGAGATATCGCTTATTTGAACATCACCGTGAAAACCAGCAACAAGTTTGGGTATAACTGAGAGTGGCAAGGTTGGCTGGGTGCGATGCTAAATGCAAGGCAAAATGAAGAAATGGTTTCCTAAATTTCAACAACCATCACATTTATCTTATCCTTGACAGGAACAACAGTACGAAGGATCCCATGACAGAATGAACATCCTAACAAGCAACATCCCAGTTAACCAACCATTCCGATTTTAGAACAACCAGGTTGCAGTATTAGCCAATGATAATGCTAACTAGTGCAGATTAAACCATAGAAATCCCCACCTTGAGCTTAACCATCAGTCCCTGCTTCGGCGGCTGCGGCGGCGTGTTTCCACCGGCTTCTTTTCAATGACGGTTGGATGATCCACTTCGTCCCATCGCCAGATGGTTCCATCTTCACCAGCACCAAGGATTGTGCTAGACAACCAAAATAATGTCACAATTTAACTAAGGTGAAACAAAAGAAATGGTGCAAGAACATTATGTATATTTTGAAATGGACAGTTTCTAGATCTGGCGGTACATCAAGAGAAGAATTAGATTGTAGTACCTTCCATCAAAGGACACTGCAGTCTGCCTTATCAGAGATTTGCATTGCTCATTATACAGCCTGAAAAAGATTAAGTGTTTGCATGCAGGAACAGTTCAGTTAGTAGTACACAAGTACACAACACCAGTACAAGTGGAGGACAAGAATAACTGAGTCTTTGCGGCAAAAATTACCGAGCAGTTAGGACTGGAGGGCTGGACTGTACTTCCCACAAATAGATTGCACCTTCACAGTTGCCTGTTTGAAGCCGTGGTTATTATATGATTATTAAGAACTTTTACGCTTTTAACAAAAAAGAATCTGATAACAAACATATTTGCATCTCTAAATCACATGAAATTTAACCTACATAATCTTATCTTTCACAAAATAAGTATTAGTCCACAACAATTTTTTTATATGTCACTCTCAGTGATTGTCGGGGGACCCATGTGTCATAGACACAATGATGGCATATGTGGGATTATGAGTTTTCTCGTTCACATGAAAACATCTTCCCATTCAAAAACATCTGCAACAACTTGTGGACTATGGAATTTAGAAAGATTTTATGTCAGAATACAGTCCCATATATAATAGATGTTATTACCTATTGCCAGCTGATTGATGTGAAAATCACATGAAAATTTGATAAACCAGTTGTCACACTTTGGCACAGGGTACTTCTGAAGAATATCGATGCTCCACTGTATGATGAAAGAGAAAAATATATTGCTTCAGAGGAATAAATGTTGGCGATTGTGCTAACAAATTTGAAACATCACTGGAACTAATTTAGAACTGTACATATTACTATGATACAATGAAAGGTACACGATTATATAGAAAGGTTGAAGTTTATTACCTCCCCTGGACTCTTCTCTTTTATTTTTGGTTCCCAAAGCACAATTACATGCTCAACACTCTGAGAATCAAAGTTAGCACAGATCAGATCCCGTCCCTCACTATATAGCAGTTGCAAACAGAATTGAACAAATGGACAATACATACAGCCAGGATCTCAATACAGTGTTGAACCCATAAATGAATGTGGACTGTACTATTGCAATTTATATCTATTTCACGAATGAGAAATTTCACCTTTGACAGGATGAAGTCACCAAGCCATCTAATACAATCAACAAAGTCAGAGTGTACAACAGCATTCAAGACCTGAAAGGAAAGAAACAAGTCAGTTAATATGACATGTGGACTAAACACCAACATCTTTTTGAAATTGAATGGATCCAAGATGATTATTACAGATGTTTAGCATACCGGAAGTTGGACATATTTTGTTGGAAACTTTGATGGAAGGTTAGTCCATGAATATGATTTCTTGACATATTCCCAAAATTCTATATGACAGCATTGGCAAAATATCAGTTATATGCAGGGTGTAAATATAAACAAGAATACATTTTGAAGTAGTTTTCTTACCTTTCATTGACCAGATTTTTACGGTATTATCCATGCCACAGCTTGCAAAGCATGTGATATCACTAGGGTGGAAATCCTTCAGCGAAATAATATATTTGATCAGTACCTTTAATGTCTAATGCGATGAACTAAAATTTGAACAGTTCAATAACATATGTTAGAACGATAAGCTCATATAGTGACATGCATCTTCAGGTCGTTTTATGTGAGTAAATGCTCTAAAACCATGTCATAGGAGGTGGGCACCACTTACAACACTCAACACGTCATGGCGATGGCCTCCTGCTCCTCCGAAGACCAAGATGCATATACCAGTTTGGACATTCCAGAGCCTAACAGATTCATCCTATACACAAAATCATTGAAACAGTCTAAAAACAAAAAATAGAGCATGTCCGTACAGCCTAAAATCATTGAAACAGTATGGATATTTTCTTACCTTGCTGGCAGAGATGATGAGCGAAGGCTTTAATGCTTGAGTTCTTATCTCGTTTATTGAACCACCATGGCCAACTAAGCTCTGGAGGATATTGTAGATGGAAATAATTATACACACAATCAATAAAGTCACGATCCATAGTTTAGTATTATAATTTACTGGCGTGCCTTGTATCAATCCTAGCCAAATGTATAAATCAATATAGATTGTGTATGTTTTCAGTATAATAGAAAATTAGAAATACTAGAGAATCTTCCAGACTTCTGCATTGAAAAGGTACAATTTGCCATTTGTACTAGTAATAGCAACAGACCATTCCTTAATCAAACCAAATTCAAATGACTTTAGCAACAGATCGTTCCTTAATCAATTTAAATTCAAATCGCCTTCTAGAATGGATAACACAGATGAACTTGTATGTATCAGGTAAGTAACTGAAGTATTGTTTTGGGCAAACCAAGCTTCATTCAATTTAGCAATTGAAATATAGACAAGTCGGACCTTAGCGATCTTCTCGGTAGCACAATTAATGACCCGAATGATCCCACTGCATCCTCCTACCACCAGCAGTGGTGCTGCGCTATCGACATGGTCGCAAGCCCAGCTTAGAGTGTAGAATGACTCACCCTTCTGAGAAGATAGGCACAAGCATTAGAGAAAGCACATCCTCAACTGACATACATTAGCATCAACTGGCACTGGCATTTTCTTTCTTACATCCTCATCATCATATGCTTGTAGAAGAGCAAAACTACCATTCTCGAGGCAGCGGTAAGTTGTCACCTGCAAAGATAATAAGCGACTTCTGAACACAAAGAGGTGAAAGTTTCATTGACTCATCAGAGGGGGGCATAAAAATATCATTTGCGTTTTAATATGGTATTTCTCGTATCTTGTTCTGTCAAAAGTTGCAGCTTCTCATCAAATGAAAGCAGAATTCACCATAGTTCCACAAAACATACAACTATTGTGGGCAGAGTTTACAGACCTCAAATTCCTAAAATTCAATCAAAGGTCCCAGATTTTGATTGAATCTTAAAACAAACAAGCTCTATTTCCAAAAACAATATAGCAACAAGCAGCCTAACTTTTCCTTTCCATTCATCATCCAAAACTCCCACAAAATTCAAGAAACACAGCAAACAAGCAGGAAGTTGGGGCATGTGCAAGGGGACAAGAAAAGAGGCAGTCAGCTGCTTACACGATTGCCGCCGACAGTGGCAAAGGTGTCGTAGTAACGCGCATCCATGAAGTTGAACCCGATGCCATAGAGTGGGCACTTCCCCTCCGTGAGCTTGCTACAAGGCTTATACAGCCGCTTCAAGCTAGGACAATTGACTGACCCGACCGGCCAGCACCTCACAGCCCAGCCCCTCCACCGGGCTAACCTCCGCCACAATAGGTGGCCGTGATGGGATGGCTGGTGCTTTCCGGCACTTCATCAGCTCTACCACTGCTTCCTGTTCTTCCTGTTGCTCCTTCATTTTCACTGACGAAGGCTTGGGCTTTGGGTTAGTGGCTTGAGCACTAGTAGTCGTAACAGGGGCGCTGAGCACACGCTGCGACCTCTTCTGGCGTGTCTTGCATGGCGCCGCACTGCAATATTTAGGGATTTAAGGCAGCACATGATAGCACAGTTAAATATAATATAAGCAAAAAGGATAGAAATTGGATGGGGGCATTCGACACTTGGATAAAAGTAGGCATCATTTTGTGACGTAGTTCGTTACTAATGTCAACGTGGTAGAGAGTGGGCTTGACACAAGAATAGAAAAGTGTTTTGGGGAAAAGAATGTATAGTATTTTTTTTCCAAAAAGGATGGTTTTAATTTTCAGATTTCTCCTCTCTCTACTCGACAAATAAACAAAGTTTATAGTATAAATTAAAATTGGATGGGGATCTATGGTTGGGGCTTACTTTTGGCGGCGTGAAGACTCAGCTACCGATGGTTGTGGTGGATGGCGAGGCGGTGCCCATCGCAATGGTGGGAGCTCACCGATGGGCGGCGGAGGCATTGTGAATGGTGATGGTGCCGCCGTCCCCATGCAAGAAACGATGGCAACCGTTGAGCCTGGGTCTGTGACGGGTACCATGGAGGACGAAGAATGATCTGGTAGTGGAGGGAGTGGAGATGGAGGAGACATACCGACGGCGAGGTTACCGGTGGGTGAGGGTGGGGGCAGTGCAGTGCGGATCTGGGGCAAGCCGCGGCGGCTTGAGGGGAAGTGGCGGCGGCGTGAGGAGTTGGGAAAGTAAGAGTAGAAGGGTATATATATGGTAGAGCGTATTAGGTTAAAGGAGGGTGCATGATCTGAACCGTTCGATCTAGATCGAATGGGATGGATAATCAAAAGGTATGAAAAAAGGATGGCTCTCTTGATTGATTTCTTTATGTAGCACCAAAATGTGTACAGTGGGCCAAGCCAACCTAATTTTGGCCGAATAGGCCCAACCCACCAAACCACTGGTACACTGTTCATGTGCTGCCCTCCGTATGATGTGAAAGTTTAAGGATATGGATGAAGGAAAAAGGAGAAGAGAAAGGAATTCATGCACTTTCTTATTCCTTGTTGTCGCCGCCCTCTCCAGAAAAATCTAAGCATCCTTCCCTCATTCTTTTTTTCTCAATGAGTAAAATGTAAAATACATACTATCCCTAAACTTATCACCAGATGTCAATCAGGTCCATATACTCTCAAACTGCAGACCGACCATCCACAAACTTGCTAAACATTTAACATGACGTCCAAATCACCGTTACTTCAGTTAAACTATGTGCATGCCTGCTAACAATGCCTTGACATGAACCTGAGATGTGGGGCCCACATGTCATCTTCGTCGCTCCTCTTCTGTATGTTCTTTCTTTCTTCCCCACCTCTCTCCACTCTATATCACTCTCCACCTCTATATCACCACGCTGCCACTGGCACCATGGCTGCAGAGCTCCCTCCACTCCTCGCTTCTGTTAAAACTGTGGGCCTCCTTGAGCCTCTCCATGCGCTTACGGGAAATCTATTCCTCGCATATGCGAGTAGATGTGATTCGATTGCAGAACGCCGATGGCCCCCTGTTCATCTTCTTCCCCTGAGCCAGGGGAGGGGGCGCGGTCGCCGGCGAGCTAAAGGAGAGGGAGGGTTAGAGCAGTCGCTGGCGAGGTCGCCAGCAGTCGGGGTGGTAGTGGAGGTGGTGGTGATGGACGGGTGACACGGCGGCCAGATTGGTTATCGGCGACAGTGGTGGAGGGTGACGGCAGAGGCGTAGAGGCGGCAATGGAGGGTGGCGGCGGAGGCGCTGGAGACGAGGGAAGGTGGAGGCGCTTCTTTGCGATAGCTCCGTGTGAAGTCGCGCGAGCTAAGAATAGAGGCCCCCTCACCACGGCCGTGTTATATATGTGTGTCCTAGCACGGCTGGGCTCGCGGACCTACTCCACTACCTGCATGCGCGCAATGCGCTCCAGCGTCAGTCCTTGGTGGGGCACCTCCTCGATGACCTTCTCGTCCTCACCAACCTCCGTGGGTGCCTCCGCTCGTTGCGCAAGCAGCTCCCGTGGCACCTCCTGCATGACGGGACACGGGATCGGAGCCACCTCCCGTGGCACGGAGTGGATGGGTGGCCCAGCTGATCAATATGTACGAGGGCGAAGCGCAGCACAACCAGGGCCGAGACGGCTGAGTACAGCGGCTCCTGGATTTGCAATTGTTCAAGGCAGCCTTAATCTCAAATTCGCGCATGGAGAATCGGAGGAGCTCATGTCTGCCACTGGATATGGAGCACAGCGCAACTCCTATTGGAGTTAACCATGATATTAGTGTGTCATGTGCGTGTGTATCCATAGGTCCATGTGTGTGCGTTAGTTTGATCAGAGAAGACCATGCTGCGTGCTAGTGACACTACCGGAAATCGTGGTATGCCTGTGATGTATATATAATATTGCTTGTGGTATATATATTGTGCTACGTTTGATGTTTGAACGAGTGAGGCTCATATATATACACGAGAAAACAAACAAAAAAAAACTAGTAACTTTGCCGAGTGCATTTACCTTGGCACTCAGCAAAGTGACCATTCCCAGATTCCTACGAAAGGACTTTGCCGAGTGCCAAGGCAACAACACTTGGCAAAGATAAAGGCTTTGACAAGTGCAAAAGCATAGGCATTCGGCAAAGTAATGGACTTTGCCATGTGCCAGAAAGCAGGCACATGGCAAAGTCCCCATCTTTGTCGTGTGTGCCAGCTGAACGGCACACCACAAAGTACAGAACTTAGCCGAGTGTCTTCTGTCTGGCACTGAGCAAAGTCCTCATTACCGACAGTTTGGCCGGCTCTCTTACTTTATTTTGCTAAGAGCTTTTACGGACATGGCAAAGGTTTTACCGAGTGCTCGAGAAAAGGCACTCGGCAAAGCCTTCTTCGACGTCACAGCTATCACCATGTAGAGTTTGCCGAGCTCGGCAAAGTCTTTGCCGAGTGCAATATGGATTTTGTTGAGTGTTTCGGACACTTAGTAAAGAGGATGAGTCCGGTAGTGTGATTGCATGCAGGAAATCTGCAGTGCAGGTTTGCTAGTCACTACCGGAAATCTCATAATTGCCGAGTGTTTTATTTCGAGCACTCGACAAAAAGCTCTTTGCCGAGTGCAATTAATAAAACATTCGGCAAAATAAATACACTCGGCAAAGATGAGTGTTTGCCAAATATTATTTTAGGCACTCAGCAAAGAGCTCTTTGCCGAGTGTATTATTTTTGGCACTCGGCAAAGATGAGAGTTTGCCGAGTGTTTTTTTTGCTCGGCAAAGAATTAAGATTTTTTTTTCCTCTAACACCCTCTAAACTTTTCCTACACTCCACATATAACATCCGCTACTCCATGTTAAAATTTGGTATATTTTTGTATTTGTTTGCTATATTTAATTAATTAATTACATTTCAAGCAATTTTTTGAATCAAGTCAAATTTAAATGGCAACTTATTCAAATAATAGAATACAATGAGTAGGAAAATTATATTTATGTTATTTAGCCCAGTTTAAAGTCTTACTCGTGAAATGAAAAGAAATTTCGAACATCTTGTTCAAGAAATATTACCACTAATGTGTGTCCCAATAATTTTTAAATTCTAAAAAAAGCAAATGAAATCTGAAAATTATAAGTTTTGTCATGATGTGATGGTCTCACACATTAAGGCTGTGATAAAAAGTTGAGAAGAGTTTGCACATTTTGTCATAACAATGTTTACAAAATCGAAACATCTCACAAGAAATATATGTGTGATTGTATGTGAGAGAGTTAGTGGATGTATTTATTGAATACAAACTTTTTTATATAATCCCATATAAAAAAACTTTATACCAAAAGCCGTACACCTTGACAAAATATAAATCTTTGTTGTTGACAACTTATGTATTTGATATTGTTTAATATTTCAAAATATCATTATCAGTTATCTAATTTGAAATCATAAATTTTAAAACTTTCAAATGGCCTTTTTTGTAAATAAGTTATATACCAAAGTTGTAGAGCTCGACCAGAATTAAGACTTTGTAGTTGTACACTTTTTTATTTGACATTGTTTTATACTTCAAAATATAATTATAAGTTATTTGATTTCAAATTTTTATATTTTAAAATTTTCAAATGACCTCGGATGTAAATAAGTTCTATATTAAATTTGTAGGGCTCGACGATATCTAAAACTTTGTGGTTTACAACTTTTACATTTGACCTCATTTACCTTTATTAAAATGCATTGGAAGATAGTTAAAAAACACACTTGCCACATCATCAATCCAAAGTTTTAAAATGGAGCTCTCCCATTGGTCCAAACATCCTCAGCCGGATCACCCCTCTCTCTCTCCCAAGTAAAACCGCCAGCCCTCCTCTCTCTCTCATTCTCTCTTCTCTCTCTCTTCCTTCCCGGCAATGTGGGCGGCCACGGCTGGGTCGGGCCCTAGGCCAGCGAGAGCTCCTCCCCGGCCCTCTCCCTCCACCTCCCTCTCGCGGCTCCTCTCCTCCCCCTCCGCTCACCCCTCACCAGAATAGATCGACCGGTGAGGAGGGGCGGCGGGGCGAGGAGCGGCGGCCGGGGCCAGCTAGCGGCTCCCATCTCGTGGCGGCGGCCAAATCCGGCATGGCGGCTGTGGTGCGGGGTAGCGGCGGTGGCGGCCGGATCCGGCACGATAAGCGGCTGCCTCTGACCATGGCGGGGCGGCGGCTGTGGCTGCGGGTGGCTCGGCACGTTCGGCCGCGTCGTGGAGGCGCGGCACCCGGCGGCCGGCGAGGCCACCTGTGGCGCGACCTTGGGCTGTGGCCGACGAGGCCACCTGCGGCGGCGGCGCAGCCTTGGGCAGTGCGCCCTCGGGCTGCAGTCGGGGAGGGAGGGCTACCTGCGGTGGCGGCCATTTAGTACCGGTCAATAACACCGACCAGTACTAAAGGATGACATTTAGTACAGGTCGGCATCTTAGCTCAGTACAAAATAGGCCTCCACGGCTACTTTAAAAGGAAAGCATCTCGCATCAAGTCACATGAAATGCATAGGTGGGTTGTTAAGGAAGCTACACGCGAGTCTAGAGGTTGTGGGTTCCAATCCTCACAGCTGCGTTCATTTTTTATTTTCTAGGTGGTGTGAGTGGTATTTAGTACCGGTCCTAGAAACCGGTACTAAATGGAGCTCCAGTTAGTACGGGCCAGCCGGTACCGGTACTAAAGGCTCCTACGGCGCGGTACTAATGGCACTTTTTCTTGCAGTGGCAGGATATCAAAAATGGTCCAATCTTGCACCTGGAGTGCTTGTAGCAGGGGATACAAGCAAGGCGAGAGAGGGAGGGAAGCCCCCAAGTCTCTGCTAGAAGTGGAGTCGGCTCAGATGAGTGCTCAGTAGTCCCTGAACGTCCTCTTGGAAAAGAGAAGCCAGAGAGAGAGACTAACCAGCCAGCAGCCTCGGCTAAAGGAAGCCCGCCCCCTCCTTTTATAGTCACAAGGAGGGGCGGGGTACATGAGTTGGGGCATAGAAGTCGTCGTTTTCCCCTGAATAGCGGGGTACAGTGGTTGGATACTGTAGGAAGTACACTGTGGGAAGGCGGCGCGTGTCGCTGTCGTCCTGGATTTCGTCCTTGGTTCTGTGAGGATCGCGCCGGTCGTCCTACAGTGTCCCTGTAGGCGGCGTGGTCGTCGCTGATGTATGGTCTCCTATATATGGCACGGTGGCATTCAGTGGGCCCTACGGATTAGGGTCCTGCACGCACCAGCGGCAGTGGTAGCGGGGCGCGCGGCGGCCCTGGACCCCCTGGTCGGAGTGCGGGCGTGCACACTAGGAGGTCCGGGGGACACGCGGAGGTCCTGGACTCCACAAGGGGGGAGGTTCGGGGCCCCGCCCGTGCGTGCTGAGTGCCCCTCTTGGAAGGACACGTGACATCGCCGGACCCCCTTCCCCAGCAGGGATGTGAGTCCGGATGGTCGGTGTCGGCAGAATGGTACGGGAGCAGTGCCGAGCCTGTCTTGTCCCGTATCATTGGTCCCACAGTGTTGCTATAGCAACTGGGGCGGCGGAGCGGTGACCGAAGTCAGCGGATGGGACCCTGGTCACATCCACTGTGGGAGTGACAGTCTGACACCGCCCGTCCTTTGAGCCGTGGCGGAGTGGCTGGCCTTTAATGCCTTCGTACGGCGGTCGGTTGGGCGGCGGGGCCGTTTGTCCCTTGTGCCGAGAGATGGCCTCGAGCGAGGCGGAGATGAGTCACCCACTCGAGGGTAGATCCGCTACCCTCGAGCAAGGCAGAGGTGTGTTGCGCGGTCGAGGGTCCCAAGGGAGCCCTCGAGCGAGGCGGAAAATGAGTCACCCGCTCAAGGGTAGGTCCGCTACCCTCGAGCGAGGCGGAGATCGTTTTCGCGGGTTCGAGGGGGATGCGAATGGGCCGCATGCTGGGCTTCTTTGAGTCCTTTCCTTTCTTCCGGATGGGAAGCAGGCCGTGGGCCTTCGTGGGCCTAGTTGCCTTAACAGGTGTTTGTGTTTTTAAAGCGATCTTAGTACCCCGATTAGGGTGCCCCTAATCGTGGTACCTGACAGTAGCCTCCGAGGCTTTGGCCGAGTCAATGGATTCGACCAAAGGGTGATTCGGCGATTTCCCCTTTGACGTGATCAGTCAATGCTGCGCACCCGCCAGACGCGCCTGAGCGCCAGCCCGGCGGATGTGACAACATGCCGGTCGGGGTAGTACGCCTGCGGGGGGAATACTTCGAGGCGCGCGTCTCTTTATTTGTTTGAAGGACAAGACGTGTCCGCGCGCTGAGGGGGGCCAGGGTGACGGTGGCACCCGATGCTCGGCAGCTGGTGCGCCCATCGCGCTGTCACGCAGATCTGGCCTTGGCCCAGGCGTTCCTGTTTGCCTTGTGGCACGCCATTCGAGGGCAGCCGGACAGAGCCGACACTGCCCCGCTTAGCGTCCAGGGGCTCAGCTCCGCTTTATTTCATTCGGTCGTGTCTCGGCGCGGGGACCGAGGACATCCTTTGCTTGTGGAGCGCCGCTTCGTCATGGGCGAAACAAGCCTCCGCCATTTGATAAGCTTGAAGCTTTGTGTCCGGCGTAGGTATAAATAAGGGTCATGGGGTTCCCTTTCTTCTGCAACCTCTCAGCTCTTTCTTCCAGTATTGCCCTAATTTTGTAATGTTTACTCTGCCCTTTTGTGACCAGCCCCCGGATGGGGCGGCCTGGCTTTTTTAGGCTTTTGGCGCTAGAAGAAAGCTTGCGAGCGGTGGGGGAAGACCGGAGTGGGCGTGCGCACCATCCCTCAGCTTCAGTGGGATCAGCAGAAGAGCATTGGGCCCATGGGGTCCTGCTCCTGCGATGTCCCCTAGCCTGAAGGGGGATGGAGACGCCTGACCGTGGCGCTGGCGCCAGGTCTGGCGGCTGTTTTTCGCATCGTCCCCCCCGGCGACAAGGTTGCTCTCGGGGAGATGGTGTGGAGGGCGCTGTCTGCCAGCTCGACCCCCCGCGTGGTCTTCGATGGAGGAGACGCTAGAAGCAGGCTTGCAAGGAGAGCGTCCCGCAGGACCCGTGAGGTCTGGGGGCTACTTCTCGCATCCCTAGTAGCCTCGCTGTTGCGTCAGCCAGGGGCCTGGTGCCTTTGTTCGTTGCTCGCTCCTCCCCAAGACAGGGAAAATTGCCACGTAGGTGGCAACGTGTTTGTATCTTTCGACGGCTTCGCGCCGGTAACCCTTTGTAATCTTTTATTTGCATTTGAGCAATAAGGTCCCCTTTCCCCTCTACGGGGAGGATTATCGAGGGTATAGAGGTGTATAAAGAGTTACGACCCTCGAATATGTGTGAAGTCTCCTCCGCGGGGCCTTGGAGGAGCGTTCGCGCTCGTCCAAGGGCTACAAACGTTGTCCCACTGGGTAGCTTTACTGGGATGACCGTCCAGCGTCTTTTTCAGCCGGCATCGACACTTTTTCAGTCGGCCTCAGCACTCTCAGTGCTGGTACAGTGACCCGGCGTTCAGCTTAGCCGTTAGGGGAACGTACGCTAATAGCCGGGGGGGTTCGGTTATACACGTGGAGCTTCATATTCGACGGTTGTCGATTTATTCGAGGGTGCGGTTTTGAACCGTGGCGTGCGAGGAGCCCCCGAGCCCAGGCCCATATGAAGGCGTTCAGGGGAACCCTCGACTTTGATTACGACCCTCATCGCCCTTCCGCAGGGAGGAGGGGTGAAGCGCACCATGCTACCCATGCCCGGGCCGCGAGCTATGGCTGCTTCAGTGAGCTATTAGCGGGTTGTTCAAGCGGACGTCCGTGCCCCGTTCGATAAGGGTCGGCTCGTGGTCCATAGACACGTCACATAGAGCACTTGCGAAGGTTCGCTAGGCGGGGCTCGGACCCATTCGATAGGGTCCGAGGGCTCGATGCTCTCCCTCGATGGGATCCCCCTTCTAGGCACCCTCGACTGGCCTTGAACACTGCGTAGGATGTCTCGAACTTCGCGTTCGAGGGTAGCTTGTATGGCACATCCCTGTAGTCCCTGACTCTGGTGATCTGGGGCGCCTGTCGAACCCCCTGAAGGGCCAGGCTTCGAACCCCTGATCAGTAAGGCCTCGAAATGCGGTTCCTTCGAGGGTAAAGAGACCCCTTGAAGGAATATTTTGTCGTGATCTGAAAACGTCGCAGAGTCGCGAGCCACGCGCGCGGGTCTTCTGCTGGTGGGGGCGACGTGGCCCGATTTGTGCGGTGCGGTGTGGGCGCGCCTTTTCAGGCGACAGCCTCAGGCAGACGAAGCGGCGTGGGCGGCGGCTGACGGATGGGATAGCGCAACAGTCGCGCCGCGCCCGCCGGTTACTGTGCCGCATTTATTGCTGCGTGCGCGCGTGGGAGACTCCGCGGCCGTGGGGCCCATCCGTCAGCGATAGCAAAATCTACCGCATTCAATGCGGTAGATTTGGGCTGCGGCTGCGGATGCGCCCGTCATGGTGAATAAAGATGAAGAGAAAGGGGATGTTTTGGGTTCACCTGGCCATTTGCCTCCATCCTGCTTTGCCTTCTCCGCCTCCGTTGCTTCCTGAACCCGTAGCCAAGAGCGAGAAGGAGGAGGAAGAAGGAGAAAGAGAGAGAGAGAGAGAACCTTAGCTGTTTCGGAGCCTTCATTCCCGCATCCCCCCTCGAATCGAAGACATGTCGGACATCCAGGAGCCTTTGCCGTGGGGGAAGTCCTCCGCCACCATGGCTGTCCTGCAGCAGTTGGTCGCCGACCGGCGGCTGCCGCGGATCACCGACTCGGGGGCGCCGGCGTGGATTTCCCCACATCCGGACGAGACCGAGCCGAAGCCCCCGCAAGGCTACGTCGTGAGCTTCGTGCGCCTTCACGAGCGAGGCTTCGGCGTCCCCGTCAGCAGATTCATGAGGGCTTTGTGCGAGTACTACGGAGTGGAGCTGCACAACTTCAGCCCCAACTCCATCTCGCAGGCGGCGGTCTTTGTCGCCGTCTGCGAGGGGTACCTCGGCATCGAAGCCCACTGGGACCTCTAGGTCCATCGGTTCCGTGGCGAACTCTTCGTCGAGAACGTGCGGGGCCAAACGAGGCGGTTCGCGCGCACCGGTTGCCTGACGCTCCACGTCCGCCCGACCCGGAGGAATTTTTACATCTCGAGCAAGATGACGACGAACAACGCCGGGTGGAGTCGAGGGTGGTTCTACCTTCGGAACTACAAGGGCACGCTCCCGGCGTTCACTAACAGAGTTCTTCGGGAGCGACCGCCGAAGTGGGACTGGGTGGTGTCTCCCTCGTCGCAACAAGCCAGGCTTGAGGGCCTCACCGACGCGCTGGTGCGTCTGGCGAAGAAGGGGCTGACGGCAGCGGCCGTCATCGCGAACTTCCACCGGCAGAGGGTTATCCCTCTCGTGGAAAGGGCCCTGCCGATTTTCGAGCTCACCCCCAGGAGCAAGGTGGAGGGCTCGAGGACGTCGAAAAAGCTGCTTTCCCACACCGCCGCCGCCCGTAGGGCGAAGTACGCGGTGGCGGAGTTCCCTCAAAATCCCGAGGACCTCTGGAGGATCAAGATGCGCCCCGAGCCGGGGTACATTTATCTGGTAAGTTTTGATTTCAAATCCGCTGTATGTTGTGTGGTCCCCTTTTCCTGACCCTATCTTGGGCGTGCTTTGCAGGGGTTGAGGTGCAACACCTCGAAGCCCCCGGTCCCGGAACAACGCCTAATCAATCGTCTCCACGCGGAGAAGATGAAAAGGCGGAAGGACGCGATGGAGGCAAAGGCCGAGAGGAAGAGGAAGAGAAAGGCGAAGCACGACAAGGAGTGTAAGCTTGCTCGTGCGGAGGGGAAAACACGGCCCGCCACGCCCGAGTCCTCGGAGGAGGAGGAGGAGGAGGAGGCCTCGGATGCCGAGGACCATGCTCTGAGGAGCGACGGGGAATCCGCGGGCGCGAGCCCCCCGCCGTTATACCTGTGGGATGACGACGAGGGGGAGCCGGTGGCGCCGGAGGTGATGAGGGCCATAGCAGAGTCCTCGGCGCACCCATCCCTCGAGGGGGCTGAGCGGGGGTCGTCGCCTCTGGCGGCCGGTGAGGAGACGCCTGCGCCCCAGGTGCTGGTCCGTGGCGATGAGGCTGCGGCGGGCGAGGAGTCGTCCGTGCTGGCAGCCTCAAGTCACCAGGCCAACACGAGGGGGGCGCCCTCAGGGCAGTCTTCGAGGGGTGGCACGGTGACTCGGGCCCGAAGAAGCGCCACGAGGAAGCGGAGCATGAGTGCTCGATCCGGGTAAGCAGACCTCGCTTTCGTTTTTGTTGCGTGTTTGGTGGGTTTCTCGATCCTGTTGTCCTCAACTCGTGTTCTTCGATTTCCAGCCCTGGGGCCGTCCCCAAAGATGCGGTGCAGCTTGCCCCAGCCAAGTGTGGCAGAATCACCTGAATTATCCCGGCTCAAGTGGGCAGGCCAGCACCATAAAGGCAACACTAGCTCAACGCACTTCAAACGGAACAATTCTTGGTCTGTCGGGTAACATCCCGATACAACCACCGGTTCTTGGATCGAACAAGCATACCCCGCACGAAGGCGAGTCCAGAGATATTACAACCACAAGTTTTGCATCACAGGCATAAAAGTTATTACAAACCAGTTCTAAAACATTATTACAAGTACAAACTTTTAAAAAAAGCAGTTATACAAACCATAAGGGTAAAGTTTCAGAGTTTAAACAGCGGAAGGTAAAACACGACGGCTACAACACGTCGTAAAATGGTACCAAGCTAGCCCAAGCAAGGTATCACTCGCCAGGGTCATTGCCGGCCGAAGACGTATCCCACTCGACGGACCAGCCAGGAGGCAAAGAGCAAGGATAGGTCAAACTAGCGACCTGGTCCTCAAGACTCAAACCTGAAAAAGAGTTTCAACAGCAAGGCTGAGTATTCTAATACTCAGCAAGACTTAACCGTCAACGGGTCTAAGTAACCCACTTTGGCTAGACTATGCAAGGTTCTGTGAGGCTTTGGTTTTCCTTTTGCTGAAAAGCAATAAAGAGTAGGTCCTTGTTTTCAAGTTTTAGCTTTCAAGATTCTAGTTGATTAACCATTCTATGTAAGCAACTACTATCCAATCATGGTAGAAAATTAAGCAAACAACAAGATTGATAAATAATATTGTTGCTCTTATTACTCTGTGTGGCAAAGGGATCAAGCAGTCTCATATCATCGTGAGAGGCGGACGATTCTGAATCGAAATTCAACCTTGCAAGGATAAACCTAGCACACACGTCTGGAACACCGTCGGGTCATTCCCAAACAACCGTTGACCTTTCTTTCCGGCTTGTGGATAGTGCCACTCTCCCCGACTATAGGGCTCCCCCTCGTCCCACAGGGCACATTCTCTCGTCCCATAGGGCACTCTATACCTCGTCCCTCATAGTCGTAGTGTTGCGCAAAATAAAACCTATCTCTAAGAGAGAGTGGGAGGTATATCCACTCCCCGGTCCAATCGGCTACTAGGCTTGCCGCGTACCATATTTACGGCATGTGGCTAGTACTTTCAAAAACTTAACCACCGCTACCACACACCGCGACCTTAGCAAGTTCATCAACACAGACGGGGTCTCACATAAGGTCATGAAATCGAACACAACCCCGTCTGTCGTCCTTATATTGATAACAGAAAGGTAAACAAGCAGTTCCTATAAAGCTCGCGAGTGACAGGCAATCACTCGACTTTTACCGGTCCTATAAGCTTAGCAAGTAGTCGAACTCAAGTCTAGTTTTCAGTACATAGGTTCCTAGGATCATGCATCTAGGGTTTCAATTCAATTCCTAAGAACTGTAAATGCACAAGTAAGTAACAACAGTAAATGATCATAATTTGAAATATGGGTTATGTCCGGGGCTTGCCTTCTCGGTAGTTGCTAACTATTTCAGCTCTAGGCTCTTCCGAACTTTGGTCCGGGGCTTCAGTCAGTTAGTTCCGAAAAAGGGATTAATTAGATACTGTGAATTTTTCATGATTTTATCTACATAGACATCAGTTTAGCAAGATTCATTTTTAACTCCTGTTCTGGTCATGAACTGATGCTCAAACTTCATGTACAAGCTAAGATACTCCAAAAGAACACTCAAGAAAATTTCCATGATTTAACATCAGCATAAACTATTTAACATAATTAAAGTCTATTAAACAAGGATTAAATCAAATAAATAGCTACGCAAGAGAACTGACCACGAAATTTTTATAGAAATACTAGTGTCACATGAGTAAAACACCATAAAAATTTCAGAGCAAGACATGATTTCAATCATCAGTTAAGGAAAAGACAAAACAATTAGTATTTATTTACCTAGTGACACAAAACCATTTATACAGCAAAAAAAATTGCAACAAACACCTAGCTTATTATGATTCTACTGCAAAGAGCTACTCTCAAGGATTCCAAAACATCCAAGTTTACATTTTTCTAAATTTCCTACGATTTTCTATGGAATTTCAAAGTTTACTGCAAATATTACAAAGGAGTCCCTGCTGGCACTATTCATATGAGTCACTGACTATTCAAATAACCCCCTGGGTTTTCTTGTCTTTCAACCCGAGGTCCTTGGCCCGGTTTGGGAAGGGGAACAGGGGAGGGAGCGCCGGATCCCGGCGGCGTGTGTCGCCGGCGGCGAGGGGAAGGGGTCCAGGGAGCTAGAGGGGACCACGGCGCACATGTAGAGGGTCTTGGGTGGGGCTGAGGTGGACTGAGGCGACGGCTCAACGGATCCCGGCGGCCGGCGGTGAGCTGTGTTGACGGAGGCGGCGCTCCGGCAGTGGGAGGGCGTCGAGGAGTGGGGGAAAAGCCTCACGGGAGCAAGGTGAAGCTGCTAAGGTGGTTGGGAGGGGCGGAGCAATACTAGAATGACAGGTCTACGGCGAGCAGGGCGGCGGCGGAGCTCGGCTACGGCGGCGGGGTGGTTCCGGTGGTGGTCTGAGGGCGGGATTAGGCTTGAGAGCTGCGCGAGGTCGATGCAAAGCTAATTGTGGGGTCGATTGAGGGCGGGGAAGGGCGGAGGGAGGGGTTCGACGGTGAGGTCGCGTTCACCGGAGCTCGGGCGGGCGGCGGCGCTGTTCTGGGCGAGCGGGGAGCAGAAAAGGGCAAATGCGTGAGGGGAAAAGAATACGGGAGTGCCACTAGTTCTGGAGCGCGCGCGAGATAGAGCTCCGGGGTTCTACAGCGGGCCAGCCACGGCGGCGTCGCGGTGGCGGCCGGTGGGGGGTTCTTGGCGGTGTGGCGTGCATGCACCAGGCCAGCGGAGCAGCTTGGGTGGCGACGGGGACCTTCCAGGCGACGTGTGGAGGCCAGCGCAACGCAAGAGGGGGCCCGGGGGCGACCCAGAGCGGCGGGAGGCGCGGCGACGCGCCGGCGACAGCAGAAACAGAGGGGCAAGTTGGAGGTGGAAGACAGGGACCTAAATGCAATTTCCAAAATTTCAGGGACCTGAATGCAAAAAAGCAATAACTTTAAAACTAAATCTCAAATGAAAAAGTGCCCAACATGAAAGTTGTTCAATTTTTCAAGATCTACAACTTTGATGTTGTGCAAAAATTTATTTGATCAAAGATTCAAGAGCTAATTTTGAAAACATGGAAAGGATTTTGAATTCCAGGAATTTTGTCTTTTTCAATGAATTTTCACTTTAAATTTAGACTTAAAAGCAAAATTTGCTGCCATGCAATAAATTCACTGAATTTTGCAAAAACACCCTCCACAAAGCTATAATTACACATTCAATTCAAATTAAACTAAAGAAAGACCCTTGCATAAAATCAATATTACACATATAACCTTTATAATTACAAAAAGGTCCAATTTCAAGCAAAACAAGCACATGATGTATAAAAGGTATGCAACACTAATGTGCAGACATCTAGGGTGTCACACCAAGGCTCTCAAGACTGGGGCACGAAGCACACCACACACGGCGCCGCAGCCCCTGCCTGCTGTGGACCTCGAGGCGGCGGCCGCGAGGCTACGGGAGGCCATGGCTCGGGGTGCCCAGGCGGCGCAGCAAGCTCGGGCACAGGAGGAGGAGGGTGACACCGGCCAGAGCAGTGCCGAAGCAGCCGCTCCGGCTGCCGACGCCGGGGAGACTGGCCAGGGCGGTGTGGACGGCACCACCCTGGCAGTTACTGAAGTTGAGGCCGGTCAGGGCAATGCGGCCAGCGCCGCCCGATCGGACACAGGAGGAGAGACCGGCGGGGGCGCGCTGGAGCGCCCTTCCGACCGTGTCGAGGAGGAGACCCTCGTCTTCGAGCCCCCGAGGGCCGAGGGCGAGGGAGTCGCAGAGGAGGAGACGGCGCAAGAGGCGCCGATGGTGGAAGGAGCTCCCGTCCCGGGGCCCGTGGAGGCCCGGGACGAGGGTACTGTCGTGGTAGTGCCCGTGCCAACGGCGCAAGGGGGCGTGACGGCGGTGGTGGAGCTGCCGGACAACAGCGAGGAGTACGGGGACTCGATGGACATCGACCCCGCTGCTGCGGCAAGCGCCACCGCGCACATCGCCGAGTTCGCGTCAGCCAGCGCGGGCATGCTCGAGGCGGGGACGTCCGAGGGGGGCTATCTCGGGGCGATCGTTCCGTCCGGGGTCCCCTTGGAGTTCCTTCGCAAGGAGTAAGAGGAGGAGGAGGCCTGGAACAAGCAGATGGGCGTGGGTCGCGAGATCTTGCAAGCCCTCGACCGCGCCTTCACACTCCACCAGAATGCGGATTACTAGGTCAGCCAGGTAAATGCTTCCCCCCCCCCCCCCGAAAATTGCTCGGATTTGGTTTAACTTTTACGTGTCTTCACCCACGTCCTCCCCTTTGCAGCAGCTGAGGGAAATCTCGCGCGAAAAGAGCGCCGAGATGAACCGGCTGTACTCCCAGCTGAGCTAGCTCGGGCAGCACAACGCTGAGCTGGTACTCAAGAATATTGACGCCAACGTGAAGATGGCGGATCTGGGAATGTGTCAGCAGGCGCTGGAGGAGGAGCTGGCGTGGGTTGCTGGTGAGCGGGACATCCAGAGGGCGGCAGTGGAGGAGAAGGCCCGGGAGGCCGAGGCACAAGCTGCCGAGCTGCAGCGCCTTCGGACGGCGCTCGAGGATAGAGCTCGGGAGGCTGAGGCGCAAAGCGCCGAGCTGCAGCGTCTCAGCACCACGCTCGAGCAGCAGAAGACCGAGCTCCTCCACAGAGAGGTAGCCGTGGTTGCGCTCAACGGGACCCTCCGGGAACAGGGCGAGGCCCTCGAGGAGAAGGGGTGGCTCTGCAGAACATGGGGGCTACCCTTAAGGAGAAGGAAGCATCCTTGTCCTCGCTCGAAGAGGCCGCTCGAGCCCAGAGGAAGGAGGCGCAGAGGAACATCACGGGTGAGTACCTTCGATTTTTCATTGATTTGTTACTTTTCATAACTGACGTTGGTTTCCTTTGCTCAGAGCTGAGGCAGAAGGTGGCGGACGAGGCCGCGGCGAAGGAAGCGGTCCACACCGCGCTCACGGCGGCGCAGATGGAGTTTGCTGAGCTGGAGCAGGCCGCCGTGAGCGTGTGTCAAGAGCTCGAGGGGGAGGGTGCCGTCTCGGATAGTTCGGTGATCAGCCGCCTACGCACGCTAGGCGGCCGGATTGCCGAACACGCCAAGAGCACCTTCCGTCTCGGTGTCCTGCGGGCTCCCACCGTGGCCTCGACACACTACCTAATGGATCTCCAGAGGGTGTCGTCGGGGTACGTTGTTCCCGATGATGCGGATGCGGACGCCGCGTCGGCCATCATGGACGAAGCCGATGCAGCCGCGGAGGAGTTCGCCACGATCCTCACCGAGAAGCTAGAAGCAGACATCCCTCCCATCGCCGAATTCGACGCCCCTGAGGGCCCGCAAGGGGGGATGATAGCCTGTAGGAAAACTGGGCCTCGAAGCCCATGTAAATAGATTAGTGTTTATCATAGTCGCGCTTTGTAATCGCATCCTATGAATATAAGAGATTTTATTTTCATAATTTGAATGTGTGGCCCGTCGAGGCCTTGTGCGTTCGAGCCTATATTTCTTTACTTTTTTTCTGTGTTCTTCGTATGCGACTTAGATAAACATCTGCGAGGAAGTTCGCGTTCATAAGCAACGTAGGCGTAGGGTGGTGAGGGGGGTGCCGTATCCCGGAGGCGTAGGAGGCCCCATGACTCGGCCAGCCCCGTACCGTAGTTGCTTACGCCTCGCGTCCATTTTTTCCAAGGATACGAGAAGCTTAGGGTCGAGACGGAAATATTTCGAAAAAATATTGGCGACTTTTTGGGGACGTTCGGGGTTCCCCCCGTAGTAGCCCCCGAGGGAGGCTCGGCTTTGCCGAGGGTAAAGCCGAGCGTACCTCAATGTTCGTGCGCACCCGAGCCCTCGAGGGTCTGGAAGGTTCCCAAAAAGCAATAAGTAAAGCGTACTTCCTTATTATTTCGGGAAATTGAAAATGCGAGTACGAACAATATACAAATAGCTTGAAATGCTAAGGATAGAAGCGACGTAGCTATTGTATGTTCCAAGCGTTGGTGAGGACTTCGCCGTTTTCGTTCGCCAGTTTGTACGTGCCGGGTTTGAGCACCTCGGCGATTATGTACGGCCCTTCCCATGGAGGTGAGAGCTTGTGGCGGCCCCTGTTGTCCTGTCGGAGCCTCAGCACCAAGTCCCCTTCGTTGAGGTCTGGGCGCCGAACCCTCTGCACTTGATACCTTCGTAAGGACTGCTGGTAGCGCGCAGAGTGGAGGAGCGCCACGTCTCGAGCCTCGTCCACTTGGTCCAGCGAGTCTTCGCGAGCTCGCTGGTTTTATTGCTCTTGGTATGCCTTGAGCCTTGGCGATCCGTATTCCAAGTCAGTGGGGAGAATGGCCTCGGCGCCGTGGACGAGGAAGAACGGGGAAAAACCCGTGGCTCTGCTTGGGGTCGTCCTCAGGCTCCAAATGACCAAGGGTAGCTCCGTGAGCCACCTCCGGCCGAACTTGTTCAGCTTGTTGAAGATTCTCGGCTTCAGTCCCTGGAGGATCATGCCGTTGGCACGCTCCACTTGCCCGTTGGTCTGTGGGTGTGCCACAGCCGACCAGTCCACACGTATGTTCAAACTGTCGCAGAACGCCAAGAACTTCTTGCCTGTGAACTAGGTGCCGTTGTCGGTGATAATCGAGTTCGGGACCCCGAACCTGAAGACGATGTCAATGAAGAACAGAACTGCTTGCTCGGATTTGATCTTGCCGATGGGTCGAGCCTCGATCCACTTGGAAAACTTGTCGACCGCCACCAGCAAGTGGGTGAAGCCCCCGGGCGCCTTCTTCAGCGGACCGACGAGCTCTAGTCCCCACACGGCGAACGGCCACATGATGGGGATGGTCTGCAGAGCATGGGCCGGGAGGTGTGTCTTTCGAGCATAGAACTGGCAACCCTCGCAGGTCCGCACAACGTCGGTGGCGTAAGCGACCGTGGTGGGCTAGTAGAATCCTTGCCGGAACACGTTACCCACGAGGGTGCGCTGCGCAGCGTGATGGCCGCATATGCCGGCGTGGATGTCGCGGATCAGCTCCTTGCCCTCGGGGACGGGGATGCATCGCTGCATGACGCCCGAGGGACTGCGCTTGTATAGCACGTCGTCGATTAGAATGAAGGACTTGGCCCACCTAGCGAGGCGCCGCGCCTGAGCGCGGTTTGAGGGTAGGACCCCTCGAGTCATCCAGTCAATGTACTGGACGCGCCAGTCTCGCGAAGTGGGGGCCGCATCGACTTCCATTGCTTCGGCCTTGTCAGCGGAGGTGGTCCCGAAGTCAATGTCCATGGGCTCGACCCCGTCCGCCGGGGGGTTCCCTCCGGGGGACCCGGTGGACGAGGGGCCCGGCTCCGCCGGATCTTTGAATTCGGCGGAGCGCTTGGTGATGTCGTGAGCGAAGATGTTCGGGGGGACGGTGGTCCGCCCCGACGTGATCTTGGCTAATTCATCGGCGTCCTCGTTGTACTTGTGTGGGACGTGATTGAGCTCAAGGCCATCGAATTTGTCTTCGAGGCGGCGCACTGCGCTGCAGTACGCCTCCATCTTCGGGTCATGACAGCTAGACTCCTTCATGACTTGATCGACGACGAGTTTAGAGTCGCCGCGCGCGTCGAGGCGTTTGACGCCGAGCTCGATGGCGATGCGGAGGCCACTGAGAAGGGCCTCGTACTCCGCCATGTTATTGGAAGCGGGGAAATGCAAGCGTATCACGTACCGCATGTGTTCTCTGAGGGGTGAGATGAAGAGGAGGCCGGCACCGGCGCCGGTTTTCATCACCGATCCATCGAAGTACATAGTCCAGCATTCGCCCTGGATTTGTGGTGGGGGTAGCTGAGTGTCCGTCCACTCAGCCACGAAGTCAGCCAAGATTTGGGACTTGATTGCCTTGCGGGGGGCATAGGTGAGTGTTTCTCCCATCAGCTCCACAGACCATTTGGCAATTCTACCCTCGACTTCCCGGTTGCGGGCTATCTCTCCCAAGGGGGAAGACGAGACCACGGTGATGGGGTGAGCCTCAAAGTAGTGGCGCAGCTTGCGCCGAGCCAAAACCACTGCGTAGAGCAGCTTTTGAATCTGCGGATAGCGTGTCTTAGTTTCAGACAACACCTCGCTGATGTAATATACCGGTCATTGGATGGGCAGAGTATGACCCTCCTCTTGTCTTTCGACCACGATCACCGCGCTGACCACTTGGGTCGTCGCAGCTACGTACAGATAGAGGGGCTCGCCGTCCGTAGGTGGTGTGAGAATGGGGGCGCGAGTGAGCGATGCCTTCAGCCTTTCGAGGGCTTCTTGGGCTTCGGGGGTCCACGTGAAGCGCTCGGTTTTCCTCAAGAGTCGATACAGGGGTAAGCCTTTCTCGCCGAGACGCGAGATGAAATGGCTAAGGGATGCTAGGCATCCCATGACCTTCTGTACCCCCTTTAGGTCTCGGATCGGTCCCATCTGAGTGATGGCCGAGACTTTGTCAGGGTTGGTGTAAGGAACATGGCACCATTTATGCCATTTCAAGTGATTTTGGTGATCGAATGACAACACAACACTTGGACTAATATGATTGTTAAGATGACCATTCTCAGGCTTTTAGGTTCAAGTGATGACAAAGAGAAAGAGAAGATAGGCATAGCAAGGCCCGAAGGGCTGCCCCTTCGGATCAGGAGCACCGGAAGAACCGATGCCTAAGCATTGGTGCATCCGACGCTTGTCGGAAGAACCGGCGCTATGAAGTTTGGTGCAGAAGGAAATCTAAGCCAAAGTCAGCCTATAGCCACCGGTTGAACCGACGGGTCAAAAAGGGGGCATCGGTGCATTGGGCGTCCTATGTTCCAGAGACGATGTCAAGACCCCAGGAGAAGATTCTTCAGCACCGGTTGAACCGGTGAAGCATCGGTGCATACCATCGGTGTAATGACGTCAGCTGTCAGGAGAAGATTCTTAAGCACCGGATGAACCGGTGGTGCATTGGAACAAAGCATCGGTTCTTCCGGTGGTCACTGCATCAGCTGTCAGGACTTCAACGGCTACTTCGGTTTATGAGTGACCGGAAGAACCGACGCTACCCCTGCCAGAGGCATCGGTTCTTCCGGTGATACGCAGAATTTCAGCTGACCGTTGGAGCAACGGCTACAAGACTTGGTGGCCTATATATACGCCTCACCCCGGCCATTTGAAGAGTGCTGGAGTTGCTGGACATCCCACACACACCCAAGAACATCTCCAACCACCATAGAGCTTCATTGTACATCATATAGGCTTAAGCACACTTGTGAGAGTGCTTAGTGCTTGTAATAGGGATTAGTTCTTGCGAGAGCTCCCTTGAGAGAAGTCTTGCTGCGGCAAGCAACTTGTGATCCGTCGTGTGACCCTCCGTCTTGGTGTGGAGTGGCAACGACACTTTGTGCGGGGGAAGAGGAGGCCCCCTCCTTGGTGGAGAAGCTCCGTAGTGGATTACGGCCGGGTGACCGAGAGAGACGGTGGCGGTGCACGAGACTCAGTGTCTTAGGGGCACTTGCCTTTGCTTGCCGGCATCGCCTTGGTGGCGAAGTGCAAGATGGTGATCGGAAGAGCCTCGGTGTCCCGTGGACGTAGGCGTTTGTGCCGAACCACGTTACATGACCGTGTCTACTCGGGAGTTTGCATCCCTCTTGCACTTACCTCTTTACTTACCGCATTACGTTTCCGCATTTACTCTATCTTGCGTACCTTTACTCTCCTAGTTAGTTTGTTTAGGTTTGGCTAGGTTGCAAGTCTTTTAGGGGTAAGTAGAGAGTAGCATAGATAAACCTTAGTCTTAACTAGCATATATAGGACGTGTTAGGTTTATCTTATGCAAAAGGTTTGAGCCCTAGGTTAAAAAGCAATTAGCGACCCTATTCACCCCCTCCCCCTCTAGGGTCGGACACCCCGGTGATCCTTACAGTTGGGTTCGATGCCCCGCTGGGAGACAATGAAGCCCAAGAGCATTCCTCGAGGCGCCCCGAACACGTACTTTTCGGGGTTGAGTTTCACCCCTTTGGCCCGTAGGCAATCGAACGCGATTTTGAGATCGGCAACCAGGCTGTCCGCCTTCCTGGATTTTACAACAATATCATCGACATATGCCTCTATGCTCCGCCCGAGATGGTCTCCGAAAACGTGGAGCATACATCGCTGGTATGTGGCTCCGGCGTTTCTGAGGCCAAAGGGCATCGTAACGTAGCAGTACATGCCGAAGGGTGTGATGAAAGAAGTCGCGAGCTGGTCGGACTCTTTCATCTTGATTTGGTGGTAACCGGAATAGGCATCAAGAAAGGATAGAAGTTCACATCCCGCAGTAGTATCTACAATCTGATCAATTCGTGGCAAAGGAAAGGGAACCTTTGGGCATGTCTTATTTAAACTGGTGTAATCTACACACATCCTCCAGTTTCCACTCTTTTTCTTCACTAATACTAGATTAGCTAGCCACTCGGGATGGAATACCTCTTTGATGAATCCGAGCGCCAGAAGTTTCTGCAACTCCTCGCCGATCGCAGGCGCTGCTTCACCGGCTTGGAGTTGGGTCGGACATCAAGGGAGTGCTCGGCGACCTCCCTCGGTATGCCAGGCATGTCCGAGGGGCTCCACGCAAAGATGTCTGCGTTGGCGCGGAGGAAATCGACGAGTACCACTTCCTATTTGCCGTCGAGGTTGGCGCTGATCTGCAACGCCTTGTCGTCGGAGTGGTTCGGATCGAGGGGCACCTTCTTGATACCCTCGGCGGGTTCGAAGCTCCCGGCGTGTCGGTGCATGGAGTCCAAGGCCTCGCTTGCCATTTTGTCGAGGGTGGCTGCGAGGGCCTCGTCCTCCGCTTGAGCCTCCGCGCGCTCAACGCGCTCAATGTCGCACTCGTAGGCATGCTCGAACGAAGAGCCGATGGTGATCACGCCCTTTGGACCCGGCATCTTGAGCTTGAGGTAGGTGTAGTTGGGGATGGCCAAGAACTTGGCGTAACAAGGACGACCCAGGATGGCATGGTAGGATCCTCGAAACCCCACCACCTCGAAAGTGAGTACCTCCTTGCGGAAGTTGGCTGCTGTGCCGAAGCACACAGGCAGATCGATCTGGCTGAGGGGTTGGACTCGCTTCCCCGGCGCGACGCCGTGGAATGGCGACTTACTGGGGCGAAGCTTGTCCAGTCCGATCTCCATGAGCTCCAAGGTAGGGGCGTACATGATGTTGAGGCTGCTGCCTCCGTCCATGAGCACCTTGGAGAAGCGAGTGTTGCCGATGATGGGGTCGACAACGAGCGGATACCGTCCCGGATGCGGGACGTAGTCGGGGTGGTCCTCGCGGCCAAAGGTGATGGTATCCTTCGACCAGTCGAGGTAGGATGGCGTGGCTTTGGTGACGGAAAAGACTTCGCGGCGCTCACGCTTGCGCTGCCGAGAAGTCATATTCGTCGTTGCTCCTCCAAAGATGAAGAAGGCGTTCTCCACTGGGGGAACTCGTTATCTCCACCTTTGTCGCTAGCATCATTCTTCTTGTCCTCGTCGCGATGCGTGACGCGGATGTAGTATTTCTTGAGCATTTCGCACTGCTCGAGGGTATGATTGACCGGGCCCTTGTGGTAAGGGCACGGCTTCTTGAGCTTGTCGTCGAATTGGCCACCACCGCCTCGAGGGGGGCCTCGAGGTCCTTTGCGGTCTGGGGCGGTGGCGAAGGCCTCCTCGAAGTCCTCTGCCTACCCCGACCCATGCTGGTTCGGTGGGACCGTCTTCTTTCCCTTCCTCCCCCGCTTCTGTTTCTTGGCGGGGGCGTTGGGCTTGGCGTTGCTGCCCTCCGCGGGCGCATCGTCCTTGCGCTTGATTTGTCGTCGAAGATGGCACCAACGGCCTCCTCACCGGCGGCGTAGTTGGTGGCAGTGTCGAACAGCTCATTGGTGTTGACGGGTCGGCTTCTCGCGAGCTCATGCACCAGGTTCCTGCAGGTCGTACCCTCGAGGAAAGCGTTGATGACCTCGATGTGGGTGACGCTAGGGAACTCGGTGCACTGCTTGGAGAAGCATCGCACGTAGTCACGCAGGGTGCACGTACGTGCCCTGGAAATTGCCCACGTAGATGTGGACCAAGTCGGCCCAGTTGTGGATCTGATCCACAGGCAGGTGCTCGAGCCACGTTCGTGTGGTGTCAGCAAGATGAAGAGGAAGGTTGCGGATGATGACCGCGTCCTCCGTCGCGCCGCCTAGCTGGCACGCTAGGCGGTAGTCATTGAGCCAGACTGCAGGATCAGTCTCGCCCGAGTATTTGACGAGGGTGTTGGGTTGTCGAAAGCGCGGGGGAAAAGATGCAGTTCGAATCTCCCGGCTGAACACCCGGGTGCCCGGAGGCTCCGGTGACTCACCCCTGTCGTGCTCAGGGTCGAAGCGTCCACCCCGTCGAGGGGTGTACCTCCTGCCGTCGATGACGTTGCGGGCATCGCCATCGCCAGTGCGCCCGCGAGTGTCACGGATTCGCTCCCTTACGGGAACTCTCCCGATGCGCTCGTGCACCGAGGGCGCCTTCGCACCGGGCGCTACGGCTGCCTTGCCCTTCCCCGCTGGGGGTGTGTGCACAGAAACCTCGCAGTCCTGATGCGCGGTCCCATCACACTGCTCCGGGGCTTTCGAGCGCATACGAGACGCAGAACTCTCGGCCTGCTGCACGGTAGCTTGCTCGATGAGCTCCTGTGCCTCGCGGCACAGATTGCGGCCCGAAGGTGTCGATGGCTCGGGCATAGCTTGGAGTAGGTAAGCCGTAGAGACGAGCTTCTCGCCTGCCGTCTTCAGCTCCGGAGATTTGTCGACGTTGTGGTCGGCCAGGATGCGCTCCCGTGCAACACGTCCCGCCGCCTGGGCATGTGCATCACGCGCGGTACGCTGCTGCTCGAGTTCGGCGCACAGCTCCTGGGTTTGTTGACGCTGCTCGTCGAACTTGGCTTGAAGCTCATTGAGCTGTGCCAGCTGAGCTTGTCGCGCCGCCAAGCTTGACGAAGAAGGGGCCACAAGCGGCACCACCGGTGGGTTTGCCTGCGCGTCCGCCCCGCCGTCCTCGTGGTTGCTCGGGGCGTTGTCGTTTTGCTCATCCGCGAGGTCCGCCATGAAGCACTCTCGGGAAGGATCGAAATCCCCCTCGCTGGAGTCTTCGGAGTAGGTGAGGCAGTAAGCCATTGCCAGCTGGAATGTGCGAAGAGCGTCGGGGTCGCGGACCCCGGAGTAGTCCTTGGCCTTATCGGCCGTAAAGTTGTTCATGAAGAAGTCGACGTCGTCGGCGATCGAGCTCGCCGTCTCGGGGTAGGATTCGTCAGGAGACGACGCGATGAGGCTGCGGATCGACAGAAGATGATGACCCGGTAGATCCTCATGCTCGATGAAGTTAGCGCTGGTTGATGAGGCGTGGACGGCAGCGTTGCGCATCCCAAAGGGGAAGGGCGACGCCGAAGTCGAGCCCCCCTGGGAGGCACTAATGCTGCAGCAGGTGACGATGTCGGCGCAGATGACGCCGAGGCACGTGATGACGAGGCAGTGGCCCCGCTAGTCGTGATGCTGAGCAGCGACATGCCAGCCTCGACCCAAGTGGGGGAGTTGTGGCGTGCCGCGCGACACCGCACCGCCCGCGCCTGTCGCGAATGTTGGCCCGAGTGCCTATTGCGCCGGGCTGGTGAAGTCGGGGTGACGGGGTTGCGTCCGGGCGAGAGGAGCTGCATGAGGTAACCGTTGTCGGTTGCTCTGAACTCGAGACTCCCAAACGAGATCACGCGTCCCGCTGGAAACGGATCCGAAACACCCATGGGGTATGGGTTGGATCTGCCCGCCATCCCTGGAGATCAAATAGGAAAAAGAGAGAAAAATGTCACGCCACGCCCCTACCTGGCGCGCCAACTGTCGGTGTCCCGACCCAGGGGGCCCGGATCCCAACTAGTAAATGCGGCGTGCTTCCTCGTCCCAGATGATGATGCAAGAGGCAACACAGTAACGCGCGGTTTATCCTGGTTCCGGCCGCGGGGCCGTACGTCCAGCAAAGGGGATGTGCGAGGGCACTGTATTATCTTGCACCCGGAGTGCTTGTAGCAGGGGATACAAGCAAGGCGAGAGAGGGAGGGAAGCCCCCAAGTCTCTGCTAGAAGTGGAGTCGGCTCAGATGAGTGCTCAGTAGTCCCTGAACGTCCTCTTGGAAAAGAGAAGCCAGAGAGAGAGAGACTAACCAGCCAGCAGCCCCGGCTAAATGAAGCCCGCCCCCTCCTTTTATAGTCACAAGGAGGGGCGGGGTACATGAGTGGGGGCATAGAAGTCGTCGTTTTCCCCTGAATCGCGGGGTACAGTGGTTGGATACTGTAGGAAGTACACTGTGGGAAGGCAGCGCGTGTCGCTGTCGTCCTGGATTTCGTCCTTGGTTCTGTGAGGATCGCGTCGGTCGTCCTGCAGTGTCCCTGTAGGCGGCGTGGTCGTCGCTGATGTATGGTCTCCTATATACGGCGCGGTGGCATTCGGTGGGCCCTATGGATTAGGGTCCTGCACACACCAGTGGCAGTGGTAGCGGGGCACGCGGCGGCCCTAGACCCCCTGGTCGGAGTGCGGGCGTGCACACAAGGAGGTCCGGAGGACGCGCGGAGGTCCCGGACTCCACAAGGGGGGAGATCCGGGGGCCGCCCGTGCGTGCTGAGTGCCCCTCTCGGAAGGACACGTGACATCGCCGGACCCCCTTCCCCAGCGGGGAGGTGAGTCCGGATGGTCGGTGTCGGCAGAATGGTAGGAGAGCAGTGTCGGGCCTGTCTTGTCCCGTATCATTGGTCCCACAGTGTTGCTACAGCAACTGGGGCGGCGGAGCGGTGACCGAAGTCAGCGGATGGGACCCCGGTCACATCCACTGTTGGAGTGGCAGTCTGACGCCGCCCGTCCTTTGAGCCGTGGCGGAGTGGCTGGCCTTTAATGCCTTTGTACGGCGGTCGGTTGGGCGGCGGGGCCGTTTGTCCCTTGTGCCGAGAGACGGCCTCGAGCGAGGCGGAGGTGTGTTGCGCGGTCGAGGGTCCCGAGGGGAGCCCTCGAGCGAGGCGTAAAATGAGTCACCCGCTCGAGGGTAGGTCCGCTACCCTCGAGCGAGGCGGAGATCGTTTTCGCGGGTTCGAGGGGGATGCGAATGGGCCGCATGCTGGGCTTCTTTGAGTCCTTTCCTTTCTTCGTGGGCCCAGTTGCCTTAATGGGTGTTTGTGTTTTTAAAGCGATCTTAGTACCACGATTAGGGTGCCCCTAATCGTGGTACCCGATAGAAATACTGGATAACGGTAGGGAATCGATAGTAAAAAACGGAAAGACCAACACATATAACCACTCTAAATGTTCAACTCAACGCAATGGATACTGCATAGTACATAGGCAAATAAAATAATACTATTAGTTATAGATGCCAATACCATTCGAAAGATCATTACACTACGATTCGAGTAACAACTCGTGCATAAGCACACTCCACACTTGACAGGTATTGGTCAAAAGTAAGAATTTCACATCTGAATTTGAAAATGAAAAAAAATAATAGAAAAGAAAAGATAGAAGCAGCTGCATGCCGCATGGCCTTACCTATCAGCTAGCACATGCACCGTAGCAAGGCACTGGCCAGCAAATGTCCGAGGCGCCAACAAGTGTGGCCCATGCGGCCCACAAGCACGGCAGCAGCCAGCTAGCAAAGCGCCAGCCGCCAGGCAACTCAATTAGTCCCGCCTTGCATACACAAGCTGAGAAAGGAGGAACCGTATCTTTTTGAATGCAACACGGGAAAAAATTTGGTACAAAAACAGAAAGTTCCTAATAAACTACGGGATCCGTGAATATAGTTGGGAAAAGTGACCAACTGTTTCTATTCCCTCTTTCGCCGAAATTTTCCAAAAAAATTTCTTGAAATTTGGATTTGGATTTTTAAAAAAATTAGATTAGATATTTGGTCGGAATACATGGTATACAGTGTCTGGTACGGGATTTTCCTGTTTCTACCTCCATCACAACAACGGTCGGTACGGGATTTTCCTGTTTCTACTTCCCTCACAACAACAACCTGGTGGTGCATTACGTGAAGGAGGTGGGGGTGACACTACATTACCCCAAGCTTTCGGATAACAACGGCATGTGGACTATGAAGATGAAGATCTTCATTTGTGCACAAGGTGTGTGGGCTGCCGTGGTGAACAAGGGAGGAGTTTATGAGAAGATGGACCAAATGGCTCTTGCTGCCGTTGTCCAAACTATGAGAGGCCGTAGCGATGATCAGCTCCATGCACGAGACAGCGCTAAGGAGGCGTATCTAGATGAACAAGGGAGGACCCTCTCAAGGAGATGAACATGGATGAAGAGCGCATCTAGATGGCCCAATTACAGACCCTCAAGAGGGAGCTTGATGGTATGTACATGGGTGATTCTGAGTAAATTAATGATTTTGCTTTGAACGTTACCACGATCGTGAACTGAGATTCGCTCTCTTGGCACGGAACAACTCACTCTAGTCTTAGGAAAATAGTAAATGGCCATAAATATATACTTCTATATATGCCTAGATGTTGAAAAAAAGTCAATTTAACACGTATTAAATAAAAAAATCAAACCCAACCTATTATTATACCACTAAATCTTGGGAAAAAATCTATCGTGCATATGTGTAAAGATAGAAAAAAATAAATCAATTTTTTTTCTGAATGGAAATGGAGCTCTAAATGAACATAAGTATATATTTCTATATACGCGTAGATACCGAAAAAGTTCATTTAAATAGTACAAATTAAAAATTACAACCAAACTATTGTTGTGCCACTAAATCTTCGAAAAAATCTATCATGCATGTGTAAAGATAGAAAAAATAAATCAAATCATTCTTTCTCAAAGAAAATGGAGCTCTAAATGAACATAAATATATACTTCTATATATGCGGAGATATTAAAAATAAGTTAATTTAAATAGTAGTAAATAAAAAATCGAAACCCAACATGTTATTGTACCACTAAATTTTACAAAAAAGAATCTATCGTGCATGTGTGTAAAAATAAAAGAAACAAATCTTCTTCTCTCTCCTCCATTGATCTAGTAAATAATTTACTTAGAAATTAGGCTAAAACATATAGATCTAGTTCAAATGATTATAATCTTGTTCTCCTATTAAAATAGCACAACTTTATCCAAAAGTTTGAGGCAAATAGCGACTCAAATGGCAAATACATACTAGGGAGATCTAGATCTAGCTAGAGGGAAAGAGAGCTCCATTTGAAACTTAAAACTAACAAAAAAGCTTAGAAATGACATGAGATTAGCATCAACTTCCCTCCTAAAACCCCAACTCGAAGGAAATCAAGTTTAAAACCTTTCCTCCCATTTTATTTTTTGGATTTTTTTTGGGGAGCTCCTCCCCCAGAAAATAATGGCTTTTATCAGACTAGAGGAGGAAGGAGTTTGAAAGCTTTTATCAGGCTAGAGGAGGAAGGAGTTTAAAATCTAGATCTAGCTAGATGAGGAAGGAGTTCGAAAGCTAGGCATTTTTAGGGGCGGAGCGAGGGCCGAACCACCCCTGAAAGTAGATTTATAGGGGCGGGTCATCCCCTCTCTCGCCCTTACAAATGAGTGTCATTTATAGGGGCTAGTGTCATAAAAGCACTCGGCAAAGGATAAGGCTTTGCCCAGTGCATTCCTTGAGATACTCGGCAAAGTATATAGCTTTGCTGAGTGCCTTGCCGTCATGGCACTCGACAAAGTTTCTATCTTCATCACTTGGCCGTCTCCATACTTTTTTAGACAAGGAGCCCTCAGCAAACAGGCCTTTGCTGACACTTTGGTTGCCATGTCAGCTTTATTTGTCATGGATGGCACTCGGCAAAGCCTTTGCCAAGTGCTTTCAGGGCTTTGCCGAGTGCCTGTTGGTGTCCACTCAAGTACATATGTAAAAGTTACAAACTTTCAAATTTCTGAATCCATACGAGCACCTTCGCTCGAAATCCAGACGTAGTTGACTTATTCGTGCCAGTTGTATTATGTCCGGCGCAGATGAGATGAATGGAGAGTATGTCTCTATTACGGAGTGTTGTGTTCTAAATCTGAGTAGAACATTTTGCGCCGCGCTACGGGCCCTATCATGACCATACAAAATGTTTGGAAGGTAAACGAATACCCTTCAGTGTCTTAACATAAAAAATCTCTATTTCAAAAGATTAAGGGAGATGAGGCCGGTAGAGCGTGTGTGTTGGCGTCCCTCCACTAATTTCCAATAATAGTTTACCCACAAAAGGCTTGCATGTTCAGTGTCCACATAATAATTCCTAATAATAATGACTTATGCTAACTTGTATGTTAGAAATGTGTTTTTTGCATAACAATTGGTAATATAACTTCATATTTTCGAATGTTATGGTTAAAATAAGTGTCGGATTGCTAATCCGCAATCCGGCAAGTCCACCAGGTACCTGGAGGTAGAGTTCTAGGAGATATCACGGAGCCAAGAGTTTGAAGGTAACACGAAGACGCAAGGTTTAGACAGGTTCGCGCCGCAATGAGCGTAACACCCTACGTCATGTGTTCAATGTGCAATTAGGGTTTATGGTGGAGTGTACAATGAGCCTGAAAAAGAGGAGCCTATGGGTCTACCCACCTCCCTCTTATATAGACCAGGAGCCTTGGGTTACAAGCAAAGATCTGGATCTACTCGGATTGTTACAAAGAATGAGGTCGGATAAGATCCCTGACAATTCGGGCATCCTGTTGGAGCCTTAATCCTGATTTGTAGAGAACCCTTCCGTCATGCAGCCGAGTCCCTGCGTGCCGTGTAGTTGTTTCTGAGTCATCAAGCAGGGTAGGTAACAGGATATGGGGACCCCACTTGGCAGGGAGGTACCTGGATCTACCTCCGTCAAACCCTCGAGCACTGGAGGGTTGAGTTGAACCTTGACGTCATGAACGAGGTCTTTCGGTGCTCATGAAACACCTCAAGCTGCTGTAAGTCCTGAACGGGATGCCCCCTTGGGCCCATCCGTTGGGTGTAGCCTCCGAGCCTCGGAAGATTTCAAAGAAATATTTCAAGGGTCAATAAGCCAAGCCCTTATTCTTGTGCTTGGGACACCTGAGCACCCTGAATTGTCTACACAGCCTCTGACTAGCTTTGTGAGGTAGCCAGCCGAGTCACAGAGACCTGTCAAAGCCGCGGAGAGGGCCACAGACAGAACCACTGGGGTCCACTAGGTGATTTCGGCACTCAACGCAAGCAGGGTCACTGGCAGAGTCATGGAGAAACATCGTATAGTAGCACGCCCAGCCCCGAGCAGGGTCTCTGGAGGAGTTACGGAGACACGCGCGAGTGGTAGCAGCACCCAGCCCCCGAGCAGGGTCGCTGGCGGAGTCATGAAGACACGCCGCGTGGTAGCAGCGCCCTGCCCCCGAGTAGGGTCGCTGGCGGAGTCATGGAGACACGTCGAGTGGTAGCAGTGCCCAGCCCCTAGGCAGGTTCGATGGGGAGTCACGGAGACATACCGGGTGGTAGCGGTGCCCAGCCCCCTAGTAGGGTCGTTGGCGGAGTTACGGAGACACGTCGAGTGGTAGCGGCGTCAAGCCCCCGAGCAGGTTCGCTGGCGGAGTCATGGAGACAAACCGAGTGGTAGCAGTGCCAAGCCACCGAGCAGGGTCGCTGACGGAATCACGGAGACACATCGTGTGGTAGCAATGCCTCATCCCTGAGCAAGGTCGTTGGCAGAGTCACAGGGACAAACCGAGTGCTGGAAAATATCCAGAGAATATTCCCAGCATATTCCACCTCCAAGTAAATGAAACGTTATCTTCTCCTCTATTCGAGCAGAGAGGGGCCCAGCGGCGCCGTAGCCAATTGTAAAAAATGTTACCGTTTCACTAACTCCTTGCATCGTACAATTCCCATCGCATGTTTGGGAGGTTTGTTGATTTCGGATCCAACTGTTTGTGCCTTAGGCATTAATTAGGTGACCGACTCAGCCCTGTTCCAGTTACCCTGTTCACAAGCCTTCCGGAGCCATCCACCACCGCATCGACTCTTGCTCTCGCCTTTCTCCGCCACCTCCCCCCCAACCTGGTCTAATCTCGCCGCCCCCGTCGCCAAAGCCAGCAACCCCGCCACATTCGCCTTCTCTATCGGACCTGGGGCGGCGGGACTGCTCATAGGCGTCGAATGGTCCAGAGTAAGGGAGAGCACATGGAATGTACCTTACCTTTTTTGTAACTACTCGATAGACATTGGGAAGGACTCCTTGAGGAGTATTCGGCTAGGACTTTTCATGTAACTCTGTCCCTCCATACTATATAAGGGCGGACAGGGACCTCTCCAAAACATACAATCTCATACATCATCTAAGGCAATACAAATAGACACACAGCACGTAGGGTATTACGCACCTCGCAGCCCGAACCTGTCTAAATCTTTGTGTTCCTTGCACCATCGGTTCCAGAACTATTCAATCCCTTGCCTACAATCTTACTGCTTGGAGTATCCCTGAGCAGTCTTATAGGCTGAACACTATCAGCTAGCGTGTACAGTAGGGGATTCGGCGAGTTCATCAGCGAATTCGATGGCTGATTCCAACAACTCCAACAACGTGCCTGAGGGTACAACTTTCGTTTTCAGCTCTTGGGCTTGCACAGCCAACAGATCAGGCAGCTACAATAGCCGACTGATCACCTCCGAGAAGTCGAAAATGACCAACAATGAGCAAGTCACCAAACTCGGCGAGAAGTCATCAACTCTAGTTCTACCCGCTCTCAATTCGGAAAGTGCTGGGAATGTTCCAGCTCCAACTCGCCGAGGCTAGTCAGTCGAGCCCAATGTTACCCCCATTTTCGGAAATTTTCAATTTTCTGAAACCCTCCGAAAATATGCGACTTATCCCAAGTCACTCAAACGCCCCAGGGTCGACAACTCCGAACTATTCGATGGAGTAGATCGGGTCTCACGATCCATCACAGGATGCATCCAGCTTGCAGAATCTGCCTTGCCAAGTTAAACTCACATCAAAACCCAAAGGACATGAAACCATGGCGCGCTCGGACGGACGACATGTTCTCTGGGATCGATCGAGTTGATTCCACGCTCAGTGACTGCATCAACTTGGCTGAGGACACCCTCCAACATAGAGATTCTAAGGAACAGGATAAGACAGCAAAGCCCTATGGGAAACCCGAGAATGCGAACCTCCAACTTCATCGGATGGGACCACATATCTCAGGGACCAACCGGGCTAATTCGTCAAAATCCTCCCACAATTGGACACCTGAACCCACTGACTTTTCTGATCCTCTGTTCGGTCAGGATTTTGATGAGTTTATGGAATGTCTGGGCAATCTAGAACCTTTTGACGATCTTAAAGACTGGTCAGATAACGTTGACTTGTTTATGGAGGCAATGTGCCATCCACCTCATATGGCTGACATCGTCTGGCATGAATCCAAGCTTCAAAAGCAGAAGCAAAATTCCGAATCACACTCGGATGACCACCAACAAACCAAGAAGAACAACCCCCGACATGATCGGATGGGTGACCCTATCCCTAGGACAGATCGAGTGGTTACAACCAAATCTCCACAAGAGCCCAGCGAGTCGATTTTTGACAAGCGCTGGATCGAGGAACCAGAAGGACTAACTCCAATTCAGTCCTACCGTCATCTATGACGATTATTTGCACTCAAAAATGTTTTGAAAGCGATGCCATGAAAAACACGAAGATAGAGCTAGTACTTTTTGTCTTGAATGAAGACTATAGAATAAAGAAGAGGGGTGACCTTGCTTGACAATTGGCCTCCAGATGGAAGCTTCCTTATGACCAACAGAGGAGTGAGCGAAAACTCTATTTGGAACCCGGCACTCGCGGGAGACGTTATCCTGTCCACGAATCATGTATCGAGATCTGTGAAATGTTGTCTTATTTGAGTGTATTACTTTGTATTTATATTTTTCTATTTCCGTATTTAAGTGGTGCTCTGCCGCGTTTGTCAGTGGAAGGACTTAAAAGTTCGCCCGCATCGAGAAAAGCCTGCGTCATGTATACTGTTCAATTTTTTTTCAACCGTCGTACTCATTAGTGGCTGTCCTTTCAACCATTTAATACATGGTTGTAGTTAGTCGTTGCTACTAGTGGGATAGTACTTTGTTGTTTTGATTATTTTTTGAACTTCTGCTATAATATTTTGTTGTCTTATTATTTCACTATAGTTGCGAAATAGTGGGACAAACATGTACCGAATTGAATGGAACATTATACATGTTGGTACCTTGCCAATAAACACTCACTTTTAGTGTCATATTTACATCATTTTTTCTAACTTCATGTACGTGCTGGTGCCAAATACAATAATGACATTTATATGTATTTATTTGTATTGCCGATATGAAATTGATACTTTTTTGTACCAAATACACTAGTGCAGATGCTACACATTAACCAATTTACCCGGTACCATCCAATACCCGAGCATGAGAGCAAATTAATTTATATTGATGATAGAAATACAAAATTGATAGGAATTTCCGAAATATGGTCAAAGAACAACTGAGTGCCGTACATGTACTGGTACATGTTAATGTATCTAATATAATATATTGTTGTTTTATTATTTCACTATAATTGTGAAATAATGGAACAAACATGTACTGGTATATTATATAGTACCGATCCATGCTGATACCTTGCCGATAAACACTCATTTTTAGTGTCATATTTACACCATTTTTTAACTTCATGTGCGTGTTGGTACCCATTACACTAGTGAAATTTGTACGAGTACTTATTTGTACTGCCATATATATATGTTTGGTACCACATTAACCAATTTATTTGATACCACCCAGTACCTGAGCTTAAAGAAGCATATCTGTCACAATACAAGATATTACAAGTATGATCCTTATGTAGTTATGTAGATCTCGGTTTAAAAAGTATTAAAAAATATTATCCGGTACCATCTAGTACCAACATACATGATTTACTATCAATAACAACATAAGAAGCGCAGAGGAGGGGACGGTACCTACATGATTGATCCAGGACCAAAAAAACTTAACAATACATCTCAAAAACTAAAAAGTTGCTGCGCCCTGGTTGGTACTTTGCTTATCACCCAAATTACCAAGAGCTCTGCATCAAAAAAAAAATTATCAAGAACTCACTAGCGACGAGTACCTCCCCTGTCGGTGACCAGCTCGTACGCCCTGGTCAGGTAGCCGAGGTCCGCCGCCGGGACCTCCATCGCGGCGACCATCTTCTCGAACCCCGAGAGCTTCAGCTTGTCCATGTCCTCAAGCACCATGCGCAGCGACGCCCGGTTCGCCGCCCACCGCTCGTAGTGGTAAAGGTACCTGTCCAGCGAAGCCTTGGCCTGCCGCCGCCGCATCTCCTCCGTGGCCACGCCCTGGCCCTGGGCGCCGGTCTTGCCGCCGCCGCCGCCGGTCGTCGTAGTCGTAGCGCGAGCACTAGCGGTGGCGCTCCGAGGGGTTGCAGCAGAGCCAGCAGAACTGGTGGTAGCGGGCGCCGCATCAGGTCCTTGGCCGCTGGGTACACGCCGCCGAACAGCCTGGGCGAGAACTGCATGCTGCCGTGCAACACGGCCGGCAGCACCTCCGCGGCGATCTCCCCAATGAAGGGGAGCGCACAGCCGGACAACAGCGTGTACATGACCACCCCGCACTCCACACGTCGGCCTTAGTGCCGTACTCGCCGCCGGCCATGACCTCGGGCGCCACATGGTGGGGCGTCCCTACCAGCCCCTCCGCGCGGCCTAGCTCCCCGCTCCGCTGCCCCTCCCCTGCGGCCCTCCTCCTTGTCCTCATCCCCCTCGGCGGCGGCGGCGATGAGGACGCCGACGATGACGGCGTTGCAGAGCGAGCAGTGCCCGCGACCAGCGAGGAGCTCGCGGGCGCAGGCGCGGCAGAAGGTGTGGCCGCAGGGGATGAAGGCCGCGACCAGGCAGCAGCACCCAGCGACCACCCCTTTGGCCGCGACCTCCGGCTCCGCTCGGCGTCGTCCTCCACCAGCTTGATGATGTCGAGGAGGGGTCACCGAGCCGGCGTTGGCCCCGGTCCCGACGCGGTGGGGGAAGGCGGCCGGGTCGTCCCGGATGATGTCGAGGAGGATGCGCGCCGCGGCGGCGACGACGAGGACGGCGGTAGCGAGGCCTGCCTCTCGGTGGCCATGGCGGAGGCCGCCGCCCGGTGCCCCGACGCGAGGTCATCCTCGTCGCGGAGCTTGAGCAGGGTGCGGAGGTTGCACGACCCCGCCGCCTCCACCGCCGGCGGCGGCCTAACCGAGGCGAGCTGGTTCGGGCTGCTGCTGCGCCGCCACGTGCCGCGCCTCGAGGAACTCGGCGCCGGCATCGAGGTCGAGCTGCCGCGGTGGCCGCGGCGACCGCGATGGCGTGCTTGCTCCTCGTGGCGGTGGCAAGCACGGCTGCGCGGGACGTCGCGGAGCTAGCGTGTCCGCGCCAAAGTCTGCGGCAGCGGCGGGGAGCCAGCGTGGCGAGGAGGCGCGTGGCGTGGCCTGCGGTGGCGAGGTGGCAGCGCTCGCGACGGGCACGGACGAGGCGACGATGTCGAACTGGATTCAAATGATTTTGAAATTTCAGACCGCGGCGCCCGTCCTAACCGTGCCTCTGGTACAGAAACAGGGGAGCGTCTGGTACATAGTGCAATTATTTTCACATCGTATACTATACGTCGCTGCAGGTAGCTGTGTACACCATCTGACAGCATCCCACCTCAAACTGACACTTCCATTACCCCATCACGCATCTCGGAGTACAGATGAAAGGTCCAGGTAACCTCTACCCGGATACCCTAGTACTAGTAATCTTCATTCAGGAGTGAGGCGACAGCTACCAACGAATCAAAAACAAATTGCTTGGGCAGGAAGCACCCGGTGAAGATGTGGCTGGGCCCGAAGTTTCCTGTATCTGACGGAGGGGAGCACGGAGGCACCACAATTCAATAGCGACAAAATACTGCATATACCAAGCAAAGCCGTTGTTGCTTGTCTCTAATACTACATAGCGACAAATCAACACAACTAATCCATATAATAACAATCTCTCTAATAGATAGTATATACTAGCACTAGTAAATTCACTAAAGGGATAGTGCATTGACTACTAGCATGCTTCTACTTGCCTTTGTATTGCTTGTCGTCTCTAATAAATAATAGAGTACCATTCTTCCTTTTCTTGCCGTTGATCTAACGGATGCCAGACAAAATTTGTTAGATAATTTGTTTGTTATGCACCATGAACAAAGATTTTACCAATTCTTATAAGACGTTGCTCTTGCCGCTTGGAAATTAATATATATGCTTTGTTGACTAAAGCTAGAAAAAGACAGTATTTTAACTTTGTCATGTGTGTTTGGCAACTGATAAGGGACATGCGGGGAACTAGAATAGTGCAAATGGAAGTTGACGTGGGGCATTAACACGGGAGATTAGTTATTAATCTTGCTGTCTTATTTGGATTGTGAAGTAATTTGTCAAGAGAGGGAGTTTAAGATGAAATTTGGGTTCAATGTTAGGGTTAAGATTTTGAAACATGTACTGTCCAACCAAAAAAAGAAGAGTAAATTCCCTCGGTGCCATCTAAATTTTGAGACCTTCCCTAGAAATTTTCGAGTCCCCTTAGTGCCATCGAAATTTTGATGCCTTCCCTCAGTTTGATGGTATTTAGGGGAATTCAAAAAATTATTGGGCACGGAGGGAAGACCTCAAATTTTTTATCACGCTGAGGGAATTTACCCAAGAAAGAAAAGAGTTTGAAATTTCTATATGTAAACACCTGTTCCATTATATATCCAGGGGGCGGAACAAGATTAATATCTGTTTGTTCTATGTAGCTGTGCACTGTATTTTTTTTTACTGGTTCTTCTGTGTAAAATTCACCAAATTTGGCCAAAATAAGCATCTTTTCCTTATTTCTAAATCCAATATATTTTTCGTAAGATTTTGTTTGATATTTAATTTCTCTAAGTTCGCCAAATTTCCAAACTTTTCACAAAATGAAATTTTGTTTCTACGAAGTTAACCAATCAATCTCCATCAGAAGTAGTAATAATTAAGCTGCGATTACATGGAAAGCAAAAATGCATAAAACTGTACAGGACTAAATAATATTTCCAGGAATAATAACTAATGTTTACGCGGCGGAGCCGAATTGAACGTGGTGGTGGTGTCCGCCGTGAATGTTTGCGACACCAGATGATCGGAGTCGAGATGCGCGAAGGGGCTCACGGCCGGCGCGGCGACGTCCTCGTCGCCCTCCAGCATCCGCACCACGCCGCTCATCGGCGGCCTGTCCTCGGGCCGGTACTGCACGCACCATAGCGCCACCGCGCACATCCGCTCCACTTTCCTCCTCCCCTCCTTGCCGGCCTTGCCGGCCAGCGCCCGCGCCGCCAGCGCCTCCGTCTCGCCGCGCTCCAGCCGATGCCACGCCCACCGCGGGTACCAGCACTCCGCGCTCTCGTCCTGCGAGCCGCCGCCCTCAACGTAGTTCCTCCGCCGCCCCAGGATCTCGAAGAGCAGCATGCCGTAGCTGTACACGTCGCACTTGTGCGTCGCCGGCGCCGCCATCCACAGCTCTGGCGCGGCGTACCCCGGGGTGCCCCGCCCGCCGCCGGTCATCGTCATGTGCGTCCTCTCCCGCTCGCACAGCCTCGCCAGCCCGAAGTCGGCCACCTTGGGACGGAAGGCCTCGTCCAGGAGCACGTTGCCGGGCTTGATGTCGTAGTGGATGATCCGCCGCTCGCAGTCGTCGTGGAGGTACTGGATCGCCTTCGCCGTGCCGACTGCGACGTCGTAGAGCTTGTTGAACATGAGCTGCGGCCCACCGTCACCGTCGTCGTGGAAGAGGTGGCGGTCCAGCGAGCCGTTGGGCATGAACTCGTAGACCAGCGCCTTGAGGTCGGCGTCGAAGCAGAAGCCGTACAGCCGGACGAGGTTGACGTGCGACGTCCTGCCGATGGTGCCGATCTCCGCCATGAACTGCTCCTCGGCGCGCCGCCCCATGTTGCTGCCGAGGACCTTCACGGCCACCTGCAGGCTGCCGTGATCCGGAAGGGGGATCTGGCCTCTGAAGACCACACCGAAGCCGCCGGCGCCGAGCTTCTCGGCGTAGTTGCCGGTGAATTCCTGCAGCTGCAGCGAGCTGAACCGCACGGGCCGGTTCTTGACGACGTCGATGGCGCCATAGCTGCTGCTGATCGTGCCGCTAGCCATCGTCGCCGTGCTGCCACCGCCGACGACGGTTGGTGCCGCTGCTGCCGTCCTCATCTCCACCGTCGGCAGCACCGCCGGCGGCGGAAGGCCACCGTACTTGCGCATCATGCGCAGCTTGTAGCACTTGTAGATGAGCACCGATACCACGATGATCACGATCCCGCCGGCGATCACGGACACTGAAGGTTGCGAAAGCCATGACGCCAATCAATCAACAATGTTACTAATTTCTCTGCTTGCAAATCAAACTTTCTGACAACTGACCACGCATCAACAATACATGGATAAACAAAATGTATCTGCTTACCAATGGCTATTGCAATGTTCCCTCCTGTTGTAGCATCATTCGACGACATATCGGATTGCTGAACTTGGTCAAGAAGTACCCTCAGGAGTGCATATACTAAGGTGGGAATCAATTACTACTCTTTCAGTTTACTGGTGATCATACAGATATAAGTAAAAGATCGACCAGCTCACGAGACAAGTAAACGAAGAGCTCCTGCATTATTTTGGTTGGTTTGACTATAGGTTCGCTGGTCAAACTTTGCCGTGGAAAAGTTACAGTTGAATTATTGGGACTATAAAAGCGACAAGGTGTAGTATAAAAATGTATACAAAGGTACTAATTTGTTTGTCCTGTACTCCATGAAGATATTTAGTGGTCAAAGAGGGAGAACACACAGATAATGGCTGAGTTCAGTGAAATTTTATTGTGCTGCTGTTTACGACGATTCTCTGGACGAATATATATATATATATATATATACTGCAAAACGTAAGAAACTATGCATGACGTGTTGCTAATTAAATGTCTTTAACGTGTGATCAACAGGTGCACTTCTTCTAACCACTACTATAGCTACCTCCTAAATACATGTGTTGTTTTAGCTTTTGTGCAAAGTTGAACTATGCTAATTAAGTTGGACCAAGTCTTTTTATATATTAATGTATAAAATCATGTTTCATGTGATTAATAATCTAGTGATATTTTTTTGCATCATAAATATTGTCTACATCAAATCGCAATCGTAACAAATATCATGGTTTGTTCAAGAACAGTGAGTCTAAATTCAAATTCTCATCATGTTTAATTTTTCTGTTTGTTCTGTTTGTCAAGTTGAATATAAAAGTGACTTGTGCTGGTACCTTCCCGAACTCAATTAATTTCTTCCAACCTTACAATTGGTGGGGAGTAAAGAAGAATTCAAACTGGCCAAAAACATACAGTTGCAGATATAGCTTTTATCCAATAACACCGCTGCACTGTGTGATAAATATAATGGTTGAAGAACAAAATGATATAAATAGCTTCTAGTCCTATAAGGGGGTAAACTATATATTGAAGGAATATCTAATATTGTGAAATTATATAATTAACAGCAGTTGTCAGATGTGTGGGTCCCATATTTATAATTGAATCTTTGGGCCTTTCATGGTTGAGAAGACATCACACGCAAAGATGGAATTGACATCAAAGCTTTCGAACATCAGGTTAGCAGCACTTATCAATACACATTAGATAGAGAAATTAAAATTTCGTCCTGGTGAGCCGGCTGGTGTGTACCGTCACAAGAAAAAAAAACTGACATACACGGAAAAAGGGATTTCTTAGACTATGAAAAGCACTGAAACTACCATCGTGAGCTATATAAAGTTTCGTTACCATCTTGAGCTATATAAAGTTTCGTTTCATCTGATTTCATCCTATCCGGTGTACCACAATTCTTGTCTATGATATGTAACATGCACTGCAACAGTTGTCAGATGTGGGTCCCATATTTATAATTACACAAAAGATTTTTAGGAGCGGATGCCATATCCGTCCCTACTTTTCGTAGCTAGCATGATTTGCCCCTACAAATCCATGTGTCAAAAAACAAAAAAATCCCAAAATAGAAAAAATAGCAAAATAAAAATATTCCAGCCAACCAACCACCATCACTAGCCCTGTAATGTCGAGCCACGATTTTTTTATGATTTTTTGATGAAATATGCACACCTTTTTATGATTTTTTGATGAAATATGCACACTTGTATCATCTAGGATTCGAACCGCCTATCTCAAAACCTCGCGCATAACTTTCTTACCACCAGACTATACAATCACTTGTGACTCTATGGGGCATGTCATCCTTTTATATTAACTCTGAAATGATTTGTTAGGAGCGGGTGAAGCCACCACCCGCTCCTAAAATATTGTTCTATTTTATCCAAAAATTCATCTAAATCTTTACATACATTAAAACAAATAAAAAACGTGAAACTTATACACTATGTTCATTGTGTACTATCACTACCGAAATCCGGCTCTTTGCCGTGTGCCCGGTAGTTTGCGTGTGCTTTCTGTCGAGCACACGACAAAGAACCTCTTTGCCGTGTGTTTTTCTTTTGCACACAACAAAGTAATAACACTATCGTGCCTCTTTTCGGTAAAAAAGGTCTTTGCTGAGAGTTTTTTTCCAAGAGTTTGCCGAGAGTTTTTTTTGGCACTCGGCAAAAAAGGTCTTCGCCAAGTGCTAGAGAAAAAACACTCGACAAAGACAAATTCAAACCATATTTTGAAGCAGTAAATAATTCATATTAAAAAAATTTCAACTACAAAGTTGTATAACTTCTCAACTCTACGACTTTTATTTTGATCCTTTCTTCATTCGACAAAGTGATAGTAACGTTGTTCATAAAATCTATATCTCATATAATTTCCTGAAACTAGGAGATATAGAAGATTTGTCAACAATGTTACAACCACTATTTTGGATGAACAAATGACCAAAATAAAAGTTGTAGATCTTCAGAAGTTATACAACTTTGTAGTGGATATATAAACTAGTAGAGATTATACAATCAACACAATATATATACCAAGATTTATATCGTCGTTGATATATAAACTAGTAGAGATTATTGCAATATACAACATCAGAACATGTCACACTACAAGAAATAGGCACGTAGATACGTTTTATTTGTAGATCAGATACGTTTAAATTAATATCTAATGGAGTATAGATACGTTTTACTAAAACGTGTCTGGAGCGTCACCACATGACCGTGTCAAGAACTATTGATACACTTATAGTAAGCGTGTCTAGAAGACATGATACGCTTTTTAGACACGGTAAATTATGTGTCTACTAAGGTTGCCGTGACTTTTTGCATTTTATCTCGAGCAACTTAATTAAATCCATTTTCTTTTGTCCGTTCTTATTTTTATTTCAAATAAAGTTTGACTATGACATCACGGAGGGCATTAGTTGCCAGCCTCTTCTTACACGCAATCATTTTTCACTATGGATACATACCAAAGTACACAGCAGGTACACCTCACGAGGAAAACACTCCTTTTTATATTTGATCAAATGAAGTCAACAATCAATCATCTAACAACATGAAAATGTTACATATTACCCTAATTTTTATACTTTTTGAATCTATTTAAAAGGCTTGAAGCTTGAAGATAATTTGTATCTCACTTCTCCATCTTTGCTTCATTCTTCAAATTTTTTTCACGGTCTTCTAGGATCCTGAAGATTAAACAAACAAATTCTTTTCTTATAAGATATAGGATATGTGTGGCCACCAAAATTTACATGATGAAATTAGAATAATTCAATTAAACTGTAGATGAGGTTATATGAAGCATCTTTAAATAGAAGTCATCATCATTTCCACTATAGATTAAACTATAGTCAATTTGAATGAACATACTCTTTAATTCAAGATCGAATTGTACTGCAACGTCAAACATAAACAGTAGCATTTGAAGTATGCAGAATGTTTATTAAACACTGACATTTGAAGGATGCATGATTTCTATCCTCAGAAGACAACATAGAGTGCTCACTGGTTAGTATAAACTATACTGGTAAAAAAATTATTTGAGTTCTTCTCTATCAGGAAAATATTATCTCATATACCATGACATTGAACACTTGTATGAGGAACAGATGGGATATATATTGCCTACATTGTTCACTGATCAAAAGCCCTGCGGTTGAAAACATATGAGGCATCCTGTCATTTTTTGTTGCAAAAACATTTGCCTGTCAGTAGCTTAGGAGCTTGGAATTATACTTAGGATATATCTTGGAACTTTGATGCCATAAAAGCTCAAAGATTTGGTTGTCAAAACTCAATTCTGAAGAAACAAAATTGTGAACCAGGGCCTTGTAGGCAAGTACGTACTTGCCTATAATTCATCTTATGCCAATTATGAAATGAACCGCAACAAGCGAGCTTCAGATTCTACATCACAGCCAGAAAGATCTTAATTTTAAGATACAGTGAAAAATTTCAAGAAATTGCACTCTGCATACAAAATTTTAATGGGACTAGTATTATCTAAACATAACAAAGATGTCAGATTCAAGCAACTCATTCAGGAAACAAGGAACAAGAGAAAAGCACTACATGCTACGGAATGTCTATGTGCTACAAGAAGAAATTTCTTATTTTTATCGCATATGTTTCTTTAAGAAAGAAAGCATTTAAACAGACTAAATTAGTATATGGTAAGTATCAAGAATCATGTGCCGTCTCTCCATATGGATAAAAAAAGCACATTTGATAGTTACAATTAGTCTAATATGTGTCCTTTAACTTCAATTTCAAGTGCAGATATATGTGTTTGCACGATCTAATATCTAATATTACGATGCACATGTGATTCCAAAAGTAGATGTCTAGCATCATTGTACTTTCCAAAACTTTTTGTAGGGTTGTGTGTCATTAGGGAAGAGGCAGGGAACATTTCAAGACGATATATCACCTCGATGTATCAAACTTGAAATTAATAAAGTTTCCCTTTTCTAAAAAAAGCATCATTGTACTGAATGGGATGTATCACACTTCCGTTAACAAATCAACAGAAGGTGGGTTTCCACTAGTCCACATGTGAACTAAGAAGGGATGTGTTAACCAGAGAAAATGTTCCTTACCTGTTGGAGTTGAAGCACAGCAGCACTTGGCGGCGGCCGCCCGTGTGCGCGGAGGCCGCGGCGCAGATGGGAAGGTGTCATCCTCATGGGTCGCTCCCATGCTGACGGCCTGCGGTTCAAGGATCAGCGGGTGTCACCATGCTCGAGTGTGGCGTCGGCACTGCGAGTGGAGACGCGGGATCCAAATCACTGCTCATCCTCCGGTCGATTGATTTGGGGGCGGCAGCACACCTGAGAGATCAGCGGATCATCAGAACAAGATGTGAGCATCGATGCATGTAGGGAGGATCGGATCACCGATTGCTGCAAGCAGAAGCACCAGGGAAGATAGGATTGAGGTAGAAGCAGAAGGGAGTTGCAGCATGGGAAGGATCATCCATGACAGGAGGCGGCGCCGCGCGGGGGATTGGTAGCGTGGGATTTGAGATTGGGGGCGGTTGGGACTTTAGATTAGGGTTGGAGTGGTGGAGGGGAGGATTCCCGTACTACTCTCTCCGTCCCAAAATATAGCTAGCTTTAGCATTTTTCAGACATATTATTGATGCGGTACAAAGACACAATTGCCCTCGTGTTAATACTACAGATGCGCTAGCAACAATCATATGCTAATTGATGTGTGTGATCAATCATGCATGGCTCCATATCTAACGCAGCAAATCTTCCTCTGACCTGCCAAATATGTCTTTCATACCCTCTAAACAACAACAACAACATAGCCTTTTTTCCCAAACAAGTTGGGGTAGGCTAGAGATGAAACAAAATATGTCTTTCATACCCTCTAAACAGGCATGCACAAAATTAACGGTAGCCAATAAAAAATCTTGGCGCCACAATTCATTATCGCCAAAAGTTTGCTGTCCATACAGTAAAAGTTTTGGCATCGCCATTTTTTACTGCCAGAGCACATTTTTGCGGCACAAATTTAGCACTCAGCAGGCTATAATTTAGCACTCATAAGGCTATAAAACCCATCGAGCATAGTACACATCTCCCTAGACAATTCACCAATACACATACACAGGATAGGGCCACATGGAGAGCCCTTGGAACCAGAAAGTGTCATCGGCACGTTCAGCAACCAGTGGCCCCTATATAATCAAGGAGCATGTACCGATCACTTATTCGGATTGGAGGAAAGTGCCGGATGACCTGAAGGGTGCCGTGTGGGGAGAGGTGAAGAGGTGGTTAAAGTACCCAGAGGACCAATTTGACGAAGATGTGTGCAAGCGCCATGCTTTGTTTATTGCAGGCAAAGGGCTTCGCAACTTGAGGTCAACCCTCAAAAGGAACTATGTGCAGAAAGGCAAGACACCCTATGCAGACTACAACTTCATCAAGTGTCACGTCTGGGAAGAGTTTGTTGAAAAGATGACGACCGACGAATCAAAGGCCACGGGCAAGAAGTTCTCCGATCTCGCAAAGATGAATGAGCTACCCCACCACCTGGGCACGACTGGGTACGCCGCTAAGAGGAAGAAGTGGCGGCAGGAGGAAAGCAAGGCAGCTACATCCGGCCAGGAGAATCCATTGCTTGGCATCAACAAGAAGGGACGTGACTACTTCAATGCTCGTCGGCCAAAGAGACTAAAAGAGGGCAGGACCAAGTACAACGAGCCAAAGACCGAGGCGGCAGAGAAGGCTTTAATCGCGGTCAATGTGGCCAAGGAATGCGGGGAGTTCACACCTAACAGGGAACATGACTTGCTCATGGAGGCCCTGGGAAACCACGAGCACCGCGGCCGCGTTCGATGCGTATCCTCGAGGATGAGTTGGAAGAATGTGGACTCATGGAAATCCGACACCGCGTCTCATCACCCAAGGCAAAGATACAAGGAAGGGCTCATCCAGCAGAGCAGAGACGAGGCAATGAAAGAAATTATAAGGGGGACAATACAAGAGACGTTTCCAAGCACAGACCCCAAGATTGTGGAGCTGAGGATGCAGATGTTCCGCGAGGCTGGCGTGCTAACACAACAAAGTCAAGTGCAGATGCCGTCGGGTACCTCACAACCCCAAAGGTACACAATCGATGAGATCACGGAGCCAACATTTTCCTCGCTCCGGAAGCCCTGGGGCAGGATGGGAAGGAAAAAGACTGTGGCGCAGGGCAATGTACAGCCGCCCGACCTTAAAGCCAGATACCATGGGAAGCCTATCCCTCTAGACTATGACACAGTGTACTTGGCGTGGATGTTCAACGAGTTCGAAAATGATGAACTTGACTTTCCCACAGAAGAGGGATGCACGACCATCGCCGGTGCTCTCGGCATGCGCATGCTATGGAACAAGGCAGATATTGTCTTAGAAGAGAAGAAGCCAGCATCAAAGCCCTCGGAATCGCTGTCGTCTCCACCGGGTGGCCCAAGTGACGAAGACGATGGCAATGGAGGCGATGACAACGGCGGCAATGGCCCATCCAACAGTCCTGGACATAGCCCGCCTCCCGACATGAGCAACCAACAAGGAGGCACAGGGGGTGCACCGGGCAACGAAACACCGCTTCCAACCGGTCAAATGGGCACCAGACAATGTCCTCCTGCGCCTACCGACGAAGTTGACGACAAACCGGCCCACCTCACTACAGAGGAATGGGCCGCGTCGTGCATAGCCAAAGACTTCACGTATACAACGGCGTTCGATCGGTAAATATTCTAATGGCAACCAAACATAGTCAATAGAGATGATGCTAACAGACCTTTTCCACTCCTTGTCTTATCTTAATTACAGTCCGCCAACACCGCCGTCAATTTGGGGCCTTAGTGAAGATTGACCCGTTAACTTCGAGAATGGAAGTTTTTTTTAATTAACAAAGGCAACATGAACTTTCCATTCTCCAAGTTAACGGGGAAATCTTCACCAAGGCCCCAAATTGACAGCGGTGTTGGCGGATTGTTATTAAGATTAGACAAGGAGGGGAAAAAGTCTGTTAGCATCATCTCTATTGACTACGTTTGGTTGCCATTAGAATATTTACCGATCAAACGCCGTTGTACATGTGAAGTCTTCGGCTATGCACGATGCGGCCCATTCCTCTATAGTGAGGTGGGCTGGTTTGTCGTCAGCTTCGTCGGTAGGCTTTTTGGGTGCAGGAGGACATTGCCCGGTGCCCATTTGACTGGTTGGAGGCAGTGTTTCATTGCCCGGTGCACCCCCTGTACCTCCTTGTTGGTTGCTCATGTCGGGAGGCGGGCTACGTCCGGGACTGTTGGATGGGTCATCACCTCCGTTGCCATCGTCTTCGTCACTTGGGCGACCCAGTGGAGACAATGGCGGTTCCGAGGGCTTTGATGCCGGCTTCTTCTCTTCTAAGACAATATCTGCCTTGTTCCATAGCACGCGCATGCCGAGAGCACCGGCGATGGTCGTGTATCCCTCTTCAGAAGGAAAGTCAAGTTCATCATTTTCGAACTCGTCGAACGTCCACGCCAAGTACACCACGTCTTATTCTTGAGGGATAGGCTACCCATGGTATCTGGCTTTAAGGTCGGGCAGCTGTACATTGCCCTGCACCACAGTCTTTTTCCTTCCCATCCTGCCCCAGGGCATCTGGAGCGAGGCAAATGTTTGCTCCGTGATCTCATCGACTGTGTACCTTTAGGGTTGTGAGGTACCCGGCGGCATCTACGCTAGACCTTGTTGTGTTAGCACACCAGCCTCGCGGAACATCTACATCCCCAGCTCCACAATCTTGGGGTCCGTGCTCATAAACATCTCTTGTATTGTCCCCCTGATAATTTCTTTCATTGCCTTGTCTCTACCCTGCTAGATGAGCCCTTCCTTGTATCTTTGCCTTGGGTGATGACACGCGGCGTCGAATTTCCATCAGTCCACATTCTTCCAACTCATCCTCGAGCATAAGCCTAGAACGCGGCCGCGGTGCTCGCTGTTTCCCAGGGCCTCTGTCAGCAAGTCATGCTCCCTATTAGGTGTGAACTCCCCACGTTCCTTGGCCGCATTGACCGCGATTAAAGCCTTCTCTACCGTCTTGGTATTTGGCTCGTTGTACTTGGTCCTGCCCTCCTTTAGTCTCTTCGGCCGACGAGCATTGAAGTAGTCACGTCCCCTCTCGTCGATGCCTAGCAATTGATTCTCCTGGCCGGATGCAGCTGCCTCGCTTTCCTCTTGCCGCCACTTCTTCCTCTTAGCGGCGTACCCAGTCGTGCCCAGGTTGTGGGGTAGCTCATTCATCTTTGCGAGATCGAAGAACTTCTTGCCCTTGGCCTTTGATTCGTCGGTCGTCATCTTTTCAACGAACTCTTCCCAGATGTGACGTTTGATGAAGTTGTAGTCTGCGTAGGGTGTCTTGCCTTTCTACACATAGTTCCTATTGAGGGTTGACCTCAAGTTGCGAAGCGCTTTGCCTGCAATAAACAAAGCATGGCGCTTGCACACATCTTCATCAAATTGGTCCTCTGGGTACTTGAACCTCCTCTTCACCTCTCCCCACACGGCACCCTTCGGGTCATTCGGCACTTTCCTCCAATCCAAATAAGTGATCGGCACGTGCTCCATGACTATACAGGAGCACTGGTTGCTGAACGTGCCGATGACACTTTCTGGCTCCAAGGGCTCTCCATGTGGCCCTATCCTGTGTATGGCATGCACCTTGTTGTGAACCCTGTGCCTCCCATGTTGCCCCCTCTTCTTGCCGCTACTCTTGGCAGATTTCGTTTTAGCTGTTGTGCTCGGGGTGAGATCGGATCCATGCCCCTCATGTTCTCCCACCTCCTCAGGGAACTCCAAACACAAATGTACCACCGGCACCTGTCGAGGACAAAAACTCGGTCACATTAGTTTCATACTTAAGCGAGAAGCTCATCATCATATGCTAATGTTATTTTAGTTAGTTACTTACACGATCTGCTTGTTTTCGTGGTGGGGTGCCTGAATTTTGTGATGAAGTTGAAGAATCATCAGCCTGCAGAGCATAGGTCGGATCTTTTTGTTCCTCCTTTTCTTCCTCCATACGACGTTTCTTCTCTGGAGGCGGTGTGATTGAAACCTCCTCCTCGTACGAGTTGATCTCGTCTGTGACAAGCTTTCGTCATCACTCTCTAAAGGACTCGGCTCGCACCAGTCTTTAGTAGGCTCGGCTGCCATTGTAAAGCTACGAACAACAGAGAGTTATTTAAAAAATTTGCAGTCATGAAAGCCTGGTTACTTTGGACTCAGAGAGAATGCTTTTTTTCTGACAATGGAGCTAAGCATTAACATTTTAGTGCATTGTGTTTGTAAATTAGGCCTGCGAACTTGACAAGAACATAACAGAGAGTTGTCCACTCGATCGGCATGGTGCATCGAGTAATTTGTGATTCAAATTTTCAGTAAACAAGTAGTAGTACTATGGCTTTCCTAGTACCAACGCAAGAAGAAAAATCCTTTACTGAATATTACATTTCATCCAAAATGACATGTACTAAGGGAGTATGATGCAAATATTTACACACTTAATTCCAAGGTATACACCATAGATGCTACCCTAGCTGATCGATTTGATCTGTAACATCAGACTTTTATGAAACATGTTTAAAAAATAGTGTAACAAACACCTTTGCTGAAGCCATTTGGGACCACCTGGAACTCAAGAAATTTTAAATATTTTAGAGGCAATAATTCAGTTACATTGCAATTGAACATCTTCAGTCCTTCACCCCAGATGAAAGCCAACCTTGTCGTATACCACCTCCATTTTTAAATATATATAATGTTTAGGGCAATCTAATTAGTTAAAGAAAAACTACTATTCCTTTCAATAAAAGAAGGGTAATTATTGCTCAATGTTCGAGTAAAAAGTCAATATATCTAATGTTCGGAACTGAAGCAAACAAATACATCAATTATGCTTTTGATTACGAAGAGGCACTTTACTGTCAAGTGCCATTTCTTGGGAAATCTGGTAAAGCATTAAAGTGCAAAGCAAAAAAGACGTGCATTTTTAGTATTCTATCTGCAAATTACAGTATGTGTCATAATACTTGTAGTCACTTTCACAATTTCGTTTTCAAGTGTAACTAAAGCAATTAGCTTAGCACTGCAGTTTGGACAGCAGCATATGATTTATTTGCAAAAATCATTACTAGAGCTACAGAACTCCAAATGAGTTGGTTCATGACTTTCTGGAAAGCTTACGAAATTGTCTACAATTCATCTTTAAGCATCACAGCAAGATTCACAAGTTTACTAAGTCAAAAATGCAAAGGTACAGAATCTTTTCTGGAAAAACAGAGAGCAACAGATTTCCGATCCTAACTTTGAACAGACATAACTCACAATATATTGGGCCAATGGCCACCAAATTTTAACAGCAGCTCGATACACAAGCTATCTACAACTTTGCCAAAGATAAGTTTCATGGCAAACATCATTATCAAGGTGTAATTTATACAACTCTTAAATCTGTCCAGATTTCATTAAGATGAGAAAATAGTTATTAACTTATGTGGTAAACATGCTTATACCCAAAACCAGTATAACCAATATGTCACACATATCATAAAAACACTGGAAAGTTTAATGGCCATCCTAAAATAATTTATTTTCAAGCCTTTATTAATTTATTTAGATAATTAGGTGTGTCAATGAACATATAGCAAAACTGCATAATAAATTCTACAAAAATTATAGCTAACTATGGATTAAAATTAGGGCAAATTGCATAACTGCCCTCGTTTTCACCTCCAACTGCGCCATTGCCCCTCTTTTTTAGACTTTGCATATTTGCCCCTGTTTTTTCAATCTGAAGCATCCGTCTGCCCTCGTTTCTGGACGCCGTAAGAGGAGATTGTTTGTTTGGAATAAAAAAAAGATTGGAGGAGAGAAAAAGGATATGCAATGACCGTATTGCCCTTGTCTTATCTAAACAGCCTCACCTCTCTCTCCCGTGTCCTCCTCCACTCCTTATCCTATCCCCACTCTCTCACTCTCTCCCTGGCGGCGGCGGGAGGCAGGTCGGCAGCAGGAGGGCGGTGAGAGGCAAGGCAGCAACAGGAGGGCGGCAGGGGGAGGGCGCGCGCGGATCCCCTCGTGGGGCGGATCTAGGCGTGGGGCTGCAGGGGGAGGGTGGCACCAGTCCCCTCGCAGCGCTGGGCGGAGCAGTGCTGTGCGGCGAGCTGCTGCAGTCGGTGGCCGCCACGCTCGCCGAGGCGGCCGACCTCGCGGGGCGCTGCCGGGCCCCCCCGTCGGGCGAGAAGCTGCGGACGCAGAGCGCCATCGACGCGCTCTCCGGGAAGCTGGACCTCAACCTCCGGGACTGCGCGCTGCTCGTCAGGACTGGCGTGCTGTCCGACTCCTCCGGCCCGTCGCCGCCGGTGGAGGCGGACGTCCGGGAGCTGCTCACGAGGCTGCAGATCGGGCACACTGAGGCCAAGAACTGGGCCGTGGATGGGCTCCTTGAGGCGCAACGCAGCGAGGAGAAGAGTGTGCTCTCCGTGCTCGGCCGCGCCAACGTCTCCGCCTTGGTGCAGCTGCTCACGGCGTTGGCGCCCGTGGCCTGTGGTCGCGGAGTCAGGCACCTGCAACGGCCTGCTCATGTCGGAGGGCTTCCTGCCGCCGCTCATCAGGCTGGCCGAGTCCGGCAGCCTCGTCGGGCGCGAGAAGGCCACGATCACGCTGCAGCACCTATCCGCCGCATCCCCTGACGCTGCGCGCCCGGTCGTCGGCCACAGCGGTGCTGACCCGCTCATCGCTTTAATCTTCTATGCTTAAATGTGATCGTGACATACCCTTTAATCTTCTATGCTTAAATGTGATTTTGACATAATTTATTTAGAGTTTATGTGGCCATTTGCTTGTACATTTCGAAAATAAGGGCAAATATGCAAATCTAGCATGTCATCCATGTCAGGGGTATTTGTTGTCTTTTCAACTCTGTTAACACCGTTAGCTACACTTCATAGAATAGGGGCATACCATGTCATCTAGTGCTTGCTAGTCTCAGCACATAGTGATTAATATATCTTGTCTTCTACATGAGATCTAAATTAACACCTTTTTTAGATTAATAATCACCTATCTAGCAAGCACATATTGGAAGGAAAGCATCATTGCCTCTTGTAATTATTCTCTTCAAATTTGAAGTTTGACATCACCAATCATCATTTCCCCCCTCAGGTTCGACTACTTAACTACACAATGCAGATTTTTGTGCTATCTAGACCTTGCATATTACCACAACACATCTGTAAGTGCAAACATGCTAATTTAATTTTTATGCTACTGTGATAATTGACGGCCAACAACGCAGCTAGCAAGTATATGGCTTCTTCTTCCTCCTCTGGTTAACAGCAGGAATTCAATTGAATTCACAGGAATGCGACAGGCCCAAAGGAAATCGGAAAGCCCGCAAACCCTAGCACCTGGGACGAGGAGGGGCAAAGGACATGGCTCACCGTGGGGAGCTCGGTCCGGCCAAAATTCCGGCGAGCTCCCACGCCGGCGGCGGGGGGAAAGAAGGGTAGGGGCACGGGGAGGCGGCGGCGCACCTTGTGGGCGGCTTCGGGTGAGCAGAGGAGGCCGGAAACGACGGAGGCGGCGGCGCGTCGACTCGGGTGGCGAGCGCGGCGGCGGACGGCCGGTCCTGGAGCGCGGCGGCGGCGCTTTCGGGCGGGGCGAGGGTCTCGGAGGCGGAGGGCCGGGGCGGCACGTCCAACAGAGGAGGGTCTTCGAGCGCGGTGGCGGAGGGAGCTCGAGCGGCGTTCCGGCAGCCCTTCGGGGTGGAAGAGGACGGCGACGGCGCATTTGGAACCGGAGGGCGCAGAGTGTTCGGTTATGGGAACATTAACTGAGGCGGTCACTGTAACTGGACCGCCTCTGCTAAGGTTCCCAGAAATCAGATTTTGTGCTTGTGGGTTGTGGCGTTTCGGTATGGTACGTACTGTATTTTCTTTATTGAATTGTGCTAATTATGCTTGTGACTCTGTAATTATGCGTTTCAGTATGATGTCCTTTTTTGATTGAGTGTGCTAATTATTTTGTTTCGAATACAAATAGAAGGTATGCCTTGTATTGGAACTTAGCTTCTGGCCCAACGGAGACGAGTAGTATGGTACTATAATTTCTGCTTCACAAAGTATGAATAGTTTACCTTTTTTATTGAATTGCGTTTATTATGCATGCTGTCCTTTTTTGATTGAGTTTGATTACAGATAAATATTAACATTGCCAATCTCTCTCTATAAATGCAGGTGTTTTTTATTTTTTTTTGATGAAATCCATAACCTCACCTAGATGTAAGCTGATGATAGCACTACCGAGGCACATTCAGACTTTGGATAGCACTACCGAGGCACATTCAGACTTTTAGATGTGTTATCTAAATATTTCGTGATATAATTGCAGGTGTATTTTATAAGCGAACATATCTGTTGCAAACCACAACTTCGTGAAAACTCCTGCAAACCACGGCAAAAAAGTTGTTTAAATTCACCAAAAAAATCACACATGTAGATAATATGATGCTATACAATCTTGTAAAATATCTTGTCCAAACTCGACTTCGTTTGTGAGATATAAAAATAACAAACTTCAAGCCAGAAAGTTGTCCAAATGATTTGTTAGAAATTTGTTATTTTTATATCTCACAAACGGAGTCAAGTTTGGACAAGATATTTTATAAGGTTGTCTATCATCATATCATCTACACGTGTGATTTTTTTGGTGAATTTAAACTATATTTTTGCCGTGGTTTGCACGGGTTTTCATGAAAACTGTGGTTTGCACTAGATACGTTCCCTTTTTATAATTGTGTTACTTCTAAATATTTCGTCAAATGAAATACAAAATCTTGTCTTAAACAAAGTTATGTTGAATATAAATTCCATTAACCTCAACATAATCAAGTTCCAGAAGACCACGAAGACAAACTAGCCAAGAGACCGAAAATCAATATAAATGTAAGCATAATAGAAGTAAAACATTTCGATATACATTGATTCCATTACAATAATAAGTTACAAAATCGACGGTTGCGAACCTCAAGTTAAGTATAAGTCACTACATTAATTATTACATTTATGTTGTATGAAATGCATATCATTTTGGTGCCGACACAACCACTGTTCTCTTCTCACCGTCAGAGCGGAACCAAGGCTTCATCTTGGTCTTGTTGAAGCGTTGCTCAACTTACTTGATCTTGCGTGGATGATCGGTAAACAGCGAGAACTCGACGTAGTTGTTGTATTCCTCAGGGCTATGCACTCCATCAGCTCCCACAATCCTCTACTTTCCTAACACAACCACATGCTTTTTGGATTCTCTGGGCTTCGGGTAGTACACTACCTGCGCGACGCGGTTTGCTAGTACCCACTGATCATCTTTGTAGCCGACACTTTCAAGCTCCACGGTGGTTAGCCCATATTCGTCCATGACAACCGCATTCGGCTTGACCCACTGGCACTGGAACATGGGTATCTGTAGTTCACCGCCGTAATCAAGTTCTCATATCTCTTCAATCTGCCCATAGTATGTCTTTGTCTCCGAAGTGGCCTCGTCGATGCCCTCCTATCGAACCCCACTGTTCTATGATGCGCTCTTTTTGTCCTTCTCTTTCGTGTGGAATCTGTATCCATTGATGTCATACCCTTGCCATGAGGTGATTTGGCTGGATGGGCCGGATGCAAGCCTCGATTCATCAGATTCTCCATAGGGAGGTATGCCCTGCTGTTTGATCCTGGTCATGAAAATTGATCTTGCATTGTCTCTGTACCCACGCCTCTGTGCGTCCGTCACAACCATGACAGATCTCCTCCAGGTGCTTCTCAACCCACTGCTCCATGACCACTAACTGATTGAGGGCGTTGTGATGAGCTTCCTGCACTATTTCGTCTTCTATATCTGTGCATACGTTCCTCCCCGTGCACCCCATCCCGAAGGTTCTGCCTTCGTGCGTATGGACAGGCAAGATCCATCCTTCGTCTTAGTCTTGATGTCTAGTAGGACTCCGGCTGTGCTTTCGAAGACATTCTTCGAAAGGTGCATGCAGTCGACGGCATGAGGCGTATCAAGCTCCTTCCAGTACGACAGGTACTTAAAGAAACACAACTGCTTCTTGAAAGGTACTTGCGGGGTGACAGGTGGTTGGTCCTCCTCCATCTGCTCCCGCTTCCTCTTCTTCTTTTCTTTGGTCCCATCTTCGTTAGATTTCTTCTTCTTCCCAAACACAATGTTTATGCCATTCACCATATCTAACACATTTTGCCCATAACGCATCTTTTCCGGCTCGTCAGTTTGAGGCTCGGGCTTGTTTTCAAAGAACTGATTCATCAAAGCCTGCCGGTACCTATGACTTTTGTTGAGGAAACGCCTATGCCTCATGTACACCAACTTCTTCGATCCATTAAGGTAAGTGTAGCAGGTACCGTCAATGCAAACTACACAACTTGACTTACCTTTGATTTGTCCTGATAATGCAAAAAGGCTAGGGTAATCGGTGATGGTGACAAATATAATGGCTTTTAGCACTCTCCTTCTTTACGTACGCATCCATCATCTTGACCCCATCTTTCCATAGCACCTTCATGTCCTCCATGAGTGGCTCTAGGAACATATCTATATTATTTCCTGGCTGCTTTAGACCAGAAATAATCAAGGTGAGTAAAAGATACATACGCTTCTGACATAGATATGGAGGTAGGTTGTAGATGGTGAGGATGACCGGTCAAGTTCTATGAGTGCTGCTGAGGTCACCGAATGGATTCATCCCATAGGTACTTAGTGCGAACCTGATGTTCCTCGCCTCGGCACCAAACCCCGGGAATGTGTCATTGAACCTCTTCCACTGCTTGCCATCGGTGGGGTGTCGTAGCTTGCCATCGCCTTTATGTGTTCTGCCGATCCTTGCCATGACATCAGCTTGGCATCCTCTGGGTTCCCGAATAGAGCACGCAGACGATCAATCACGTGCAGGTACCACACCGACAGTGCAGGACTTTTTCTCTGCATGTAGCCCTCTTCCTCCTCATCCACAGGAAACGGGATCTGCGGCTTGACCATCTTCTTCTTCTTCTTCTTCTTCTTCTTCTTCTTGTTCTTCTTCTTCTTCTTCTTCTTCTTCTTCTTCTTCTTCTTCTTCTTCTTCTGTCTTGTCTTGGGTCCCTCGTCATCCATATCTGCGCGACAACCAGCATTCCTCTTGTACCGACTAGCGCCGCAGTGTGGACAGCTCTGCAAGTATGTCTTTGCCCCGATATAGGATACAATGGTTAGTGCATGCATGGAACTTTTCAAGCTTCATCGACACTTGGCCGGATCATCCTCTTCGCTCGATAGGTATTGGCGGGCACCTTGTTACCCTCTGGGTATGTGTCAGCAAGTATACGTAATAGGTTGTTGAAGCTAGTGTCATATCCCCCATGCCGAGACTTTAGCTGCATAACTGGAGGTTAAAGCACAACGCCATCCAATGCTTCGGGCAGTCGTTATACAGCGAATCAATTGCTGCCTGCTTCATCTCTTTGAAATTCTCCAGCCACCTCGGATTCCCAAACAGAACGTCGTCTTGGTCCATACGGTTAGCCAGGTTTTCGAAAATCTCAGCATCTTCGGGCCCCAAAAAATCGTCCTCCTCATCACCACCAACCCCACCACCATCACTGCCTCCCATTTTTTGGAGAAGTTCATCAATATTGATGTAATCACGCTGTGAAGAATCATCGCCCGCTGTTGGTGTTGTTGATGAGGGTTGTTGTCCTCTTTCATTCACTGACGAGGGCGTCGAAGAGTTTCGTCCAGATGCACCAGTGACACTCGGATCAGACTCGCCGTGAAACTTCCACACGGTGTAGTCCTCGACGAAACCATAGCGGATCAAGTTAGATTTCACGACGTCATCTTTGTGGAGAAGTTGGTCCTTGCAGCTACAGCACGGACAAATGGTCAGCTCAACACCCTGACTAACACGATGATTTTCGCGGCGGCAACAAATTTTGTCACATGAATCAGGAAAGACATATCGGTGCCAACACTTGGTATCTAATACATCTATTGTTCCCTCGGTAAGCTGTCCATTAACACAACCTTCACACAGCGAGAAAAAAATACACCAAAATCAGGCTGTATTGGGGTGGGCAAGGGCAGAACTAAACCGGAAAGTGTGAACACCTGTGGTATCAAGCCAAAGAAGGCGTGCAGCAGTGGATCGAGTCGGAGAAGGGTGGGGTGATGACAGTATCGAACAAGAGAAGGTATGTGCCCCAAGTCGACGGCATGCCTTGCCCTGAGCCAACCTAGACCTTACCGCCCAATCAACACCTCAAGAACAGTGAGAAATTAAAGTGATGTCAGCTCTAGATACGGTTTTCTCTCTCCTCATCCTAGATCTAGAAAAAACACCAAAATCATGGAAAAGAGAGAGATGGAGAGTTAGAAATCAACCTCTAGCGGTGCCCGGTAACCAAATGCAAGGGCAAAACCTCCCCCCTCTCAAATGGCAAAATTTCGTGTTTTGAGCTCAAAACATGAAATAATGGAGGAGGAGTCACGGGGAGGAAGAAAGGGGCCAGTGGTATTTATAGGGAAACTTAACAAAGCCGGGCAAACCTAAAAAAATGTCTCTATTAATATGCATTAACAGAGACGGTTACATAACGACAACCGCCTCTGCAAATACGTTAACAGAGGCGGTTGTCTTAATGTAACCGCCTCTGTTAATTCATATAAACAGAGGCAGTTGTGTTACGACGGCCGCCTCTGTAAATGTATTAACAGAGGCAGTTGCACGGCCGGCGGCCCGGCCACCATTACAGAGGCGAGCCGCCGACCAGCCCACCTCAGAAGGCTTTTTTAAGTGGCTCGCAAAATCTCAAATGGTAGTAGGCAACATATGGCATGGAAACCAAACTTATGTGCAAACTATGCAAACCAGCAATCAGAGCTCCAGGATTCTAATCCAATGGTTAGAAATTAAGGTGGGTTAATTCAACACTTAACCCCCCCCCCCACCATTCCCCTCCTAATCAAACTTTGTGCAAAAAACACCTCTAGGATCCCAGGCATCGGTTCGTTCCCCCCGCTTCGGTCCTGGCCCGATAGGGTAGCACCGCCCCTGCAGAAGGAATCGCTGCCGCCCCTGCTGGATCCTGTGCGCCAAATCCCCATGCGTTGCTGCTAGATCGCTGACCCTGGCCGGGGCCGCCTGCCCTGCTGATCTAGCGCCGCTGTAGGCTGCGGCCAAGAGACAAGCCGCCCCCGCTCGTGTACGCCAAGACCAAGAAGATGACCCCCTGCTACACGAGGCCCAACGAGAGCACCCCCTGCAGCACGCTGCTTGCTTGCCTTGGCTCGTGGCTGGCTGCGCAAGCCCCTGTAGGCGAGGGATCGCTGGGGCGGCTCCTTTCGCAGGGCTCCAAGCGGCGACCCTATGGAGGGTGACGGTCAAGCAGGGGCGGCGGCGGCCTATCAATGCGATCGCGAGGAGCGACGGTAGGGAACAGAACCGAACCGAGCGGTGCACTTGTTTCCAGGGTTTTTTTTTCACAAAGTTTGATTAGGAGGGGATTGGTGGGATAGATTAAGTGCTAAATTAACCCACCTTAATCTCTAGTCATTGGATTAGAATTCTGGGGCCTGGTTGCTGATTTGCATAGTTTGCACAGGAGCTTATTTTGCGTGCCATACATTGCCATTGTAGTAATGTTGTCTTCTAAAAACATAGAGATTTATCACCGTTTGAAACGGCTATAGCCATTTCAAATGGTGGTTTCTCTCACCAAATTTATTTCTCGGTGGGAGCAAGGGACATAGGCCTTACCTCCATTTCAAATGGTTATAGCCACTTCAGATGGCTATATCCATATCCATATCAAATGGCGGTAAAGTGCTGCAACTCGGTGCTCTCAGCCTATGCAGGAGCATCACGCCAACTCCACTGGTGGAATTTGCTTCTATCGCCGGTTCAAATGGCTATATCCGTTTCAACCGGCGGGAGGAGTATACTTTTTTGCTATTTTTTTGGTACCAAATATATTTCTGCATAATCGTAAAAGAAGAAATATAAAATTAAAAAACAGCAGACCGGCTCGGTCCAGGTGGGGCGGCTCCTGCAGCCCACTCCGCTGCAGGGGCAGCGGCTTGGCTTGCCGGTAGCCCACGCGCTGCCCGAAGCGAGCAGGCCAGTGCTGGTGCACAAGCCGGCTGTGGCGTCTTTTTAATTTTTATATTTTAAAAAAAATTACAGAAATATATTTTTGGTTTTAGATTTACAGTTCTATACCCCTACTGCCCGGCAGGGGGCGGTAGGGACCTATATGTAAATAAAAATAATTTTTTTTGCGCAGAGGTCCAGAGAGGGGAGAGGGTGAAAGGAGGGGTGAGGGAGGTAATTTCACCGGCGAAACCTTGCCGGATTTTGGATCCGAACCGCAGGTAACCAATATTTCTCAACTATTATAGACTTGTTTCTAAAATAATGATGAATTAGAATAGATTTAGTTTTTGGATAGTGAAATATAGAATAGTAAACTTAGAATGACAGTATCTTATTGTTATTGCAGCATAAGGCAATGGCTGTCTCCAATTCTGTTGGATTTTCATGAACCGAAGAAAAATCTAGTATATTTCTTGAGATCATGACACATCTTGTAATCAGTAAGAAGTTGGATCCATTAGCGGATGGTACGATAGAGATGTTGTTGTCCAAATTAGTTGAGTTTAAAGATTTGACATTGTTTCGAGGTATTACAATGCAAGATTTAAAGGAACACCTGCTAGAACGTCAGAAGATATACATGAGGGTATGTGAACTAGCGAATCATCCTTATGTTATTAGATTATTACAAACTACTTATAAGATATGGATGCGGCCAGAGGTGTATGAGATGCACATTAAGGTAACTCTTATTCAGTTCTAATCCCGTCCATCATTTGTAATCCATATTTATGAAATAGTAAAATTATTGTGTAATTATATGCTAGGATTACCCTGAGAAGACGGAGTTGATTAACAAATCGATACCAAATTTCCGTAAATTGGTATGTATCTTCGGTGGAGTTATGCCGCAAATTAGACGAAGGAGGTGGAAAAGATCTTCAGGTGATAGTTCTTGGCCTCCGCAAGAACAGATGATCGGAGGTTCGTCAAGTCATGCTGCACCACCTCGAGCACCTAGTTATGTTAACTGGGATGACGATATGGATGACTTCATGCCCCCCAAATCATGGCCTCGAACACCTGATGTTCCTCCCCCTGTATATGAACCTAGAACCAGAAAAAAGAGAAAAGGAAAGGCGAGAGGTTCGTCAAGTAATGCTGCACCACCTACAGCACCACCATCTGTCAACTGGAATGACGACTTAGATGATTTCATGACATGATCTATAACATATGATGGACATCGATTTTAGATTGTGATGTAAATTCTGACGGGACGCCTGTACCTTTAATTGTAATACTTATATGTTTGCTATGTTTGATTGTAATGATTACATTTATGATACAATACCACATAAGATACAATGAACGAAATTTAAATAGAACATTAAACAAAATACCACATAACATATTACATTGAAGGTTTCATTCGTTACAACCAAATTCGAGACAAATACAAAATATATGTAGTTTCGTACACAAAAATACATTGCAAGCTGTTACATGCACAACTAGATGCGGCGAATTTTTGTGTGTGGAGCCGATCCATCCGTCAGATTCCCGGAAGGTCCAGCCTCGGCAGCAGCAGTGGGTACTGAAAGCTGTGGGCACTTCTTGTAAGTGTGACCGTCCGCTCCACACAAGTTGCAATGTTTTTTCTTCTTTCCAGCCTCGGACTTGTCCATTCCGTTCCGGATACGACGTGTCTGCCGTTGGCCTATGCCCCGCTTTCGTAGCTGCATCAGGGATGAGCATTGAATGGGGATTTTTTGAGTAAATGGGCCTAGAATACCGATGCCGTATATCTCATGACACCAAGTCTGTGCTGCCGCTTCTTTTGTGAAATATTGAGAAACATATGACGCAGCATCTAACCCAGATACAGAACAAGCCGCGATGACATGGGAGCATGGTAAGTGATGCACCTTTGGCTTCTGACATCGGCAGAACACTCTCCCGTCAATGGTTATCAAAACTTCTTGAATTACCCTTTGTCTGCGGACACCCTGTCCGGTCCTGTCCCTGCATGATACCTCAAATCTTTGCTCATTTGTGCCCATCGATAGGACTGAGTGAAATCGAGCCTTTTCAATTTTTTTCTCCATGTACTCATTGACCCTTCTGCAAAAATGCACTCCTGGATCATTAAGTAAGGAAGCGGCTGATGCGTATCGCTCCCTAAAATACCTTATGCATCCATACATGATGAACTCAACAATGCCAACAAGAGGAAATCCATGAACACGACGCATTATCATATTGTAACATTCAGCATGGTTGGTCGTCTCGATCCCATAACGTCTCCCATCTGTGTCATACAGAAATGACCACTTCTCTTTAGGCGCACCATCAATCCACCGTGAAAATGGCTTAGCATGTCCAACTAATGAATCTGTAGAATGTCTCCTGCTGGATGATGAGGCTTGGCTCTTAAGCAATTCAGCGTCATGTCATCAATTATACCCCACAAAGCATCGAACTTCCTCTGCTGATTCTGAGTGCACAATCGCTTGAACAAATTCATCAGATCCTTATTCTTGAACCGCTCATAAAAGTTAGCAGCCATATGCCCCACACACCACCTATTGACAACATCTAGCCATATAGGAGGTGAAAATTGACTACCTTCTTGGAGCTGGCTTATAGCTGCAAGTAGACCTGCATGCCTATCACTGATAAGGCAAACATTATGCCTTCCAGCAACAACGTGAATCTTCAGACGTTCAAGAAACCAGTACCAGTTTTTTGTGTTCTCATTCTCAACAAAGGCAAAGGCGATGGGAACTATCTGCTTATTGCAATCAATTCCGATTGCCGTCAATATTGTTCCCTTATATTTCCTTGTCAGAAAAGTGCCGTCAATACACAGAACAGGAAGACAGTAAATGAATGCCCTCACACATGCTCCCAATGCAGAAGAAAGCTCGCAACAGAATGCTTGGCCCCCCGGACAAGCTCGGTACACTGTATGTATCAAAAGTATTTCCAGGATTTCTGTGCACAATTGCTTCAAGCATATGAGGTAGGTTGTCATATGATGCTTCATAAGTGCCAAACCTCATCTCAAATACTTTTTGTTTAGCCCGCCAAGCCTTTGCATAGCTGATCACATACTGGAAATTCTGTTCAATGTCCCTAATTATCAATGCAGGCTCGTAATCCATTTTGTCAAGAATCACCCCATACATCTTCTTAGTCACGAAAGTTGATGTGATATTACGATGATGTCCCACAACACCTATCAATCTACAAGTATGTGGTGTAACAATTGAACATTCCCAGTGTGTCTTGAACTTTCCCTTGTATGCATGCACTCGCCATGTACAGTCTCTATCTGCACACCTCACCTCGTATTTTTTGCTGCTAAACTTCAGTACTATGAATTCCTTCCTCAGAGATACAACCCAGAGATTCACAGCATCCTTCACATCCTCAATGGTACGATAATTTGCCCCTTGTACAACTTCATTCACTCTGTATTCAAACTCCGAACTCTTAATATCTTGTACCACTGGATTCCCAAAACTCTCTTTACGCCATTCACCTAGCACTGGGAAGCGCTCATCGTCCTCATCGTCCGATGAGTCCCCACATTGCTCCATTATTCGCGCATCCTGGTCTTCTTTCTCCATTTCCTCCACAATTTCAGGTATCCGCTCGCCTTCATCTGCCAAACCTTGTGATTCTGGTTCTGGTTCTGGAGCTTGCATGTTATCTTCTTCTTTATCCTCTTCCATCTCTTCATTGCAGTCAGATGTTGTGTGTGTTGACCCTTCACCTAAATCACCAGTCTTCTGGTGAATCTGAATTACCATTGCGAGAGGCCACCCACTTTCAAGAGCTGCGTGCATGTAATGTTGCCATTCTTCCGTACTACTTATATGCGTCAAGTCCCAGAATTCCCCATTAGTTTCCCAGAAAGTCAAGGTATGAACCGTAAGCAAATGGGTCTTTGGATTCACATTGAACATCCTGTGAAGACATTTCCGTATGGACTCAAAACTCCTCTCTAGGGGTTTATCTAGACTGTACTGTCTTCTTTCCAATGCTGATAGATTTACTCCATAGGAATCATGAGTAATTCTATAGAAGTCACCGTAATGAACTTGAAACGCCACTTTGCTCGACATATCTGGCCATGCAAAGAGTTTATTTTAATTAATCTAATATCTAGAAATATGCTATGGCTTCAATTATAACCACTAATCCGAACCCTAAGTGCTTACAATAATAAAAAATACTAATCATAAAATTAAACATACAAAAATTCTGTAATGACAAAGTTGAGAAATATTGGTTACCTGCGGTTCGGATCCAAAATCCTGTAGGGTTTCGCCGGTGGAATTACTTCCCTCACCCCTCCTCTCTCCCTCTCCTCTCTCTGGATCTCGTGGGCAGAAAATGAGGGCGCAGTGGGAAGGGGCGGAGTTTTATATTTGGGGCGGGAGCCTGCCGCCCCCTGCCGGGCGGCAGGCACCCGCCAAGGACCTCTGCGAAAAAAAATATTTTTATTTACACATAGGTCCCTACCGCCCCTTGCCGGGCGGTAGGCCCCCTGCCGCCCCCCTACCGGGCGGTAGGGGTATAGAACTGTAAAATCTAAAACCAAAAATATATTTCTATAATTTTTTTTTGAAAAATATAAAAATTAAAAAGACGCGCCGGCTGTGCACGTGTGTGCACTGTGCAGGCCCTGCACGCGGCCCGGTGCAAAGCTGGGTGAGGCTGCACTGAGCAGCTCGCGGTCGCGCATGTGAAGAAGCTCAGATGGGCAGCAGAGGGAGCAGGCCAGATCAAGCTCGCGGCCCAGTTTAATTCAAGGCTGTTTTGCCATTTTTTTCAGCACATAATATTTAATTCATGCACTCCTGCTTAAACTAGACGATTAGCTTTTGTTACTGCAAATGATGCTGAAGTAATTTGGATGCATAGTCGAGCATTTGTTCTCGCCAATTTTGGCTAGATCTTTGCATGCTTAATTGAAAGAGGCTGATTAGTGCTAGCTTTTTGGCAAGATTTTTGGTCGGCTTTTTGTTAAGCTTTGTTTTCGCTTGGTTTGAGCTGTGCTAATCTTTGTTAAATCACCGCATGCTTGGTCAAGTAAAGTTTTGGTGATAGCTTTGCTCAAGTGAATTGCTTTGCATTGCTTCCAGTTTGTGTTGTGCCTTGCTCAAGTAAATTAATTTTTGCTTGCTTCCGTTTTACCTCGAGCTTTACATAACCATTCCTAGGATGAGTTCGTCACAAGTTGGCTTGCGTCATCTTGACGGTTAGTAGAGAGGCGTGTGATATTGAATTTGGGACGCATGCCTTACTCTCATCAAGTAGAATTTTTTAAGGGTATTCACTCGTCCCTCTCTGGTCGCCCATCCCGATCCTTTACTCGTAACATGATTGGCCCTAAAAACTTTCTACTCCGATTTGAAATACCATGTTGTGTCGCTCGGTTATGATGAGCAGCAAGCTATGCCTAGCCAGTAGTAAGTCATATTCTTGTTATGTTCAGCGCCCTGTCAGACTCCAAAAGGAAGCATCGACAGGAACCCCGCAGAAACCATTGTGTACATTTGTACATGTTTATATAATAAGAATTGTGGCAGCTATCTGATCTGATGCATGACATATTTATCGAGAACAAGTCTATGAAACCATGGACTGATGAGGATCCACAAAGTGATTCAGGCTCCAATCATTTTTTTTAAATTTACCTTCAATGTTAGTGTGATCATGATCTGCAACAGGTACAAAACTGCTGGTTTCGTACTGTTTTCTGCATGCAATCTCATTGTTATACAGAATGCGTAAATACTATGCTAATCTGTGCTTTAGTTATGTTCATCCTTTTCACCACATGCAAAGACCTTCTTGCCACCTTTATTCATAGATAATACATACAGATACAGGCTTTCACATATGCATATTGTAAGGAAAATGGCCCCACTAGATCATTGTTTTGTGATTTTGGTGATTGAGTAACAACGTAATCAATATGACTAATGTGTTTGTTAAGTGAACATTAATAGACCCCAATGATGAAGCAAAAAGGCCATGCAAAGCAAAACACGAAGAAAGAACTCAAAGAAACACTGAATTGGACGAGTTCTGCAGAAACTGTGGCACCGGATGCACCGGTGACACCGCACCGGTCTAACCGGTTGGCATCGGATACACCGGTGCTATATCACCGGTGTAATGTGCCGAGCAATGCCCAACCCAGGGGAGAAGTACAAAGTAGCACCGGATACACCGGTTGTACTAATTTAAAGCATCGGTGCAAGCACCAAGTCATACACCAGAGAGCATGTCAAGTTGGTGAGAAGATGTTTCTTCAGCACCGGATGAACCGGTGGTGCACAAGCGCGAAGCACCGGTGTAATTTCAAGACAGAAGCTGAAGATTTCTTCAGGACCGGATGAACCAGTGAAGCACCGGGCAAAGGACCGGTCTAACCGGTGACAACCACGCCAGCTGTCAGGAGACCAAAGGATAGTGCAGAGCCGTGAGTGACCGGATGCACCGGTGCCATACCACCGGTCTATCCGGTGCTTTACGCAGAAAAGCCACAACGGCTCTTAACGGCTCTATGGACTTGGAGGCCTATATTTTTATGATCTCCCGGTCATTTGAAGTTTGCTGGAGTTGCTACAAGCCTCAAACACACCCAAGAACATCTCCAAAGCCATCCAAGTACTTATTGATCATATCTTTAGTCCTTAGCACACATTTAAGAGTGCTAGTGCTAGGTTAGCTCTTTAGAGAGTGAACAAGCAAGGCTTTGTGCCTTTGTGCTGTGGTTCTCTTGTGAATCAAAAGAAGATATTTTGGAGCGCCGGCCCCTTGGAGCTTTGTAGCTCGCCGGCAACGTCATCGACCCTCCGACTTGGTGTGGAGCGGCGACGACAACCTTGTGCGGGGGGGTGTGGAGACCCCCATCCTGTGTGGAGAAACTCCTTAGTGGAATTCAGGATCAAGGTGACCGTGATTGAGTTCACGGGAGAGACTTGATTGCCGAGAAGCGATACTCTTAGTGAGTGCTTCAACAACGTGGACTAACCGAACATTTACCCTTCAAGAGTTTGCTTCCTCCTATCCCGCTCTTTAAGCAAGGTGACTTTGTGGCTAACTGAACCATGAGATAAACACCCGCGTCAAGAGTTTGCTTCCTCCTATCCCGCTCTTTAAGCTTCCGCATTTCAGACTAGCAATTCTTGTGTGCCTTTACTTTCTAGAGTAGTATCTTGACAGGAAAGGCTATAGGTTTGCTAAACTCTTTTGAGATAGGGGTTTCATACTAGAACAACCCTAGTTGCACATATAAATAGCATGTTTTAGTTTTGATATTGTGCAATTTAGTTGGAGCAATAGGTTAAAGTTTTAAGTTGCCTAATTCACCCCCTCCCCCTCTTAGGCTGGAGCACCTGATCCGGTTTTTCAATTGGTATCAGAGCTGGGACTCACATCTCTCACAAAAAAAGCCAATTCCATTGGTAATTTGTGCTTACCAACTCACTTGATCGGTTAGGCTTCACCGCCTAGTGAGTTAGCTCTTTTGGGAAGGGATGAATTCATTAGGACCTCATCCACATTTCAATGGCACGGGCTTCCAACGATGGAAGATTTTAATGCGATCTCACCTCCAAGCAAAGGGCCTAAATGTTTGGAGGGTAACTAGTGAAGGAATGAAGGGTAAAAGTCAACAAGAGAGACAATATGATGCTATAGCAAAATGTGCTATTTTAAGCTCTCTTGGTGACAATGTGTTCAACCGGGTGTTTGCTTGTGAAAATGCTAAAGATTTATGGAAAACTATTAGTGAGAACCATGAAGGCACAAAAGATATTGCAAATGAAAAATATCATGTTCTCATTAATAAACTTAATAGCTTCAAGTAATTTGATGATGAAAATGCCGAATCTATGTACTCACGATTGAATATTCTTGTGAATGAGATTAACTCTTTAGATGTGAAGAAAATTGATGATTTGGAGCTCATTTGCAAGATCCTTCACTCACTACGAGGCCGGACTATGATTTGGTGATCATAATTCTTTATGAGAAGGAAATCAATACCCTAACACCAAATCAAATCCTCGACAAGGTAAGTCAAGAGCACCACCTTCTTCACCAACACATAGCGCACTTGTATGCAAGCAAGTCAAGAAGTTGAAAAAGATGGCCATTAAAAATAGCTCAAGTGAAGAAAAAGAAGAGAAGGAATGCAAAAGCTCCTCCAATGATGAAAAAGAGCCAATGAACCCCAACCTCTACATGCAAGTCAAAAAGATGAGCAAATGCTTGCAAGAAATAAACTCAATGGGGTATATGGTCTTCCTCAAAGATGGGCCACATCACCAACAAATGAAGGTTGAGAGGAAATTCAAGAAAAAGAAAGAAAAGAAGAAGAAGAAGCCCAAACATGAATCATTTGTCATCTTTGGTGAATGTGTTAGTTGTGGTGAAGAATTAAGCACAAGCTCAAGTGATGAATCAAATAAAAAATTCACCACTCGCACCAACATAGGACCATCATCAACCACATGCCTTATGGCCCAAGGTATGGAAAGTGATGTAAGTGATGATGACTCCGATTCTCCTTCATATGATGAACTTTTTTGAACTAGTTCATGAGCACAAAAAAATAATTAAGAAGCAATCAAATAAAATTTAAAACCTTAATGCTCTTAATGGTCTTAATGCTATCTTCGCTACAAACTATGAAAATTTGTTATGCAAATTCAAATTTCTTAGTGAAGAGCATGAAGAGATCAAGTTAAAAATTGAGGGCATTAATGATACTAATAATGCTTCAACTTCTTGTTTTGATTCAAATGATAAGTCTAACCCTTGCAATGAGAAATGCTATGAGAATATTGTTGTAGAATCATGCGATGATCTCATTGCCAAGAAGAATGATGAACTCAAGCAAGAAGTGGAAAGGCTCATGAAGGACTTGGCTAGATTGAAGGGCAACAACATAGAGAGCAATGTCCAATCTTCTCAAGATAACCGTGAAGACATGGTGAAGAAGCTTGAGAAGGGGTCCACCGTGACTTGCTCAAAGTGCCACCAAAGAGGTCACAAGTCCAACAAGTGCCCTCAACCAAGGAAGAAGCTTTCGGATGAGAAGAACAAGAAGAAGCTTACGATCAAGAGTTCTCTCATCTACACCAAGTCCAACCGGAGGGACAAGAGCCACAGCACCTCCTATGTGATAAAAAAGAAGATAAATGGCAAGGTGGTTGCTCACAAGGTTGGGAAGCTAGAAAGGAGTTGGAATCACTCCATTTAGGTGCAAAATGATGTCATCACCAATATGAAAGGGCCTCAAATGGTGTGGATTCCAAATGAGACTTGAAGCCCAAGAATGACTTCGGGGGATTTGGAGGCTTGGCTACCTAGAAGATGAAGGATTCAAGCTGAAGAAGCCAAGCTTGCATCTTGGACATTTGTTGCCCCCCTCATAAGGTAATGATAGCTAGATTTTAATTCAATCATCATGTAGCTCCATTGCCTTGCCAGGTTGTTTGCATTGCATCACCTAGTGTTACATATGGTGGGTTGCTTGTGTCATGATCTAACCCATGAGCAATCTACATGGTTTGATAAGTGTGTAGAAAACTACACAAGGTTACTCTTCATGGTACATGGACTTCATGAGGTATATGTTTCATTTTTTTTAGTACCATGAACACAAGCTATAGGGTAAACTTTCCATTGTTATCAAAAACTATGTGCATATATTTGATTAGTGATTCAAACACTAAATGCACACATTTAGGGGGAGTTCATCATATGGTTTGTGATTTTGAGACTGACATATTGTCAAGCTTATCCTTTGTAGTCTCATATTAAGCCATGACCTATTGAACTAAATTTCCATATCTAAGTTCATAGGCTATGAGCTCATGCCTTGGTTCACCTTAATGTACCAAGTGTTTATGACCTCAAAGACTTTCAATTGATATTCAACTTCAATTGGTATCATTTGACATAAGTCACTTTCAAATTGGTACATACAAGGTAACTACAAACGTCCCCCGGAGGTATGCATGGTCTATAACCCCTTCAATTGGTATTCTTATCAATTTTTTATTATTTTAGGACTACCTTCGTGCATGATATGATCTAAACTTTCTCTTTCAAAAATTCTAGTTGTGCATATGATTTTCACATTAGCATTTTATGCACACATTTTGTGAAAAGCTTAGCTCATGTCATACTAGTTTCGTGATTTTGTGATCCACCTTAGTAATTGCTCTTTTGGTATATTCATTGATATCATACACTTAGATCATGATTAATGGAACTAACTCCCTAGGCTACTAACTTTTCCCGTTGAGCTATTTTGGTTTGCCAAGCCTTTTTAGGTGATTTAATTCCAAAGGGGGGAAGTTTGGATCAAAATAAGGTAAAAATGGGTATCTTCCAAAGGAGGAGCAACTTTGAGAACTGGTGGTGCACAAGCGTGAAGAACTAGTGTAATTTCAAGGCAGAAGCTGAAGATTTCTCCAGGACCGGATGAACCGGTGAAGCACCAGCGCAAAGGACCGGTCTAACTGGTGACATCCACGTCAGTTGTCAGGAGGCCAACGGATAGTGCAGAGCCGTGAGTGACTAGATGCACCGGTGCCATACCATCAGTCTATCCGGTGCTTTACGCAGAAAAGCCACAACGGCTCTTAATGGCTCTATGGACTTGGAGACCTATATATATGTGATCCCTCGGTCATTTGAAGTTTGCTGGAGTTGGTACAAGCCTCAAACACACCCAAGAACATCTCCAAGCCATCCAAGTGCTTATTGATCATATCTTTAGTCCTTAGCACACATTTGAGAGTGTTAGTGCTAGGTTAGCTCTTTAGAGAGTGAACAAGCAAGGCTTTGTGCCTTTATGCTGTGGTTCTCTTGTGAACCAAAAGAAGACATTTTGGAGCGCTGGCCCCTTGGAGCTTTGTAGCTCGCCGGCAACATCATCGACCCTTCGACTTGGTGTGGAGCGGCGACGACAACCTCGTGCAGGGGACGTGGAGACCCCCATCTTGTGTGGAGAAGCTCCTTAGTGGAATTCGGGATCAAGGTGACCGTGATTGAGTACACGGGAGAGACTTGATTGCCGAGAAGCGATACTCTTAGTGAGTGATTCAATAATATTGATGTAGGGGTGCTTTTGTGGCTAATCGAACCACGGGATAAACACCTGCGTCAAAAGTTTGCTTCCTCCTATCCCGTTCTTTAAGCTTCCGCATTTCATACTAGTAATTCTTGTGTGCCTTTACTTTCTAGAGTAGTATCTTGATAGAAAGGGCTATATGTTGCTAAACTCTTTTGGGATAGGTGTTTCATACTAGAACAACCTTAGTTGCACATATAAATATCATGTTTTAGTTTTGATATTGTGCAATTTAGTTAGAGCAATAGATTAAGGTTTTAAGTTGCCTAATTCACTCTATCCCCCTCTTAGGCTGCACCCGATTCGGTCTTTCACATATACTACTGTCCCTTCCAATCTATACTCGCATAGTATACATGTATGTCGTAGTACATACTTATTACAGAAGCAGCACCTTTATTCGGTAATATAGTATATATAGGTATGGCGCTGCATACATTCACCCACGATATATAGAGTTGGTTGTTCCAGACCAAGCGGGCGACAAGCTAGAAGCACGGGCCGCTCTGGCATCCTGTGCCACAGTAGTCGCCGCCAAGGCCGCAGTACCCGAATTGGCTGCAGTAGAAGTTGTTGCTGCACGTCAGGCCACCGGCCTGGCTGCCGCACTGGGGCTGGGCCTGAGTGATCATCCCAGCATAAGCAAGGAGCAGTAAGCCAAGCACGAGGACCTTCAGGGCTAGGGTTGCAGCTTTCATTGTCGCCATAGTGTGCAAGAAATTTAAGCTGGGTTGGATGTCTATGTCGTCTTAAGTGAGTGATATATGGACGGATGGAAGCAAGAACCTACATGGCGCACCTTTATATAGTGCAGCTAGCATGCGTGCATCGGTTTCATTCTGGCCACCCGGTCTAGGGTCTACTCCAAGTCAAATGGTGACTTACTTATAGCCGAGTACACAAGTACACGATGGCTTGCTACACACTAAATGCATGTTATTAATTAGCAGCACAGAAATCCTTCGAATTTCAATGTACGGTAGTGACTTTATATACACAATTTCAAATCAAAGCAGTAGTACGGCAGTACAAACCCAAGAATAAGACTTTCAACAGAGAAATCGTCAAATACACTATTCAAGAACTCATGTAAGAATTCCCAAGGATAAGACTTTTAAAAGAGAAATCGTCAAATACACTAGTGACTAATATCAGTAGTGTTTATTAGTACAAACCAATGCAAAGAATTCCAATACACTATTCCATTAGAGATGCATCAAAATCGCGAGTAGACATTGTGCAGAAAACATCACATTATTAGTCAGTAGTCGATTTGTTTTCTCGAATGCACAGGAGAACAGTGCATCATTATATTAAGAAGAAGAAAAAGGGGTGGAGGTTTTATATTCCCCGGTGTTATAGATACAAAGGGGCTGTAAACCCCCTAGGTACAAACGAGTCGACTCTCTCTTAAACAAGAAAAAAGAGGAAAATACCAGACCAGGGCCAACCACTAACTGTCACTAGGCACCAGGGCGAGGAGGTAGGAAACTCCTCTAGCCCCTGGCATAGACCACAAATGCAGATCTTCGAGGGTGGTCACAATGATGCTGGTGATACTGGGCGAAGCACCGTTGAAAACGCAGCGATTGCGGTGCTTCCACAAGTTCCAGGCTCCCAAAATGATGATGGAGTTCAAGCCCTTTTGAACATGACCAGCCACCCTTTCACTTGTGTTGGCCCACCAATCCTCAAGAAATTCATCATCAAGGCCTGGAGCTAGCACTTGTAGGCCAAATTTCTGCAGCATGGTGAACCACATCTGGCGGGCAAAGACACATGATACCAGGAGATGATCGATTGTTTCCTGAGTTTGGTCACAAAGTGGGCAGGTAGCAGGATATGGTAGCCCTTTTCTTGCTAGCCGGTCTGCTGTCCAACATGTATCGTGTGCTACTGTCCACATAAAAAACTTACATTTTTCAGATGCCCAACTCTTCCAGATTCTCTCCCAGGGCTTAAACTGAACATCTCCAATTAATAGAGCTTTATAAGCAGATCTTGTGGTGTACTGGGCACAGGTGGAGAATTGCCAAACATGGGAATCTTCTACATCTTGCTGCAGCACCACTGTTGAAAGTAACTCCCACAATTTAATATATTCAGTTGAAACAGTTACTGTGAGTGCTCCTCTTATATCGGATACTCATTTTCTATTGTCAAGAGTATCAGACACCTTACTCTTCCTTGCTCTCACAGCCACTGCATCAAACAAATCAGGGAAGGTCTGTTTGAGGCTTTGGCCACCCAACCACCTATCAGACAAAAAGTAGGTACTATTGCCATTTCCAACTTCTGAAATGATGGCAGTTGCAAAGAAACTTTTAACCTGTGGTGGAGCTTGGACAGAAAGGAAAGCCCAAGCTTTTTCATGTTCAATTTTCTCAAGCCATAACCATCTTAACAGCAGGGCCCATCCCAAATTCTGGAGGTTGGAAATTCCTAGCCCAACCCCCCCCCCCCCCCCAAAAATATGGTGGTCATGTGACTTTAGGCCAGGCAATTAAGCAGTGTCCACCCCTTACATCTTTTCTCCCTTTCCACAAGGGGGCTTCTGATTTTATCAATGGCTTGCAATGACCCAGAGGGAAGATCGAGGGCAAGCAGTGTTGGAGCACCGGTGAACACTGCCGTGCTCCGATCAAGTCGAACTGGAACACTGGCGAACACCAAAAGTTAATATATTTGGGACAAAATTTGAACACTCAAAATAGCTATATTCCGGGATGGAGGGAGTAGATTTTTTCCCCTCAAGCGCTGAAGGCTGAAGCACATGTGGCCTTGACACATTTTTTTAATCATAATAAAGTTCGTATCTAGATGCTACAACGTGCTTAGCTTAGACACGTTATAGAAAGCATTAAAAGGAAAACGTATCGACATAGCTGTTTTCTTGCAGTGTCAGGAAATCCACGGCATCTTCGAATACCTAATAACAAAACTCCTCCCCCCCTACCCTCACAAAATCATTTCAATTTTGCAGTAACATAAAACCATCAGACTAATGGACACAATCATGCTGCATAAATCATTTTTAGTTTTTTTCTTGGATATGTAGGAGAGAAGCGTATCTTTGTATTAAGAAAAGAAAAATGTCCAATTACATTAAAACCACACCCTCACCTTGGACCAGAATGAGGGTGGAGTAGAAATCCAGAAAATGACAATTACAAAAGGAAGACAACTCAAGGACCGCTACCAATCCACATTGATGGCACTATTGTCCTACATGGCCTAGGCACAGGGCGGCAAGCCCTTTTGCTCCTGCAGACCACAGATGTTGTGCTTCATCATGAAAGGCCTGCAGGCCCCTTGAGGCTAGGGGCAGATCCATAAAAAATGCAATATCCTCCTCCAGGATCACTTCCACCAATTAGCGAAAGAAGTTGACCTTCGGCTAGGAACCAAATTGCCCAGGTTTAGTGGTTGTAGAATTTGAAACCAAAACTGTTAGGCAAACACAATGTAGTGAGGATGTGATGTATTGTCTCATCAGCTTGGTCGCAAAGAGCGCACTAATCCGGATGAGGAAGACATTTTTTCTCCAGCCGGTCGGCCGTCCAACAGCCATTGCGAACGCCAGCCAAATGAAAGTTTTGTATTTCCCTGAAGCCCAAGACTTCCAGAGATGCTTCTGTTACTGTTAGAAACTTACTTCTTTGATTCGAGATCCAATACTCTCTTTCTTTTCTCTGATTTCTCTTTCCCGAACTAGATTTACTCGCTAGAGTAGGTTAACTGATAGCATTGTTAGAAACTTTGGATCAACTAGGAATAGTTCTGGCAGGTACTCACTTGTGCTTGGTGAAGGAATCGTACATGGTCTGTGATGGCGAGGTCGGGGAGGCCTCGGCCCGGTGGCCGGAGTGCGCCGGGGAAGAGGTTGCAGAGTTGGCGGAGTCGATGATGATGGGGCTGCGGCGCCTTCCCCTCGCTTCAGCGCTTCTCGGATCGGTGGAGCTGAGGTTTTGTGGGAGACTAGTGGCACAGCCAACCTTGGGCACCATGCTCTGGCGTCTCCCTTCCTCTTTTATAGCGTTGCGTGAGAGGGGGCCCACAGCCAGAAAGTGGCTAGTGCTCCCCTGATCAGGGCACGTGTGGGGGTGGAGGAGTCGGTCCATGAACCGACTCGGAGATCACAACTAACAGCTTCCCATTAAGGTTCAAAAGTGATGGAACCAAAGAAGAAGGCAGCTGATTTTGTGGAGAATATAGGCCTGTTGATTCAAGTCTCCAATGGTGCTGATCCTTTGATGTGCTAAGAACAAAACCTGAGAGTGTGTCCTATAGTTCTAGGTACTCTGTGAGACCACGCCAGCTCAATGCTCCTTTTATATTAGAAACCCAAGTCAGTTCATGGAGAGCTATTCGTATCTTACGAAATCTGCCGGGCACACATTTAAGAACATTATATTCATATCTTACTAAAATGATCTGTAGCCATTTCGTTTTATTGAAAATCTCCTAGACTAGTTTTTGAAGTTCATCTAAAAGTGAGAAAATCAAGAAACAGTTCCACTGCACAGTTTGTCCACTCAAACGTGACGGTAAAGAATGTAAAAAACTGCAACTTGAAACGTTGATTGTTACAATAAATATGACTCAATACAAATTTTGGAAATGTCAACACTTGTAGCAGCATATCATATGACTAAACATTAAACATTGGAGCCGGAAATCGAATAACTGAAATTAAAATAGGACTACAATTATCATAGTAATAAACTGGGGTGGTGAGTCTGGTGACCATATTAGATTTTGCGTAACTTGCAGACACCCTCCAAAATGTCCACTAATAAATTTGGGAACTTTCTCTTTAGCCCATCATACTGTTCACTTGCCATCACCTTTTCCATCTTGTCTGGAGAAGCTATATATTTGAGGCAAGCATCCTTGAGATTGTTGCGTCCATGCTGATCAGCTAGTGCTAATGTAGCTGTCACAGTCTCTACATCCAGATTCATGCAAAGGAAACTCTCACAAGCAAGCTTCAGTCTTTCTATTGAATACCGATCAGCCGCTCGAAGCAAGTGATGGACAATCTCTTTCTTATCCTTATCATCATAATCTTCCATTGGAAGGAAGTTGTCTGTGTAGATAGATTGTAGCAGAGCCTTAAAAGCAGTTGGCTCCATGTCCTCCACGGTTATGCACAATTCCTCTTTTTCTCTCCACGGACCACAGAGCTCCGCCATGAAAACTGGAGATCTTGCTGCAAGCACAATCCTGTGCGCCGGAAAGAACTCGCCTTTGACAGAGAAAGTAACATCTGCCCCTTCCTTCGACTCTAGCAATTTCTCAAAATCTTTGGACAGCTCTGAGGGTGGTAACACTATTTCAGAGGTAGTTTCGGTCTCTGACACGACCAAAGGATCTTTCAGAATTATAATGCTGCACTCAATTACCAGGTGATCTGACTCCAGAAATGGTGATGCTTCCAAGTATCTTCTCTCCACGAACCTTTCTTTGCTTGAGATGCACCTTCTATTACTTTCTGGAATAAAAATTTTAGGCTCCTCCACACATGACCATTGCGACACAAGAACTGATGTTGTTTTCAATCTGAATGCATACACTGCCCTCACATGTGCATTTTTACTCACTAGCTCAAGGGACAATGAGATGTACTGTTCATTTTTTTTTGTTAATTCCATCAGGGTAGTATCTGATTAACCATTCAAACCCTCCAACACTGAATGTTTTCGACCTAATGAAGTGGCCAACTCCAAGTCCCTTGTTGAATGTGTAATCCTTGATCGTGAAAGTGTGTCGGCCGCACACCCTTGGAGCAATGCATGTGGACATTGTGGTGGATGTTCTGCAACCGTCCACAAATACCTGTTTAATTGAATCTATGTCAGACCAGAACAGAAACTGTCCAATGCTGAGCAGTAGAAATTAACACATATAGTACACCCACATTAGAATTTAATAAATATATTAAAGTTTGTGAAGCGAGGGGATTGCCATAACACTATTAACAGTGGCTGACCCAGTGCCCGGCCACCCGGGGCACTGGCCCGGGCTCACCTGGGAGCGGCATCTGCACAAGCTCTATGCAAAAGAATACTATGGATATAAACTTAGGATAAATAGCTGGCTATGCACACAATAAGCACAAATTAATCTAAGTATAGATGGGTACAGTTATTGTGGCCCGGGCTCCAAAAATTTTCTAGGTCGGCCACTGCTATTAACTTACTGCCATGTCACCAAACTATTCATAGCCCTTGCATGAAATAAAATGAAAATCCAAACTAGACACAAACACCAATCGTTCCTTCATTTTGTCATCGCCACACACTGCGTTGTCTAGTACCAAAATAAATGTTTATTTTCAATAAATATAGATATACAAACACCACACATTACAGTTTATCTATATATACAGGTCAATATGTCAAAAGATAATGATAGGAAGCTCATTTAATGAGCATCTATTGAAAGAAGTGATATATTCTATGTGTTTACTTGTTCGAAAAAATAATATTTAACTTAATTAAGTTTATTTCTCATGCATATAATGATATGCTGGATCAAACAATCTTATTAGTACATATATATAAAACTGAGGAAACCTTAAATGCATCACCAGAAATAGCAGACACTAGATAGAATTGGTAAAGAGTTACACAAATAAAGCTTGTGCATTCTAAACCAATAAAACATTTTTCCTGGTAGCATGCAATTATCCATGCTCATGTGCTTCCACAGATTCTTTTGTCAAATAATAGCAGATATTTTTTGGTTCTGTATGTAGCCTAACTATTCGATACACTCTTCTGCTGAATAATGTGATTCACCACAAATACTAATCCAAAAGTATCTGAGGAATTCTTCTTCAAACTTTTCAACTTCTTTGTCCCTGATCCTTTGTCCAACTTCCTAGGCTGCATGATTCCAGACACGGTGCCGATTGCAAGGTAAGGGACCAAGGGTTGTGCAACTCATATAACATATATAGGAACCAAAACTCAGGAGATCTCTAACACACGGTAAAATTCTCTCCACACTACCTACGCCCCCCTAACGCTGCTCAAATTTCTCTGCGACCATGCCCCCGGGCCACATGATCCTCGTCTCCAGCAAGGCCACTAACAACAGTGGCCCGCTTCGTTGCTCTGGCTCACCGCCTCCTTATTACCTGACTGAGGAATTTCGTTGATAGTTGCTTGTCCTTCTGATCTTGTGTTTGCTGCCATTGCTAGGCGCTGCTTGACCCTTGGCTAATTATCCTACTTGTTCGACCTTGGGGGAGAGAAAGATTGAATCTTGCTGGTGGTTACTCCTTTTAAATTGGGAGATGTCCAGAGGAAGGTTATCAAAAGAGAAAATTGGAGGGGAGATTAAGCTACTGGTGCAGGAAATTTGAAGATGTACGCAGCGTTGAGGGAGAACACAACGGAGCTCAAAGTAGCTATGTCTTGCAGTACTGCTGAATTTTTGGAACTAAGCTACAGTAGCATGCGGTGAGGGAAAGCACAAAGGAGCTCAAGTAGCTATATGTCTTGCAGTACTGCTGAATTTTTACAACTAAGCTAGAGTAGCGTGCGGGCCGGAGATTGAGTGGCTGCCGTGTGGTGCTGTGCTTGCGTCCTGCTTGGGTGCAGCTGCAGTGGCTTGCCTTTGCTCAGATTGATGGGACAGTGGGACATGAGAGAGATCCATGGCTGTCTGCTGAGCTTGAGCAAGCAGAAAAGACGGCTCCATGAGCTGCTGTGCTTAGTGGAGAATAGAAATAAAAAGTTAGAACCGTTGCTGCCCGAGGAAAGAGAAAAGGAAGAGGGTACAAGGAGGATGGCGACTTGGCGAGAGCCGTGAGGAGGATGTGACGGTCGGATATGTGAGCCCGCGAACAATATATAACTGGATATGGGATACATGGTCATCCTCTAAATTTAAGGGCGTGTATTTGATAGTTATCAACATTCTTCTGGTGTTGGGTATGTAATTGGTAGTCTATTGGAGCCTTGGAGCCCTTCTACTTCTAAACATCCTAAGCCCCCCCCACCCCCCCCGCGCCCCCCCCCCCACCCCCCAAGTAATGGGATAACTAACTCCTCACTCAAACTCAATACCACCTCCCAATCCCATCCTGCTATTGGGGTCCACTTATCACTGTGGTAAATATATAATTCTACAAATGTTACTGGGGCTCTCTCAATGCTCAGACCACTCTTGCATCGAACATTCTAGCACTACTGGAAGCGTGAATATCCTTTGACTGCCTAGCCCCTGCATCAAATTATCTACAAGTGGCTAATCTTGTGCCTAGCTGCAGCTCCTTCTGGGAGCAAGCAGACCACTAGCTAGTCCATTACCATCAACAATCAACAAGAATATATGCAAAAGTTATATAAGGCACACAGGTACAGAGAATGAATCATGAATGAGTACGTTCCTACAGATCTGAAAACTAAAAGGTATTCATTTAGAGAATACTGGAAATACATAGGTACCTTAGCAAGTGTGGCGTAGAAAGAATGCGTGCAATCTTTCCTGGAGCAGATCGACAAGTGATATGGCGAAGGTAGATCTAAAGTTTGGGGTGGGACATAAGTTGCCTCTGTTCTCCACTTCTCCTGTTTATATCCTGCGAAGAGTAGTAACTATCCTAGCCGGCGGCTATGCCCCAAGCCACTCAGCAACATAGAAATAAAGCAGTCCATAAGAAGATATATGCCAACTCCTTTACGCTTGCTGTCTTATTTTTTAGTACATAATTAACTCTATCCAAATATAGCTCTACTATTTTCTCATATAAACTTTGGGGAGTATATTGATTGAGGCAATTATTACTCATCTGTAACGTGGTATATATACCAAATAATGTCAAATTTGTGCTGAAGTATATATCTATGATATCTTTGGAAGCCTTTCTTAAAATGTGTGGAATAACTCCAATCCCAGTGTTGTTTAGTGGTCATCTAGAAGTATACCAAATCTGTTATATTACCTTGAGCAAATCCATCTCTTACCTTGAGCTCGATCCGAAACCGTGAAGACATTCTAATGCCGCTATATTATCCACAGACTACATGTGGGGCTATACATTCACCCATGGACACTCATATGCTAATGTGGACCAAATAATATTCTCAATGCAACGAAATAAAACTGTAAACTCCACATTTCAGTCGATAGGCCCTATTTCCTTATTCTTGACTCCGAGTCACTGACAGCAAAATTGAACTATCACTTTGCATCAGTTTTTATGAAATTGTGAAGTATTACGCATCTCCTTTTGCTAATTTATTTTCCACATGGATGATTATTTTATTTTGATACTCCAATATAATGGAAAAAAGAAGCCGATCCATACCAAGAAAAAAGTGTGTATGTATGCACTACTATAGATTGCTTTTCACCACTGGCCCTAAATTCATTTTCACCGCTCCGTAATACCAGCTGGGTGAAAATAGGGTTATCACACAACCGATCCGTAACACAAGCCGATGCTGAAAAGAGGGTTATCACCACTGACCTGTAACACGGGCCGGCGGTGATAATCCCTTACTAAGGGAAATTCTAGCATCATTATCAAAATTGAATAGCATTTCAATATTTTCATACAATTCACATGGGTATAGAATTGTTGCGAATCATTCTCATATAATAAATACATTGAATCTCACATAGTAAACGCATCTCCGACCTAGGACTCGACAGCAGCCCAAGCTTCTGTGGCCCTGCATTGCCGTGGTAAGGACGGAGGCCATAGGAGCAACAATGTCGGGGGCCATGGGCCGGTAAAGGTTGTAGCAACGTGTGCACCCCCCGCCGCCCCCCCCCCCCCAAACAAAATGGAGGGCGGCCTTCTTTGCCACCATGGCGCGACCAAGACCTTTACCACGACCTCAACAGCTGCAGTCGGTGTAACATCCCGTATTTTTACGGAATGTTATATTCTCCAAAAATGTGAAATTTCAAAAACTTTTTGTGTGCTTGTGTTAATAGCTACAATAATTTAAGAATGTCTTCTCTTCTATCTCAAAATTTCTAGAATTTAAAACCAAATTAAGATAAGGACTATATCGCTAGTGTGAAATAATTGGAGTTATTTGGCTCTTCTCAAATCTAACTTGTTTATTTGAAATTTGATTTTATATCTCTTGTTTGAAAATTGTGTGGATTACAAATTTGAATTGAGCCATTCAAATTTGAAATCAATGCTAACCTCTAACTTGGCCTTGGATCAAAACCCAACCCATCTAACAAGACCTAACCAAACCCACCGGCCTGCTAACCCTCCTGCCCCAGCCCGTTACCCCGGCCTGCCCCGCTCACCTCCCGCCGGCCCAACCTGCGCTCGCGGCCTGCTCGCCACCCCGCTCGGCTGGCCTGCTCCGATCGCCTTCGCTCGGCACGCCTCGCGCGTGCGCGCAGAAGCGCCCGCGGGGCCCAAACCAGCCAGCGCCGCCCGCTCCCCTTTCACCTGTGCTGCTGATGAGCCATCCCCACCGGCAGCTTTCCCTTCCCTCTGTTCTTCTCCTCCGTGCAACGACGCCGCCCTGCTCCGCTCCACCTGCCCGTGCGCGTGCCTTCGCTCCGCGCTAAGGAGGAGCAACGGCCTCGCCCGCCATGCCAGCAGACACCGCGATGCCCGCCGCGAAGTGCCCTGCTCTGTCCCCCTTGCCTTGCGCGCCAAGCCCCGCCGCGGAAGCCTTGGATGGCCGCCACGTCGCCCCGCGCTGAGCCGTCCCATCCGTGCCGTTCTCCTCGGCTTCCGGGCCCGCCGTGGAGCACAAGCCCTAGCGCCCCCTATAAAACCCTCGCCGCGGCCGCCACAAACCCTAGCCGTGGGGAATTTCTCCCCTTTGCCGCCGCCACGAACAGACCAGAGGGAGTGAGGGCCAGGAAGGAGGAGAAGAGGAGCGCTACAAAGGGGAGGGGGAGCTGCACCGGAAGCTTGACGTCACCGCCGCGCCAAGGAGCCGGAGCCAGGAAGGAGGAGGAGGACGCCACCCGAACCATGACGCTACACCGCCATAGGGAGCTTCACCGCGCCGGCGCCAGAATGTCTACACCAACCCGTCACGGCACCGAGTCCCTCTCCCCCAGACCCACTGGTGAGCCTGCCGTACACCGCTCCCTTGTTTCCTGTTCCCGCTGTTTCCGCTCAACCCCACCATGGCCTCGCCACGGCGTCGCCATGCGTGCGCCGCGGCCACGTCAGACCTCGGCTTCCCGAGCGTCCGCGTGCTCCGTCAAGCCACCTTCGCCCTGCTCGACCTTGCTCCCTGAACCCCACCGTGGTCTGGGACACCAGCCCCCGCGCGCGTACGCAGTAGCCCCGCCTCGACCTGCCTACTCGCCGCGCGTAGCCTTGACCTGCAGCCATGCCGCGATCCTGGTTATCCAGGTGTTCACGCGCGCACCTGGACCGCACACACACGGCGCTGCCACGATGCCCTTCCGCTGCTGTCCTGTGTCGCCGAGCGCCGCCGGCCGTGCTGCGGCTTCCCGCGCACGCGCACGTCACTGCTCGTGCCGCCACCCTGCCTTGGCCACCTTGCCTCACCACCGCCCGAGCCTTGGCTCAAGTGTCCTTCCGCCTCCGTGCCGCGTCGCGAGCCTGGGATGCCAGGCAAGTGCTGCGCGCGCGCATCTGTGTCCAAGGCTAAGCCTTCGCGCTGCCTAGGCACCAGACCAAGACGCACCGCCGTCGCCGCCTGGAGGCATCGCCGCCGCCGCCGCCCTGTTCTGTTCTGCAGGCTCGGGCACACGCACACACACGAGGAGCAGCCGCACCAGATCAAGCCCCAGCCGCACCAAATCCCATGGAGGGTGACAAGTGGACCCCACACACCAGTGAGAGGAGAAGAAGCCTTCTCGCGGGGCCAAGCCGTCAGCCGTGGGGGAAAATGAAGAAGAAAAGAAGAGAAGGAAGGGAGCGGGCCGCCAGTGCCACGCCGGCCCAAGACCGCCCGTGAAGAAAAGGAAAAGAGAAAGAAGAAGAAGAAGAAGAAGACGGGCCGCCATCCTCTACCAGCCCAGTAAGCCGAGCCGCGCACCCGAGCCGGCCTGCGAGCCGCTGAAAGGCCCTTGTTTGGTTTTGGTAATTGAGTGACAACTTAGGTGGACTAATAAGTGTTTATGTTGAGATACACAGGAGATTAGTCCACATAAAGACACTAGTATGAGCAACATGTGCCATGTAGGAGAAATGGCTAAAGGTTGATGCTATGCTCATATAGTGTGATCGAGGAGCTCATTGCATATGAGACATGACATGGAGTTATGTGACCAAAGTGGAGAAGATCAAGACAAGGCTTGGCTTGATGGACCGGTTGCAATGGAGAAGGGCAAGTCAAGGCTTTGAAGCAAGGGACCGCAAGGCGGTGAAGCTTGGGCAAGATTTGGCGCCGATGGACCAAGGCAACGGTGAAGAACGAGCAAGGTCAAGATCGATGGACCAAAGAGGTCATGTAATGTTATGGAGTGGATCATATCATTCAAGGAAGATCAAGCCAAGTGTTGACTCATGAAGATGATCAAAAGGCTTGATGGAGTTTGGTGCTTGTGTGGCATCAACATTTGGGAAGATGAAATGGAATGCGCAAGGCAAAGGTATGACATGAAGGGCATTTCATTTCACTGGTCAAAGGTTGTGTAGAGAAGTGCATGACCGGATTTAGGATAGATGGCCGTACTATCAAGAGGGGCAAACTTGTTAGCTTATCGGTCATCTAGTGCCACTTTAGCGATCTAACATTGCGATGTTGCTAGGATCGAGTGGCGTGGTGAGATCAAGTGAAAATCCTTTGAAAATGATTGTGAAATGCTAACACACATGCACATGGTGTTGTTCACGTGGTGGTGTTGGCACATTTGCAAAGGAGAAAGAGTTGGAGTTGATGTTGATCAACTTTGGGAAGCAAGAAATGTTTTTCGGTTTTCTCCGGAAATTAGGTGGTCTCTTGCAGTGGAATACTACTTTGATCCATTGTGTTTTGGATTAAGTATTCAGTTGGGTTGTGTAGCCCTCTGAATTAGCTTTCCATAGAGTCCAAGATCACCTAACTTGGACATCAGAGCTAAGAGTTATGGCTGTTTTACCGAGGTACATTTCTGCTGGAAATATACCTGCGGACGGACCGCTCAAGGGGGCGGACGGTCCGCCGTTATCTCGGATGAGCTCGAACAGAACCGTTTTTGTCTCTGTTGGTGGTCCAAAATGAACTGCGGACCGTCCGGTCCATGGGGGCGGACGGTCCGCCTTTAAAAGCTGAAACGGGCGCAGAAACTTGGTAGTTCTGTCTTGGGTGTCCAAAATGAACTGCGGACCGTCCTGTCCTTAGGGGCGGACGGTCCGCCTCCTTCTGAAAATTCTGGGACAGAAACACTGCGGTTTCTGTGTGTACTCACTTTTTGAACTGCGGACAGTCCGCCCCTGGGGAGCGGACTGTCCGCCGGTCACTTCCAGATTCAGTCAGAGACGTTTGCAAATCGGTTGGTTCGAAGTTTTGAACCGCGGACAGTCCGCCCCAAGGGCGTGGACAGTCCGCCCGGGGCTCTAACGGTCGACTCTGACACATAATCATTGAAGATCTAGCCGTTGGGTTTGAATGGCGGACAGTCCGGTTTTTGTGAGGCGGACAGTCCGCGAAAACTCTGTTTTCACGGGTTTTAAGTGTAACGGCTAGTTTGGGGCCTCCCTCTATAAATAGAGGGTGTGGCCGGCCATTTGAGGTGGCTGAGCACCTTGGGGACTTGGTGTCCATGTGTGAGAGTGCTTGAGAGCCCTCTACTCACTCTAACTTGATAGTAATCATCCGATCGAGTGAGAGAGCGATTCTAGTGCGATTGCTTTGAGAGATTGCATCGAGTGGCACTAGGTGATCGTGTTGCAAGCCGGTGTGCTTGTTACTCTTGGAGGTTGCCACCTCCTAGACGGCTTGGTGGCAAGAGGCTCCGTTGAAGCCCGCAAGAAGATTGTGCGGTGCTCCGAAGAAGAGATTGTGAGGGGTATTGTTCTCACCCTGCGGGAGCCGCGAAGTGTAACTCTAGTTGAGCGAGACGTGAAGAGCAACAAGTGGTTCGGCCGGATCATGTGCTAGAGCTCGGTGTGAGCACTCCACGTGGGAGAGTGTGACTTGAGAGTCACCACTAGCAAGAGGATCGGCGGCAACCTTGGATCTTGTCTCAACGGGGATTAGCTTGGTGGCAACCAAGTGAACCTCGGGATAAAAATTACCGTGTCAATCTTGTCTACTCTTCTCTGTGGTTTGCATTCTCCAAATCACAAGCCTTGTATTTACATTCATCTATATCTTGTGCTTGTGTAGCTAGAAGTAGAGATCCTAGTGTAACTAGTTAGCTTGTGTAGCTTAATTAGTTGCTCTTGCTTAGATTGTGTAGCTAAGCAAGTTGCGCTCTTGGATTTGGATTGTGTATCCTTGTCCTTGAGCATCTAGTGAGCTTAGGTTTGGCTTTGTGCTTTTGCTCATTAGAATTGTGTAGGAGCTCCCCCGGTTTGTGAAGTACTAGTGCTTAGGCTTGTATGACTTGGCATTAGAATTGTTAGGAGAGCTCTTACTAGTTTGGCACTCTATTTGCTTTGTGTAGGATCTTTTTGGAGGTGTCTTAGAGTCATAGTTTCAATTCCGCATAAGTTTCGGTTAGCCGGCGCAATTAGTTTTAGAAAGGACTATTCACCCCCCTCTAGTCCGCCATCTCGACCCTACAAGTGGTATCAGAGCCGAGGTCTCTCATTTGTGGTCCTTACCGACCCGAGAGGATGGCGACTTATGGGCTAGATGTTGAGTGTCCACATATTTTTGATGGCACACACTTTGCACGGTAGAAAAATTGGATGATATGCAATTTTAAATTTATTTGCAATCAAATGTGGTGGATGGTGGATGTAGGTTTTTCTCATGTGTTAGATGAAGAAAATCTAACTCCAACACAAGAGAAATGCCTAGATCTAGAAATCCAAGCTACTAACATCTTGTTTAGATCTTTACATAATTGCATTCTTGGTGAGATTATGGACAAGAAAACCGCCCATGAGATTTGGAGTTATCTAAATGAGAAATATGGGGCGCCCTCCGATGATGATGATGATTATAAGACCAAGGAGGAAGTGCATGAGGATGATGAGCACATCCATGACATGGTGGTTGTGGAAGATTGCTCTACCTCATGGTCAAGTGATGATGATGATAATCAATCTACAACAAGTTCACTTGACATGATTGATGATGATGATTCAAGTGTTGCAAATTATGGTTCTACTCCAAGCACACTTGATGATCAAGTTGGCTCATGCACGGATGATATTGCTACATCAAGCTCATCTCCATCGCCACATTGCTTCATGTCACAAGGTGACACAAAGGTATCAAATTGCAATATGATTGATCTTAATTCATATGATGAGCTCTTGAGTAGATATGCTAGCTTGACCAAATTATTTGAGGAAGTGTTAGCCAAAACAATCAAATTTGAAAAAGAAAACTCTTTTCTCAAAGACACATGTGAACAATAAAAGCATCTACTTTATGTCATAAGTTGTTCACATGAGGAGCTAAAATTGACTCATGAGGAGCTTAGTGTTGCTCATGAGAATTTGGTACTAGTCCATACTTTACTCACTAACAAGCTTTCTAGTAAAGTAATCAAAACTAGTGAGAGCTCATCACATGGATCAAAGGATCAATTGCAAAATGTTGCTAACCCTTGTGATGTAGGAAAGAAACATGTATCCACCTCATGTTATGATTTATTGTCTATGCCATGTACTTCAAATATAGATGCTTGTTCTTCTTCTACTATGCAATATGAGACTAACCTTGTAGAAGAAAACAAAGAGCTCCAAAGTCAAGTGAAGCATTTGAGCAACAAGATAGAGAGATGGACAAAATCAAAAGTCACCCTTGAAAGCATAATAAAAAATCAAAGAAGTTTCGGTGACATGAGTGGCATTGGTTCTGACAAGAGTAAAGCCAAAGGCAAGAAATGGGGCAAGAATAAATATATTAGGAAGATGAAGAAGCAAGAAGAAATGAAGCTATCTCATTTCATGTGCTTTCCGTGCCATGAGATGGGACACTTTGCAAATGGTTGCCCCAATAAAGAAAAGCTCAAGTTGAAGAAGGAAGAAGAGAAGCTTAAACATGTCAAATGCTTCAAGTGCCGCACTTGGGGTCACCTCACCTCAATGTGCCCAACCAAGCAATTGGTGAAGCAACAAGAACCTCAACCAAAGCCACATGTTGAGCAAGAGAAGGTACCCCAACCTCAAGTCAAGATCAACCATGATAATCATGTTGATGACTTGAAGATGATGAAAAAGAGAACAAGAAGGGGTGGCAAGGCAAGAGCAAGGCATCCAACTCATATTCAAGATGCCAAGATGTTGAGCAAGAACAAGATTCAAGATAAGAATCCACATGCTCACATCAAGTGCCATAGTTGTGCAATATTGGGTCACCTAGCTTCGGGTTGCCCAAACAAGCTTGAGAAGAAGGCTCAAGCAAAATATGAGAAGCAAGGCAATGAGAAGCATCAAATGAGTAAGGAAGAAAAGGCTCAACAAAAGAGAAGATGCTACTTATGCCGGGAAAGGGGACACATGGCTTATTCATGTCCCTTAGGTAATAATTCTAAGCCTATTTCAATTGATGCAAATATTATGCTTAGAAAGGATGGTAATGGTACCTCATTTGTTGCTATTACAAAACATCCCGCTATTCATACTAAGGCTTTGCCAAAGTATGTTGCTCCTAACTTGAGAGGACCCAACCTAGTTTTGGTACCATCAAAACGTGGATGAATGTGTGTAGGTACCAAAGGCATTGGAGGCTTGATTCAAATAAAATTTATATTTTTGATCTTATGATTGAATCAAGGAATTGAAGTTTTCTTTGCATATATACAACCCAATTCCAAGTCAAAACAATGAAGTCCAAGTAATACAACATACAAGTATCTTTTTCTAGTTGTGAGAAATTCATTGGAAATATTTGTTGGCTTGCTAAATTATTTGTGTTAAATCTTGCTTTTGGATGAAAAATCTTTTTTGCAAATTGAAAATGAGCTAAATGTCATTTACTTCTCAAATGTGGCTTGAAAACTAGTACATATGACATTTGGTTCTTATGTGCACTCTTTGCTTGAATTTTTTGATTTTTCCAAGCTTTTATTGGCTATTTATGAGTTTCCTTGATTTTACTTGTTTTAATTTTGATTTCTCATTCTTACTCACTCATATGAGTCTTTGGATGGTGTTCATGCTAGTTTTGAGATTTTTGGAATGTTATTTGAGCAATAATCCCAATTCAAAGTTGAAATTGTGAAAGTTGGAAAAATTCTGGACTATATGAAATTTAGTAGCGCGGACGGTCCGTGTGTAAGAGGCGGACGGTCCGCCATTCATGAAGTTTTTCACCAGAGGCTCTGATCAGTAGAAAATTTCAGCTCGGACAGTCCGCCCATAGACCGCGGACGGTCCTCCAAGTGCACCGGTAAGCTTCGGTTACACCGATGATGTGTCCACTATGCAAGCGCGGACGGTCCGCCAAGTATGCCGCGGACGGTCACGCTGTGTGTTTTTCTTTTTCCAAAACTCAGTTAATAATTTCAGAAATAGATTTAGGCTTCAAAAATTGATAATAAATTAACCAGAGCTTCAAAAATTATGAAACCAGTTTCATAATTTTTCTAAAATCATGACCTACCCGTTAGAATAGGTTTTGGTGTGATTTGGATCTTATTTGGATACTTTTGTGCACTTTTGCACTTTGGCCCCTTAGTAATTCGTATTTACGAATAGGCCCTTAGCGAGGAAGAGCTGATCGACGCCCCGGACGCCCAGAGGACCCAGGAGGACGTCCTGGACTACGAGAAGACTCCGAAGATCTAGGACAACTACGAGAAGTCTCAGGTTCACGCCCATCTATGATTTGATTACCTATTAGGCATTGCTTGCTAGAACTGCTATCGCTTTATTACTGATATGAGATGAACCTGCATAGCCAATTGTGTGCCCTTATTCCTTGAACTCCTAATGTAAACCATGTTTGAATGGTTGATATGCTTGCATGTGTATGTGTGGGATTTCCTCGTGATATGATAGTCTTGGCGTGTGTGGAGATCCACCATATCAGGAGTTGGTGACTAGGGCTTTTAGCAGGGAGCGAGCAAGTGACTTTGCTGGGGGTGTGTGTTGGGCACACCCTGCGAGCACCTGTGGCGGGTGCATGTTGGTGTCGTTGGACACGGTTGGACTTTTGAGTTGTTTTGTGGGCCTTACCTATAATGGGTGCCAGTTGCGGACCGCTGTGGCAGATACGCATGAGGACGGAGATGCTCGCCCGGGTATATAAGGAACCGGTTGGTGTAACTATGATTAGTGGGACTTTGTGAGCGTGCACACCACTTATCCATTATGCGGGTGGCTCCGGTCCGAGGCTAGTAAGCGTGGTGCCAAGCCTGTAGGCGGATGTAGTATCAGTGCAGGGGGAGCAGGAGTGGACCTGACATTCCCTGATTCAAGGGATTCATGGGAAATCCTATTCTAGATGGCTTCACAGTCTCGGGGCGACCTCTTGCGAGAGAACGCGCCCAAACCCGGGAAAGCAGGATGGTGCCATGGCTGCTAGTTCTTGTTCTTAGTAGACCGGTGCCTCGGAGTCAGTCGGAGTTGTCTGCTGGATGGCGATGGGGCGAGTGGGTACAGGTGTACAACCCCTGCAGGGTGAAAACTATATGTATAGCCGCGTACTCGGTCATGTACATTCCTACTCTTCTATTACTACCATTAGTTAGTGTGACTTGATACTTTTCTACCTCCCTCTAGCCTACTTTCCTGCTTGGATAGCAGCTGAGGTGCGAGGAGAGGGAGTTCTCACACCGACTTGGTTATCAGGGACTTGGGTGAGTCTCGGAGGTGTGAGTTGACCGGGAGTCCGGGATGCCGGAATGGCCCGCGTCAGGTGACTTGGCAGATGCTATACTTTGTTGATGCTACGCATAGGAAACCCTAGCCTTATCCGTTGACTATTTCTTTTACCATAATGCATCCACTTAAAGCTTGCATACAGATGGTGACGTGAACCTATCCCATCCTTGGGGATAGTTTGATAGATGCAGGATCCGACTCGAAGATCGACGATGATTTTGAAGGAAGGACTAAGGACGACTCGTGCTTCGCTCAAGTTTGCCTGTGGATGAAAGAAGACGTCAAGATGAAGGATGCCCCAGAAGTCTAGCTACCGCTTCCGTTTTCTAGTTGTTCCCTTTTAGCCCAATGGGCTTTGTACCAGATGATTTCGTACCACAATCCGCTGGATTATGTAATAATTAAACCTTTGTTGTGTTTTATCGTGAAGTATGACTGTGATATGTAATTGAAATGAGTTCTGTATGTGATATCTACTGATCCAGGGACTATCACGATGATACAGGGAGTCGGGTTGTCCGTTCGACAACCCGGTTCGTTTCCGTCGGGAGCATTGCTTCTTCCATGGTGGCCACCATGGCATGACCATGACCTTTACCACAACCTCTACAGCCGCAGTCAGGAGCATCGCTTCTTCCATGGTGGTCATCATCTTGACGGGGGGGGGGGAAGAGGAGTGTAGGGTTGTGGAATGACGGGGGGCGGTGGGGGAGGAGGCTTACGCAATGGGGGAGGACGAAGGGAAGGGGTGCCATGGTGGGGAATTAGCGATGGCATGGTGAGGTAGGTGGAGGAGATATGGATGGTAGCGCGGTGGGGAAAGTGTAAGGGGAGGTGTGGCATAGAGGAGGGAGGAGGAAGGGTGGTGCAACAGGGGTGGTGTGTGAGGAGGAGGGAGGTGATGTGGTGGGGGCGATGTAATAGATGGGCTGGTGACGTGTTCGGCTTGTCTACTTTTATCTTATTTTGGCTTATTTTCACTCATAGAACACTACTGAAACAGCCGAAATCAGCCGACTTTTTACCAGCCAACTGTTTATTAATTATATCCTTTCAGAAATTTAGATTGAAGACTATTAGGTTAACTAGCAGAAAATATTTTTATGTCATGAAGAAAACCATCGTTTCACTAATAAAGTACTGAAATATACTACACCTCGGCATATCATATTCCTCGTTTTATTTCAACAATTTTCTCAAAGAAACACTTTTGTATCGGACCCAAAGTCATGTGGCGCAGCATACTGAGGTGGGTTTTATATCTGCCATGTGGAGCCAGGGAAAAGTGTGGTTTCGTGAAATACAAAATGTAGCAAAACAAAATACTAATAAACAGTAAAATGTTCTACATTTCGTTTTAGAGAAGTGTGGCAGTATAAAATGGGAAGAGATAACACGTAGGCAATTTTCTATATATTCTAATAAAATGATGTGGGCTAGCGAGCAAAATATACTTAATAAACAATACAATATACACACAACAGTACGCCGGACAACGTAGTACTAAGTTTAACGGTAGATGAATGTTTCAAAATGTGAACGAGGTACTGCAGCTATTTTTTAAAATGTTCAAAGTTGATGCGTTGTTACACACCTCGCCAGCCTTCTTGTCAATCCACTCCATGTACTATACCTGCCATAACGACGGAAAACATTCCATCCCTGGTAGTACTCCAATAATACTAGCCGGAAGCACCACGCACAGTGTGTGTGATTATATTCGGATCCAACGGTCACTAGACTTCCTCCGGTGGCTGCGGGATTGAAACCGAAGAAACGACGCCAGGACACGCTCTGGCCGGCTCTGTATAGGCAACCCGCCTCTTGAATCCTCATTTAACACTGTAGCAGGACAAGTCACCACCATGGCTGCTAGCAGGAGAACAAGCAGGCCGGCGGCTTCACGTCCTGAGTGTCCGACGTCCGTGATGTCCTCCACCTGCAGCTCACACTATACCACAGCCCCGATACACCGAGTAAGGGTTAGTCGGTAAAAGCCATTGTACCAACGGATCATCAGTCAGTATAGATGTATGCCGATAGCACCTATCTGTCGCTGTAAGTGGCATCGGTATAACTTTTGCCGACTGACATGGATATACCGACTGACAGTCTGTTGTCTTACAAAGATATACCAACTGACACTTATTCCCGATAGATGATCTGTTACAATGCTTTTGCCGACTGACAGTGAGTAACTAAATTTCTTTAGCAACCAACAATCCAACGCTAAGCATCCACAAAAAATAATATAATAAATCTCACATTGACCATATACCGCACCAATCCATCCAGAAAAAATAATATAATTAAATTCTCATTGACCATACAGCACCAATTTTTTGAACAACACATATCAAGCACACTTGAATAAAGATATATAGATCATGTTTTTCATTTGAAGCCAACAGATATCAAACATGGAATTGACTAAAATAATAGAGCTCAGAGTTTTCATATGAACCCAATACATATATAATTGGTTGAACAACAAAGCTTCATCATAGACATCATTTGTTGTCACAGTGCTAAGTCAAGCTAGCTAGATCATATGTTGGGTTTGTCACCGGCCTCGGTACAAGCAGCCACATTTACAAAATAAGGGGAGTCAGCCTAGATATTCCAAATAAGCACTGCCCAAAATAAAAGTGTACATGAGCACAGCCCAAAATAGAAGTCTCCGCCCAAAATAGAAGTCTCCATGAGCACGGATCCACTTGTTGATCAACCATCATGCCACCTCTAAGACCTCCCACCTGAACAAAGTTAAAAGTATGCTGAAAGTTAACTACAGGAACAAAAGCAAGAGTGGAAATTATTCTACAAAACTGTTGGTTGTTGCTGCAGCTAGCTGACTTGCCTACTCTTAGTAAAATTAGCTAATTAGTGTGCAATTCATACAACTAAGTGTACTTTCTGCTGGAACTAAAATTTGATGATCGAATAGTACTAGTAGAAGAGTGGGCTATTTGCTGAAAATAAAATTCAGAAATACCTGATGCACCTTGGGAAGATTGTGATCCCTTGGTAGCCTTCAACTGTCAGAAATATGAATCTTAGTGGCTGCAGTCACTCTCATAACAGAAATACATTAGTCTCTACACTTGGATGAACAAAATTTATAGACAAATTTAAGCATCTCGTACATGTTATCCTTCACCCCTGAAAATGATATACCGCACTACTCAAGTTGATGTGCTGCACACATATATATAGCGTATGTCCCAAAATAAAGCCAGCAGTGTTGGCATGTTATTTCATTGAGCAAGGACAAAATTATATAGAGCAAAGAAATACTAAGCGAGACAACTAAATTAAATTATTCCAAATCCAAGAAACACTGAGCGCCGAGCCCCACGGCGTCTTCTCCTCCGACCTTCATCCATTGCTTCATCGTTTCGTCATGCACACGAGCTAGAGGCTAGAGCTATCAGCTTCTTCCGGACTTGAGCAGTAATTAAGTGAACGAATGGAAACATACATACCATGTGCCAAATGCAGCGGTGGAGAGGACGAAGGCCCAGCTGCCTCAGTGGGATCAAATTTGGGGATGGGATCGAAATCTCGCTATTTGCCGAGGAGCTTGAGCACATCGTCATCGGCTTACTCGGCCCAGAATGCCTCGCACTGCCCTAGGAATGGCAACCAGGCTGGACCCCACGAGGATCTCGATCTGGTCGTGCGGAGGATGGTGGAGATGGCATCCAGCGGCAGCGCCGCCCAGTCCCTCGCCTCCTCCGCCTGGCAGCCGCAGTTGCGGCGGCTGCGACGGCACCTGGAGGAGGAGGACGCCGACGACTCCGAGTTGGGCGGCGCCGCCGGCCAGACGCGTGCCCGCGCAGGCAAGGTAGCAAGGCGCTCGCGCCTAGGATCTGCCCCTCGGCCCGCACGGCCACGGCGCCGCGGCTCTGCGCCTGCGCGCCTGCCGCAGCGCCACCGCGGAGCCCTTGAGCGGTGCATGGGCCGGGGGCGCCTAGTGGCTCGAGCTCGGCCAAGCCGTCATCGGCCGTGATACGCCTGCCCCTGCGGGGCCGCCGCTCACTCGCCTCCTGCGCAGCAAACGAGGAGGAGGCGTCGGTGGAGACTGGGGAGGGAAGGGCGTGGATCTGAGGACGGGAACCGGCGGCGGAGAGAGGAGAGCGAGGCGCGGCTTGGGGAATGGCGGGCGGGCGGACGAGGCTGAGGGCGGGTCGTGAGATTTGGGAGAGATTCGAGCATGAGCGATTTCGGGGAGAGGGGGATTGTGTGGCGGCGGGGAGAAGATGAGACCTGCGAGCGATTTAGGGTTCTGAAAGGCTAACTGTTGGGCTAAAAAATTGAGCACCAGAGTGGGCCTAGAGTGCGCGAGAAGGAAAATGGCCTGGTGTATGTATGCCGACAGATGGTTCGATGCCTATATTAGCTATTGCGACAGATGGTAAGATGTTATATGTAAATAGAAATACCAACTGATGGTCGGTCGGTGAAACTTGAATTACCGACCGATGGACTGTTACAGAGGTTTACCGACTAACAGTCAGTCGGTATTCTTCTACTTTTCCCAACAACGTCTGACGGGATTTCTGGGCTGTGATATAGTAGTGTCAAGGACGCCGCGGCGGCGCTGAACCCTTCTACCATCTACCTCAGGACCTCTGCCACCAGAACGGCTTCCCTCGAGGCTGGCCTGGGAAGAAGGTATGGCCGGGTGCACGAGAGATCGATCGAAGCACTACTACGTCAAATTCGTGTTCCGTCTCTGATCGAGCTACCTTGTTGATTCATGGTGCCGCAGATCTGACGAAGACAAGATTAGGATCCACGAACCAGTAGCGACCAATCATCCTCCGGGCGGACTCGCCACTTTGAACTTGATTGACAAGGTCGAACTGCAGTCCAGCAGCGAGTGATATGATGCAGCTACCTTTGCATGGAGACTGCATGCCATCTGTGTCCGGATCGATCGAGGCACTACTACGTGTAGGTGATGATCTCTAGCTTGATTATCCCGCTGTGGTGCTGTGATCACAACTCTTAAAAATGTGTTACTGTGCTTGGTTGTTGGGAAGGGCTCTGCTAATAAGAGCGCGCGCGCCAGGAGGCTTTCTAGCGCTCGATCGGACAGTGGGTGACGTTTTCTTTTCGAGAAAATTTCTTTTCCCACAACTTTCTATTTTTAGAAAGTTACTTATTATAACATATGTATGTATAATTTCTTCAGACAACTATCGAACTGATATTTTCAATATAACTATTAGATGATAATTTTTTAGCAAATCTTTTACGATACTTCTAATGTTTATGCATAATTTTTTCCAACCAACTTTTTATAGGATAATTTTTTTAACACGACATGTGCAAAATTTATGCATAACTTTGTTTAGCTTCCTTACTAAAATGATAACTTTGAACATAACTGTCAAGAAAACTTCTTCACACAATTTTTATGCATAAGTTTGTCATACAACATGTAAAATACAATTTGTCGAGATAACTTTTTGACATACTTGTAGGAAATATTTGTCAAAAGAACATCTCGAAAAGAACATAAAAGAGGTAAACAAAAAGATTGAAAAAGAAAAATAAAGAGAATACTAGTTAGTTCAAATACATAGGGTTACGTGGCCGAGGCCTCTCACGTAGTATACACGACAAGCATGGGCGCACACACATAGCTTCCGTCGCTGTCGCGCGTCGTAGGCCACGAAGCTAGCTGTGAGAATGTGTAGTCAGATTAAAGTGCAAGGATGGAACTGGATAAAAAATAAAAATCATTGGGGGCCACCCACGTGAAACTGAGCTGGGTCGGGAATCGAGCGCCAGCACGCTCGCTGACGCTCGCCCATGGAATTGGATTCTCGTTGTTGGGAACCGGAATCTGCTTTTGTTCTCTTACGCTTGCAATTGTTGTCACAAGAGATGAAACATGAAATTAAAGTATTACAGTGCATGCTTGTGTTCATTCGATACATATGTATACCAAGACGTCTAGTTTTTTTTTACCCTAGCTTTTCCTATATATATGATTTTGAATATATTCATTCCTGAATGCTGAAATATCCAAAGTTCATTTAAGAGATTCAGGAGTACATAGCTACTGTTGAAAGAGATCTTGAAAACTTATGCCTCTAGGTTCTTGAAAAAGATAAATAGGTCATTATGCAGTCATAAAAAAATAATTGGTTTGCACGGTAAAATAACATGAAAACAAAACTGGAAGTAGCATGTCTCATATGCAATGTTGTGCGAATAATCTTTAAGATTTCAGCTTCACAAATAAGGTAAGCTACTATTTTTAATAGTTGCACTACTGCATAAATGCTTTGTAGGGGCGGGTAAAACTATATTTGTATGAACGGGCGCAATACCCGTGCCTACCTCTTGCATCTAGAAATGATATCGGTAGGGGCGGGTGACAGCATCAACCGCCCCTACTAACCGATTTAAAAATTTTAAAAAAAGCAGCGCCGGCCGTCCAGCCCGCCGCTGCCGCTCGTCCAGGCCGGCCGCTGCTCGTCGAAGCCGCCGCCGCTCATCCACGCCGCCGCGCTCGCGCCAGGTCGCCGTGCTCCCGCCCGCCGCGCTCGCTTGCCGGCCGCGGCGCCCGCCGGCCCCGCCGCTCGCGCCCGGCCCGCGCCGCCGCTGGGCCGCCGTCCGCCGCTACCCGCGCCGCCACCGGTCACCGCGCGCATCGCAACTGGCCCGGTCGCACTGCCGCCGCCCACCGTGCGCGCCGCCGCCCGCCCCGTCGTGCTCAGGCCACCGCCCCCGCCGCGCGCGCCGCAGCCCGCCCCGTCGCGCTCGGGCCGCCGCGTCGGCACCTCGCCGGCCGTCGCATGGGCACCTCGCCGGCCGCCGCGCTGCGACACAGAGGGACGAAGTGATAAGGAGAGAGAGGGAGAGGGAGAGGGAAGAGACAAAGAGAGAGAGGGGGGAAGAGATAAGGCTACCCACGGCACCCCCGAGGAGGAGATAAGGAGAGAGGAAAGATACAGCACGCGCCAGTGGTTTTCAAATTTTTTTCCAGAGTACGCACGTGGTTTTCAACTCTGTAGGGGTGGGTGAAGCCATCACCCGCCCCTACAAATGACACCTATTTTTAGGGACGGGCGAAGAGGTGATCCGCTTCTAAAAATATATTTTTAGGGGCGGGTCAAATGCTACAGTACCTCACCTCTATTTTTAGAAACGGGTGAAAATTCGATCCGCCCCTAAAAAAATTTGGGGTGTTGCTACAAATCGTTTTTGTAATAGTGTTGATTGCTCTTTGACATCAAGTATTGATTAACACTTCCCTATGTTTCTAGATATACTACCTCAGGTCACTGTTCATGTTTTGGATTTACACAAGTTCCCGTAAAACTTCTATAAGTTGCACTATAAAAAATTATGTTTTGAAACATGTAAGTAAACTGTGTGAATTTGTCATGAAAAATACTAGAGTTGAGATTTATAAAAAATATTCTCTCAGAAAATAGCTGTACATGAAAGTACGCATTACAATCCCTTGTTATATCATCACGTACATTTTCTTTAATCGGATGGAGTGCTAGAATATGATGCCGTCGTGATTGGCCTAATTAAAAGGGTCATCAGCAAATGTATGTTAACATACTGCAAACCATTTCCCACCCTCCTGAGCAGTCCATGAAAGTAAATCAATACAGCCCAACTCTTTCGGTGCCGTGATTAAGAATAAGGTATGTCGTCCAATGCAAGTGGGGACTGGAACAAAAACAAAGTGTTCCCTTCATTTCGTAAAGTATATCCAAGACCTTGGGAATATTATTTTCATAACATTAGTCCATATGTGATTATTGTCCCCATGTTTTGAACTTTTGATGGGACATTAAACACAAAGTGTAGAGTTTTTGTAGGGTATGTAATAGCCAAGCAATCATGTAGGGCACTTTTTTTTTAAACCTGGAAACACAGCGAGGGAGGCCCGCACCATGATAATTTTATTTAAAGGGTCTGAGCAAAGAAAAGAAATAATTACACGGTAAGACCAAAACAACTACCAGCTAACTGTTTGTAAGGAAGAGGGGGGCAGGGAGCTATACAAGAAGGAACATTTGGGGACAACTGAGAAATTGTAACTGGAAGTGAAAACTAAGCTAGCTAACAATCATTTACAAGGTATTGACCCAAGTCAGAAGAGGATCTCTTGAGGTTTCTTTCATCATTAGGGATTGGTTGGAACATTCCTCCTTAAAGTTCCTCTTCCAACTATTAAAGCTTGCTGGACAATTTTCAAAATTCAAGTCATTTCTTTGCTTCCATATTTGCCAGACTACGAATATGAATATCCCCATGAAGAACTTGTGACTGGATTCAAGACTTTCTGTCACTACTACAGAAATAATTTCCAGGGGCGCCTTGTTTTTTTTCCAGAGGCGGGTGCAAATGTACCCCGCTCCTACAACAGGAGCTGGGTACTGTAGCAATTTGCCCGCCCCTGGAAATGCATCTTCAGGGGTGGCGCCCCTAAAGATCCGATTTCTAGGGGCGGCCGGTGCCATCAGCCGCCCCTAGAAATGCGCCCCATTTTCAGGGGCGGCTGGTGGCATTAACCGCCCTTGGAAAATTATTTCTAGGGGGGATTGGTAATGCCACCCGCTCATGAAAAGCGCCATAAATATCTGGGTGCACCACTTCTTCCTCCTCCCGACAGAACAGTGCTCTCTGGGGGAGTTGCTGTCCGAATTTTCCATGCATCATAAATAGGGGGGAGGTTTTAAACTCGATTTCCTTGAAGTTGGAGGCTCTAGGAGGTAAGTAGCACCTAATTCTATATCTTTTCTAAGTTTTTGGGTTAATTTTAATGGTCAAATGTGCTCTCGTTCCTCTAGCTAGATGTAGATCTAAATTAGGTGGATTTAACATTTAAGCCACAAATTGCTTTAACTTTTTGGATAAATCTATGCTATTTTAGTTGGAGCACATGATTAGGTAATTATTTGGGCCCAATCTTTAAGTTTTATCCTCATTTAGATGTGAACATATTTCCAAAAATATAGAGGAGAGAGAAAATAATATGATTTCCCTCATATATTTATGCACATGCAAGATATTTTTTTCCATCCTATGTTTTCACACGAATTATTATTTCTCTTATTTGAAATTATGTGAAATCCAAATGAATAACAAAATACTTTCAGAAAGATTTATTATTATATCGGATGACATAGTAAATTGACTTTTCCAATAATTATGCTTATGTGTAGATTTACTTGGCATATATTTCGCAAATTATTTAAGAGCTTGTTTTTAATTCGTTTGAATCATGTATTGTTTTTCTATTGTTGGTGTTTAGAGATGGATAGAACTTGGATGTACAAAGTACGAAGGACGGATGCATATTTCTGTGGAGAAGTAGATAAATTCATTCAAGCTGCGGAAAACCATGCAAGAATTGAGAAGACACAGATGATACATTGCCCATGCAGAACCTGCAAAAATCTGAGACTATTCAGCAACACAACTATAATTAGAGCGCATGTATTGATTAGTGGGTTTGTAGACAACTACATGATCTAGAATAAACATGGTGAAGAAGAACAACCTCAGAGAGAGAATTCAATCGATGAAATAATGCAAAAGCCCGAGTTTAATATATTGTTTGATGACTTTGATGATGCTGGCTGTGAGGATGAAGGTGTTGGTGGTGGTCATTTTGATGGTGTCGACAGGAGTCCCATCGATCTTGGCAGTGATGATGATAGCGATGAACTTGATGATGGTGATTTTCTGAGCCAGTTGTTGCGTCACAATAAAGCGGAGTTATTGGTTGGTAGTGCAAAGGGGTTAGAAAACTTCAAGACGGTGAAGAAATCAGTTGAGGAAAATATATATGAGCGGTCTAAAGGATGTCCGAAAGACCGGACCATTCTTCGTTTTGTACTTGAGCTGTTGACCCTCAAGGCTAAGCATAGCTGGTCAGACAGTAGTTTCAATAATCTCCTGGGTATGTTGGCCTAGTTGCTTCCGAAGCCAAATAAAGTGCCTGCAAACACATATCGAGGAAAGAAGCATGTCAACCTTTTTTGATGGTAAGGCTGAATTACATTCTGCTCTATAAAAAGAAACATGTTAGCAAAATCGTTATCCTATACTTCGACTTCATGCTGAATCTTGCATATATAAATAACTACTTATTTCTTTTCTTTTTCTTTAAAAACAGGTCTTACAGGCACTACATGCTCAAAGGAGGAGAACACCCCCCCCCCCCACCAATAGGGAAAAAAATATGGTGATGCGCACACATTATCCATGCCACAAGCAACCTTCAGGTTCCCTGTACTGTGGATACTATGTGTGCGAGCACATGAGGGAGTTCGGGAGGTACACAAAAGATCCCGAACTGGTAAGCATCTACTCTTTGCTAGGATAGATATATAACTGCATATTGTAAGTGTTTGCATCTAATACTTGGCTTAATTTTGGAATGGATTTCTTATTTTCAGGATCAATGGCCACTCCACAATGGTCCACTCCATGAGCAATAACTTCTTTTTATATTCGACGATTTATGTTGCTTCATTTTGCATGAAGTGGTCCATATAGCTGGAGAATTTGTTCACCCTGGGCATGAATTATCAACCGACCCAAAATATGCAAGCCTCTGTCAGTGGAAAAATCAGGATCTTTGGACCGGCTCTACTAGCGTTTCTCAATGTAAATGATGTCTGTACTCTACGCACTTTTTATGATGGATGTAATCTAATGATGCATGCAATGATACTTTTATATGATTTTATGTTGAATTTGTAATTAGTAATGTTTAAGAAATATATTCATCATCGATCAAAAAGATCCTCAATAGCACACTAGCTCAGGTGAAAATTGGCGGGAAACACAAATTTAAATAAAGCGGAAATAGAATTTTGAAAACCTGAATCGAATCGTGCAATTGCTTTACAGGTGAAAATTGGCGGGAAATAAAAAATAGAATAATTAAATACAGAGAGAAATGGATTATAATAAATTGGCGGGAAACAGAAATTTGAATGGAATTTTAAATTTTGGATTGGCAGGAAATGAATTTCAGGGGCGGCTCATGCTTTGAGCCGCCCCTGTAAAAGAATTTCCAGGGGCGGGTGATGTCATCAGCCGCCCCTGGAAACATCATTTTCAGGGGCCCCTAAAAAAGGATCTCCAGGGGCGGTTGGTGCCATGGCCCGCCCCTAGAAATTGATTTTCAGGGGTGGGCCCTATACCTGCTCCTGGAAAATTTGATTTCTAGCTGCGTGAGACAGGGACGGGTGGCGCACCCGCCCCTGAAAATGCCAATTTACCCGCCCCTAGAAATATTTTCTGCAGTAGTGTGTTTCAATCATCTGGAAGAAAGGAACTCCAACTCACCATTGGATACTAATTGACTGCTAACAGCATTTCGCAAATGGGCAAGAGAAAATTAAGTGGAAGGCAGTTTCTTCTTTGTTTAGATCACATAGAACACAGTTGTAGTGTCTCCCTCAATTTTGAATTTCCTCGTTTTTAGTAGGTTCTAGTATTTAGTCTGCCCATCATTAAAAGCCAAGAAAAGACTCTGAGCTTATTGCAACATTTTGAATTCCATATCCAAAGAAAAGGTCTTGGAGGTTGGTAATTTTTGTAGATGTGATTGTAAAATTTCTTTGCAGTATAGTTATGTCTGATGTAGGGCACTTATTAGCAGAATTTCATGTTCAAATAGGTGGTACGTACATGCGTTGATTATTGTTTATTTCATGCTATGCACAATGAGAAACGAGAGAATTTCAAGTTCTCTTTCAAAATATTTGTATCATGCTTTATCTCTTAGAGGATAAACAAATTCAATGTATTTTTATTCTGATTAAGTGTGGGTGAACCCCACTTCTTGTTTTGGGTAAACATAAATTACAATTTCTTGCTATGGTTGCAGTATTTCTTTTAGATAAGTTCCATAAATATTTTTGTAACATACATTCATGTAAAATTGATACTCCCTCCGTTCCAATTTATAGATCGTTTGACTTTTTTGATACCAATTTTGACCACTTGTCTTATTCAAAAAAATTATGCAAACATAGTCAAATTTAAACCATTCTTCAAGAACTTGTATTAATAAAGCAAGCCACAACAAAAGAAGTGATGTTTTGCACAAATTTTTGAATAATACGAGTGGTCAAATTTGGGGTTGAAAAAGTCAAACGACCTACAATTTGGAACGGATGGAGTAAGTCATTAGTACCACTATAATGCATGTGCTAATGCTACAGTGAGATTTTATAGTTCAAATCAAATAAATAAACAGTAATGCTAGGAATCAGGCATCAGGCGTCCGATCGATCGAACACCCCACCCACCGTCCAGCCCACTTACCTCTGCTTTTTACTACCCCGCACACCTGCCTCTACTTTTTACTCCCCCCCCCCCCACCACCTGTTGTTACTCCACTCATTTCTTATCCACTCTTCTCCTCTCCAGACTCTTCTTCCCCAATCTCCTGCTTCCCTTGGATAGCGTCTCGCCTCCTCCTCCTCGGTTCCCCCCTCCCCCCATGTTCGCACGCATCCACCAAGGGTGCTCCTCCTAGAGGATCGGCTGGGGTGGGCGCGACCAGAGCTCCTCATCTGGCTCGACTGAGCGCGAGCACGGCGGAGCTCTCGCGGCCGGCACGGGCGCAGCCAGAGCTCCTCCTCGGGGGCTCGGCCGGGAGCGGGCGCCGGTGGAGCAAGCGCGAAGGCGAGGGGCAGAGCTCCCCGTGCCTAGGGCGGAGCTCGCCGGCGGCGCGGCGAGCTGTGGGCTTCTGTCGGCAGCCAGCTATGGGCGCCAGCGGGCGGAGCCCACGCGGAGGCGAGGGGCAGAGCTTCCCATGCCGCAGACCCCGCAGGTGGCCATGTGTTGCAGTAGCCATCTTGTGTTGTTGCAGTAGGGTTTCTTTGATGTTGCAATAGATACCTCATGGTAGATATTGATGTTGCAATTATTCTTTGAAGATGTTGCAATTGCGGTTTTTGGATGTTGCAATATTTCTCCTATTGATATTGATGAATGTTGCAAGAAATTTGGTGCAAATGTTGCGGCTGGAATTTTTTTCCTGGATTTGGTGCAAAGATGTATTTGGTTTTTTGAATATTGCAAGAGGTGACTTTTACTGTTGCAGATATTTTTTTATATGTTACAGATGTTATGTTTTTATGTTACCGTGGAGCGACGGAGCGTCCGATGGATCGGACGTCCGGGCGCTAGCACTTCCGATAAATAAACAGCATATGGTATGCAAAACAAGAACAATATAAAATATTATTATATCGTTAATTTCATCGCAGAAGTGGTGCTTATCAGTGGCAAAGCTAAGATAGAATTGATCCTGGTGCACAGCCTCCATTATATTCAACAAAACAATATAATTTACAAGGTAAATTTCAGTCAATTGGTGGGAAATTTACTTTTCACCATGGTGCATGGCACCAGGAAGAGTAAAGGTAGCTTCACCCCTGGTGCTTATATGTTGTGACAAAAGGGATCTATATTGCACTTTACATCATGCGTTGACCCGAAGTGAAGGTTTTTAAGTGTGAAGAAAAGGTGCAACTCATAAGCTTATTATCCTACAAATGGAACTTGATTCTGCTACTTGCCAAACTCTATTCCAATTGATTAAAAGGACCAAATGCTTTCCACAGTAAAACAATTGCCAAATTACGCGTTCCAATGAAGTAAAAGGCTGCAAAACTTTGGCAATTTCTAACCACAGAACAAGTTCATCGGGTGCCTGAATCCATCAAACAATTACCATTTGCACCATTCACACATATTGATTTTCACCATCCCTATAAAGAAAGAATAGACAAGGTATCTTGAAGGATAAACAAAATTCACACATATTGATTTTCAAAATTTTGAGGCCACCAAATTTTAGGATAATTTAGACAAATGTAACAAGAGGGCAGTTTGTTATACAGCGTCTTACATTACAAGATGAATCAAGTAGAGGTTGGGGCCGACGGCTGGTGCGCTGGTGGCGGAACGTACAAGCTGCCTGCACCGAGACTCCGAGAGAAGAGGCGAGCGAAGGTAGCTGGCCATGCGACCGCAATACCAAGTTACAGACTTGCAGTTGGAAGCTGCTGCTGCTGCACGAGCAGCTCAAGGTCAGGTTGCGGGCTCGGCCAGTTAACAGCCTGTTCGGCTGGACCGAACTGGCTGGGCCCTGCTGCCGAGAGAAGATAAGCGGATAAGCGGTAGTAGGCTGAGCTCAGCCCATAAAATTTATGTTTGAAGTTTATATATTTTGAGAAATATATCCTGTTCAAAATAAAATAAAAAACATTCAACAAATGTTTTTAAATCAAGGAAATTATCCTAGAATATCTAAAAAATACCGATAACATTCCCAGAAAAGTTGGACATGTTGAATCCAATTAAAATATTTAAGCACAAGAAAAGATAATAGAAGTCTCCAACAAATGGACATGGCTCTAGAAAATAGGAATATTGGTAGAAAATCTGAAATATTTTTAGAAAAACTTAGTCGATAACTACACACATTTTAATTTTCACACATCAAACCGAAGATGCAACAGTATGAATGCAACACACATATTATTATGAATCTAGGTTATATTAATTTGTTTTTATACAATAATTATATGTCCAATACTAGAAATTGTGCTAATTAATATAAATATTGCAGCATTTTTAAAATTGTGAGAAAATCCTTGCATTAATCATTATTGCTTACTCAGTCTTAAAATTAGATATTTCGAGATATCACAAAATATGAATAGAATTTTTTCATATTTGTATTCCAATGGACCATGTAATTAGGATATCCATATCCATATATCTATCCTATTCGTCAACCTCCAATACCAACTAAGCTTACTATCTTATTTCTAAATCCACTGCTTTTTGCTATTCCTATTATAAAATAAAAAATATATGGTACTCCATCTCTCCCAAATGCTAGGTTCTTTTGACGTTTCTAGGTTGCTCAAATCTATTATGTCGGTACACTCAGACAGGATTACCCTCTCCTACAAGACAAGAACGAAGGCGCTCAGGAGCGGCAACCACGGACCACGGGTCTGGACCCCCGCGGACAGGTCCCGAACCTCCGCGGGCCGGACCTGGGCCTCTACAAGTGGAAGCCGGACCTCTAGGAGGCCTGAGTCATCGAGCCAGCCAAGGGACCCGGACCCAGCACCCTATTTGGGTAGGAGTCCGGAGCCCTCGCTAGCCCCTGTGGGTGCGGCCGCCGACCCCAGGGTTCGGCGCCGCCACGTGTCCCACAGGGCCGACCTCCGGACCTCCGCTCCCCGCTTGGGCAGGGGTCCGGAACCGCCACGTGCACCTGTGGGAGCGGCCGCCGACCCCCCGGGTCCAGTGCCGCCACGTGTCCCACAGGCACGAGTCTTATGCCTGAAGCCAGCCCTCCTGTCGCATTAAATGCTGGTGGTCGGGGCATGCGCTGCCAGAGCAGGGCATCGGATACCCACTCACGGGTTGGACAGGCGTGACATGACAACACGGTAAGCCCACCGGTTTCCAAGGCGGCTCGTCTGTTACCGAGGCACGCAACAGTGTCTCAGCGCCGCGCGCGCGGGCGACGAGTCATGATGACCAGCTACTAACTGGAGAAACAGTGCACGCTGCTACAGCGGACTGAGTCAGTAGTTTGGCGCTTCATCATGACCTCGACGCACGGCTCCAGAGGCTAGACTATACTCCGACAGGACAGCTCTAGACCATCCGTGGACAGAAGCTATGCACGGAAACCGACGACAAAGATATCCGGATCTGAGGCATTGAAGGCGAAAGTGTAGTTTATAATACATCGCCGGGCCTACCTGTCGGGGTCCCGCTCAGTGTACTGCTCCCCTTGGGCTTATAAAAAGGAGAGCACGCATGGTAGAAGGGGAGGTTCCACAAGTTTTCACACATGCAGAGACAGGCATAGCTCCTCCCCCAGCTTGCACACAAGCTCAGGCAATACAACACACAGTGGATGCAGGGTATTACGCTCCGGCGGCCCGAACCACTCAAATCCTTGTGTGCTTCCGTGTTCTTACGCCTCTAGATCGAGCATTCCTTGACTGCCCCCAAGCACATCCTACACTTAGGATTAGGCGGGTGCATTCCGCCACCTGGCTGTTGTTTTCCACACCACAACATATTATGTCTACGTGTATAGAGTAAAAACTAGAAACCACTACTACAAAAACAGCCTTTTGTCCCGGTTCCATATGGCCATTTGTCCCGGTTTTGGAACCGGGATTCGGCCGCCGGGACAAAAGCGCTGGAGGCTTTTGTCCCGGGTGGTAGAACCGGGACAAAATATTCCTCGTGCTAAAAAATATTTGCGCCCTGCGGGATTGGAACCCAAGACCTATTGCCTAGCGCACGGCCTGCTTGCCAACTCACCTAAGTAGTACATGTGACTCAGTAAAGAATAACTCCCTTTTGAACTATCACGTGGAGGGGCCTTTTGTCCCGGTTGGTGGCTCCACCCGGGACAAAAAGGGCCTTTTGTCCCGGTTGGTACCACCAACCGGGATAAAAGGGTCACCCTTTTGTCCGGGTTGGTGTTACCAACCGGGATAAAAAGGGTTGGACCTTTTGTCCCGGGTGGAGCCACCAACCGGGACAAAAGGGGGGCCTTTTGTCCCGGTTGATGGCTCCACCCGGGACAAAAGGCCCCTGTCCCCGCCGCTCCTTTGGACCCGGGACAAAAGCCACCTTTTGTCCCGGGTCCAAAGGTAACCGGGACAAATGACCTGGAACAAAGGCCTATTCTGTAGTAGTGAACCTAGCGTGGCTTTGCCATGCCCTCCTGCGAGGTGAGCCAGTGCTATAAGGTGCTAAAACAATAAGCATCATAGTACTATTTCACTCTTTGGATGTGAATTGAGACCTTTTTTGAACACAACTATACACATTTGAGACATTTGTGGTAATATTATATTTATCTGATTCATGTATTTTTAGTGCCTACAAATAGTACATAATACCTTGATAAAGTTACATATTTAATACAAAGTTGTGGATCGTATAAATTGAACCTTCAAAGGATATCATTTGTGCCCATAAAAGAGGAAGGAAAGCTTACAGAGCTAGTAAGCAAGGTGCCAACGAAATCCCGTGACCAATCGTTTGCCATATTCTTTTACAGATTTTGGTTGCAGATCATTTACAAAGAGTTGGTATTTATTTCCTACAGAAGTTCAGATCCCTTGTGTTCCTGTAGGTTTGAGCCGTTCACCATGAGCCATAGTTATCTTTAAATTGTGAATTGCAATTGCGCCTCGAGAAACATGAAAACAATAAAATAGGTTAAATGATTTAGATGCACTGTTCAATTCACAGTTGCTTTGAAGAAACTTAAATGAGTAATATAGGGTACTCCATATATCAGTTTATCAGTGTAATGTACTGCTCCAATGATACTAATATACTAGGTCTCTCTCATTTGCATATCAGGGCAGCATCTGGTACATCAACATTCATGTTTTTTTTTCAGAACAATATAGATGTTGATCTTTTCTTCATTAAAAAGGCTATCATTGTAATTAGAGTTCAGTGCTATTCAAGATTAAAATTTTGAAGCTCAATTATTTGATGATGATGATGGATCTTCAAAAGCTAGTATACCATAGAATTAGGATTAAAAGTTTGGGGTCTGTATGTTGCAAATTAAAAGGTTGTATAACAGAGAAAAGAATGTGACTGAAAGTAATTGCATGTAAAACTAAGAGTTCATATGCCTCGGTAATATTAAGTGAAATGGACTTCCCGTCATCAGCCGATCCATGCAATTTACTCATCATCATATTATCAATATTGGTACTTCTTCTAGATGCATAGTTCATCTGCTAATGTAACCTGGTTAAGCCATTTCAATAAGCAAATGGTATGCATGAGAATATATGCAAATTAGAAGCAAACAATACACAACTGACAGTAGTTCAAAGTAGATAATTGATTTAGTTCTTACAAAGAACACTTAGTACCATATGGATAATACCTACGAATGTGGACGCCAACCCTTCCCTTGACGAAATGGAGGCACTTGGCCGTGTCTTGTTGCCATCCATGAAAAATTTGGCTGCTGACATGATATGTATCTAAGAGTGTGAACTTGCTATGTCTTGTTCACGCATTCATGTAGGAGCAGTAATTAGTGCTTCATCTTTTTGAATGAACTTTAACATTATAAAGTTTCAAGTATAACTAATTTTTTGTTTTGGGGGAGGTGGGGGGGGGGGGGTCATTAATAATATGAGAATGTGTAAATTGTAAAGCATCTATTGCAGTAAATATAGTTTTCATCAAAATTGGAACTGAAGCAAAGTGTGCTAAAGAAAATGTGAGTCAGATACTTTTAGCTATTTCATTGAACAGCTAATATGCATGAAACTACTCATAACAAAAAAGGCAAATGTGCTGTGGTGGTCGAGGCGCTTCACCAACGGCTTGGGCGCACGTCGGCATGCTCCTTGACGCTGCCCTGCTTGCGCAAAGCCATTGCGAGGCCCCAGGGCCGGCTCTTGGGCCATGCGGCAGTGGCGACCGCCGGGGGCCCACAAGGAGGGGCCCAAAAACTAATATACCATGTACTGTACCCTATCTAGTTTAGTCTGGCCTGCTAGGCACAGCCGTACAGGCAGCCGTCGTCCTGCAATCGAGACGAGGGCACCAGCCCCCGTGCTGCCGCTGCGCTTGACTCTGCCCCTCTCCTGCCTGTGATCGCCTATCCAATCCATCGCCGTCGCCCTGCAGGCTGCAGGGTCATGCTCCCTGGCCCCTACTAAGGGTGGGAATGTGGAAATGGTTATTCGAAATTTTTTGCATCTATATTCTTATCCGCACCTAATATGGATATCCGTATCCATATCCTATTGTAATGTGATACTAAAGTGGATATATCCGAATTCATTTTTTCTCATTTTTCTCTATCCGATTCCATATCCGTATTCGACAATATCCGCAACATCCGTATTCAAATAAGAATGAGCACATAGAAAACTATTAAAAATTATATATATAACTAATGATTAGTGATATATTAGTTTTAGTATTAATAATAATGTATTTAGTGGAACTATTGAAGAGTGATCATGAATAAATGACATGTGCTACTAGGTTTAATATTACTAATGATATATAAAGACTAAGTTTAATAAATTTCAATTTAATTAACTATATTTTGATATGGATAATCATATTGATTTTAATTTACTTTGGTTTATCCACTTATTGATAGAATTATAAATATACTTTATTCCATTTATTCTTTATAACTATTGATATTTCCACTAAAATATTTATTCATTTGCATTTTATATCTTTATATTATTAACTATTTAAATATTTATGGATAAATATGTTTTGATGAGATTTCTTTTTCTTAACTACAATGGTTACATACTTTAATCCTTATTGTATAATGACTTAGCGATACCTTCGAAATAACTATGTTCCAAATCACGTAAATATTCGAATCTGTATCCGAATTCGAGACATCTGTTTTGCATCGTATCCGACAACATCCGAATCCGTATCCGTATCCGAGTTAAAATGTGATAAAAAGTGCTATCCGGATCCGATTCCATACGTATCGGATTCGATTCCATCCTTAGCCCCTGCCCAGCATCAAAGTCAAGAGCAAGGAAACGATAAGAAAAGATCGAGTGTCCCGGCTCCCGAAAGATTCCAAGAGCAGGGTCGCGTGCAGTTTCTAATTGTGTTTGGTAATTCCTATAATCCTATTTAATATATTTTATCTAGTGTCTTAGATATTTAGTTCTTTTCAATTCCAATGAGGTAGCGACTAGCGAGTTAGTGACCGTGACTTGCTTTTCTATTTAGATCTTAGATGATGCCCAAGAAACAATTGTCAGGTGCTCAGAAAAAAAAAGAGAAAACATGATTATCAATTGGCTGAATCGCAAAGGGGTGATTTACATAAGTTTTTTGTCAATTCAAGTAATGTTGATGTCAATGAAGTTGGGCTGGAATCTGATCATGGGCAGCAGGAACATGATCATAATTTAAATGCAGAAGATGAAATCAATGAAGATGGTCCAATGGATGAAGATTTAATTGCAAAAATTGATGCATTGGAGGATAGAATGGGGCAGGAAAATTTGCATCCCTCATCTGATCATGAAAATTCAAATGGTGATGAACTAGATGGTTCTGGTTTATCAATCTATGATCCTAGAACATGGGATAATCTTGACAATTGCAAAAGGGATATCTTAATTGAAAATGGGTCTGTGAGAGAATTGAATCTTGTTTTCCCTAAGGATGCCCTTGGAAGACATTTTTCATATGCTTACTACTCCAGAGATTTAACTAATGGTGATTCTGTTGATAGAAAGTGGTTGGTTTACTGTAAACATGCGGACAAGAGTATTTAATCGTGAGTACATGTCATGAGCATTTTCATTTGGAAGTTGCTTAAAGCTACTAAGCTCATCGCCGAGAATATGATATTTTTGATTGGCAACATCCTTTGTGCCCTCATGATTCTCGACAATTTGCTTCCATAGCTTATGAGCATTTTCATTTGCAAAGACACGATTAAACACACTATCACATAGAGAAGACAAAAGAATTGATTTTGCAATGGCATCATATTGTCTCTCGGCCTTATTCTCATTTTTCTTGCCCTCTTCGGTGACACGCCAAACATCAAGCCCCCGGGCTTGAAGATGTGCTTGCATAAGCACTTTCCACCGTGGAAATCCCGTGCCATCGAAAAACAGAGCCCTATCGGTACTCATCCCTTCCCCGGACATGATACTCACTCGACGGTTAAGTCGACGGGTCTCCTATGAGCTTTCTCACAAATTTACCAATAGAATTGGCTAATCCTCGTAAGAGGTGTGAGACCAAGCTCTGATACCAATTGTAAGGATCACCGGGGTGTCCGACCCTAGAGGGGGAGGGGGTGAATAGGGTCGCTAATCGCTTTTCTATCCTAGGGCTCAATCTAATTGCATAAGATAAACCTAACACGTCCTACACATGCTAGTTATGACTAAGGTTTATCTATGCAACTCTCTACTTACCCCTAAAAACTTGCAACCTATAGCCAATCCTAATCAAACTAACTAGGAAAGTAAAGGCACACAAGAAAGAGTAAATGCGGAAACGTAATAAGGTAAGTAAAGAGGTAAGTGCAAGAGGGATGCAAACTCCCGAGTAGACACGGTCATGTAATGTGGTTCGGCACAAACGCCTACGTCCACGGGACACCGAGGCTCTTCCGATCACCGTCTTGCACTACGCCACCAAGGCGATGCCGGCAAGCAAAGGCAAGTGCACACAAGACACCGAGTCTAGTGCACCGCCACCGTCTCTCTCGGTCACCCGGCCGAAATCCACTACGGAGCTTCTCCACCAAGGAGGGGGCCTCCTCTTCCCCCGCACAAAGTGTCGTTGCCACTCCACACCAAGACGGAGGGTCACACGACGGATCACAAGTTGCTTGCCGCAGCAAGACTTCTCTCAAGGGAGCTCTCGCAAGAACTAATCCCTATTACAAGCACTAAGCACTCTCACAAGTGTACTTAAGCCTATATGATGTACAATGAAGCTCTATGGTGGTTGGAGATGTTCTTGGGTGTGTTTGGGATGTTCAACAACTCCAGCACACTTCAAATGGCCGGGGTGAGGCGTATATATAGGCCACCAAGTCTTGTAGCCGTTGCTCCAACGGTTAGCTGAAAATCTGCGTACCACCGGAAGAACCGATGCCTCTTGGCGGGGTAGCGTCGGTTCATCCGGTCACTCATAACACGAAGTAGCCGTTGGACTCCTGACGGCTGATGCAGTGACCACCGGTTGAACCGATGCTTTGCACCGATGCTTCACCGGTTCAACCGGTGCTGAAGGAATCTTCTCCTGGACGCTGACGTCATTACACCGGTGGTATGCACCGATGCACCGTCGGTTGAACCGGTGCTGAAGAAACTTCTTCTGGGCACTTGACATCGTCTCTGGTACAAAGGACGGCCATTGCACCGATGCCCTATTTTGGACTGTCGGTTCAACCGGTGCCTATAGGCTGACTTGGCTTCGATTCCCTTCTGCACCAAAGTATCAAGGCGTCGGTTCTTCCGACTACCATCGGATGCTCCGATGCCCTGGCGTCGGTTCTTCCGGTGCTCCTGAATCGAAGAGCTTTCAGGGCGCTGCCCTGAGACCCGCGAGGGGCGGTCCATCGGGCCTTGCTATGCCTATCTTCTCTTTCTCTTTGTCATCACTTGAACCTAAAAGCCTGAGAATAGTCATCTTAACAATCATATTAGTCCAAGTGTTGTGTTGTCATTTGATCACCAAAATCACTTGAAATGGCATAAATGGTGCCATGTTCCTTACAATCTCCCCCTTTTTGGTGATTGATGACAACACAATCAAAGCAAGCATAAATTGACAAAAATTGACAAATTTAACCACTTGATACCAATTGAAATCAATTGAAAACCGCTTACGCTTGCTTGGATGTTTACCACCATCCAATGACGACTTGACCTCCCCCTAAAACCATGATTCCCCCTTTGAACCTCCCCCTATGTTGCTACTTCTTCCTCATGACTTGATTCACTTAGGTATTTCTCCCCCTTTGGGATATGCTTCTCCTCCTTGAGAAAATACCTTGCTTTGATCCACATTTCTCCCCCTTTGGAATCAAATCACCTAAAAGGTCTTGCTCCAACAAAGGTCTTGCAAAACAATATAGCTTAAGAGAAGATTAGTAGCTTAGGGAGTTAGTTCCATGACTCATGATCCAAAAGTATGATATCAATGAAGATACCAATTGATAATTTACTATGGTGGATCACAAAATCACGAAACTAGCATGACATGAGCTAAGCTTTCCATAAGTATTGTGCACAAAATGATAATGTGAAAATCAAGTGCACAACTAAAAGTAATAACTAGAAAGCTTAGATCATATCATGCACGGAGGTAGCTCTAAAGTAAATAGGATATGACAATGATACCAATTTAATTAGTTTAGAACCTTGCATACCTCCGGGGGTTTACTTTTGTTTACCTTGCATGTACCAATTGAAAGTGATTTGCACAAGATACCACTTGTAAGTCTTTTTGAAGAAAAGCACTTGGTACACCAAGGTTGAGCAAATGTATGAGCACATAGCCTATGAACTTAGATATGATCATTTAAGTTCAATAGAGCATGACTCAATATGCATGAAAGCACAATTTATTTAACCACTCTTAGAGAGTTATTTGTTCACATTGATCGTGAGAAACATTCTCTTAGAGTGTTAACTCCACGTGAGACTACAAAAGATAAACTAGAAAACATGTTAGTCTCAAAATCACAAGCTATAAAGTTAACTCCCCCTAAAAGTATGCATTTAGTGTTTGAATCACCAAGCAAATGTATACACATTGATTTTGACACAATTAGGAAGTTTATCCCATAGCTTGTGCTCATGGTACACATATGAAAGACATTCCTCATGAAGTCCATGTACCATGAAAGGTAACCTTGTGTAGCTTTCTACACACTTATCAAACCATGTAGGTTGCTCATGGGTTAGAGTCATGGCACAAGCAACCCACCATATATAACACTAGATGATGCGATGCAAACAACCTAGCAAAAAGCAATGGCGCTACATGATGCTTGAATTGAATTCTAGCTACCATTACCTTATATGTAGGGGAGGGGAACTTGGGTCACTAATCTTTTAATCCATAACTTGGCTCTAGCTTAACTTTGCATGATGCATCCCTACTCATACACCCCAAACTTTGCCAAGCCTCCAAATTCCCCGAAGCACTTGTTTGGTGCCTAAGTCTTAGGAACCCAAACCTTTTGAGAGCCATCCATGGTATGAATAATATCCTTGGGCACCCAAATAGGTTGGTTCCATCCATATGTTCTCCACCCTTTGACATGAGCCATCACCTTACCATTCTTCTTCTTTTTAAGTATGTAGTGGTTGCTCTTTTGCTTGTTCTTGTGGGTGGGCTTGGTGTACATGTATGAAGCCTTCAAGTATGGAGATGTGTTTTTCTTGATCTCCTTAGCCTTCTTGTTCTTGTTCAAGTTCTTGGGCTTGCTATTTTCTTTGCCCTTTGCTTTGCCCTCTTTCTCCTTGCATTGGTAGGACTTGTGGCCTTCTTTGTGACACTTGAAGCAAGTCACGGTTTCTCCCTTCTCAAGCTTCTTCACGCCCGCGGAGGTGTTATCTTGAGAAGGTTGGACTTGCTCTTGAGTGTATTTTCCTTTGAGCCGCCTCAAGTCCACCATTAGCCTTTCTACCTCTTGTTTGAGCTCATCATTTTCCTTAGCAATGAGATCATCATATGTTTCTACAATCACATTCTCATTGCAAGGGGTTAGATCACAAGAGGTAGACGCATCTACCTTGTCAATGGGAATAGCACAAGGGATATTGCAAGGAAACGATTTATCCGATGATGATTCACTTTTAGACTCAAGACTCTCATATTTCATTTTAAGTTCTTTATGCTCATTGTCTAACAAATTGAATTTGTTTAGCAAGTTCTCATATCTTGAGACAAATGAAGCATGAAGTTTTTCGTTAGCCTTGAGAGCTTTGATTTCTTCATTTTGTTTAATGAGATATTCTTGTTGATTACGGAGAAGAGTCATCATCTCACACATTTCATTGGTTTCAACATCGGATTCATCATTTGAGGAGGAGTCATCACTTACATCATTATTACCTAGTGCCATAAGACACATGGGAGGTGGTGATAATCTCCGAGGGCGATGGGTGGTGGAGCTCTTGGAATTTTTCTTGTGACTTGAGCTTTCACCACTTTTATTTGGCTTGTGGATGGCGGAGAGAGCTTGAGCTCTTGACTCGTTCTTTTTCTTCGCCATCTTCTCCATCCCAACCGCACTCCCTCTAATGAGTGTTTTGTACCCAAGCTCATAGAGCTTATGTACATGCTCGGCAATCTTGCGGTGATGGTATAGCACGGCCCTTGGATATTCTTCATCGCTTGAACTTGATTCATCATCACTATCTTCCTCATCCTCTTCTTCTTCTTCACTTGAGCTTGATGAGTCTTGTCGCCTTGGTTGATGCTTGCATGAGTGCTTGGCGGCGAGACTCTTTTTGCTTGAAGAAGAGGTGGACTCTTGCTCTTTCTTCTTTGTCATTCCCATACTATACTCATGGGCATTGATTTGATTGATGACTTGGTTGGGTGTAAGCTTGACCAAGTCTTCTTTTTGCAAGAGTGAGTTGATGATGTCGTAGTCGGGCTTGCGAAGGCTTCGGAGGATCTTGCGGTTAATATCCTCATCTTTGACTTGATTGAGACCTAAGGCATTAATTTCATTGACAAGAGTATTTAATCGTGAGTACATGTCATGAGCATTTTCATTTGGAAGTTGCTTAAAGCTACTAAGCTCATCGCCGAGAATATGATATTTTTGATTGGCAACATCCTTTGTGCCCTCATGATTCTCGACAATTTGCTTCCATAGCTTATGAGCATTTTCATTTGCAAAGACACGATTAAACACACTATCACATAGAGAAGACAAAATAATTGATTTTGCAATGGCATCATATTGTCTCTCGGCCTTATTCTCATTTTTCTTGCCCTCTTCGGTGACACGCCAAACATCAAGCCCCCGGGCTTGAAGATGTGCTTGCATAAGCATTTTCCACCGTGGAAATCCCGTGCCATCGAAAAACGGAGCCCTATCGGTACTCATCCCTTCCCCGGACATGATACTCACTCGACGGTTAAGTCGACGGGTCTCCTACGAGCTTTCTCACAAATTTACCAATAGAATTGGCTAATCCTCGTAAGAGGTGTGAGACCAAGCTCTGATACCAATTGTAAGGATCACCGGGGTGTCCGACCCTAGAGGGGGAGGGGGTGAATAGGGTCGCTAATCGCTTTTCTATCCTAGGGCTCAATCTAATTGCATAAGATAAACCTAACACGTCCTACACATGCTAGTTATGACTAAGGTTTATCTATGCAACTCTCTACTTACCCCTAAAAACTTGCAACCTATAGCCAATCCTAATCAAACTAACTAGGAAAGTAAAGGCACACAAGAAAGAGTAAATGCGGAAACGTAATAAGGTAAGTAAAGAGGTAAGTGCAAGAGGGATGCAAACTCCCGAGTAGACACGGTCATGTAACGTGGTTCGGCACAAACGCCTACGTCCACGGGACACCGAGGCTCTTCCGATCACCGTCTTGCACTACGCCACCAAGGCGATGCCGGCAAGCAAAGGCAAGTGCACACAAGACACCGAGTCTAGTGCACCGCCACCGTCTCTCTCGGTCACCCGGCCGAAATCCACTACGGAGCTTCTCCACCAAGGAGGGGGCCTCCTCTTCCCCCGCACAAAGTGTCGTTGCCACTCCACACCAAGACGGAGGGTCACACGACGGATCACAAGTTGCTTGCCGCAGCAAGACTTCTCTCAAGGGAGCTCTCGCAAGAACTAATCCCTATTACAAGCACTAAGCACTCTCACAAGTGTACTTAAGCCTATATGATGTACAATGAAGCTCTATGGTGGTTGGAGATGTTCTTGGGTGTGTTTGGGATGTTCAGCAACTCCAGCACACTTCAAATGGCCGGGGTGAGGCGTATATATAGGCCACCAAGTCTTGTAGCCGTTGCTCCAACGGTTAGCTGAAAATCTGCGTACCACCGGAAGAACCGATGCCTCTTGGCGGGGTAGCGTCGGTTCATCCGGTCACTCATAACACGAAGTAGCCGTTGGACTCCTGACGGCTGATGCAGTGACCACCGGTTGAACCGATGCTTTGCACCGATGCTTCACCGGTTCAACCGGTGCTGAAGGAATCTTCTCCTGGACGCTGACGTCATTACACCGGTGGTATGCACCGATGCACCGTCGGTTGAACCGGTGCTGAAGAAACTTCTTCTGGGCACTTGACATCGTCTCTGGTACAAAGGACGGCCATTGCACCGATGCCCTATTTTGGACTGTCGGTTCAACCGGTGCCTATAGGCTGACTTGGCTTCGATTCCCTTCTGCACCAAAGTATCAAGGCGTCGGTTCTTCCGACTACCATCGGATGCTCCGATGCCCTGGCGTCGGTTCTTCCGGTGCTCCTGAATCGAAGAGCTTTCAGGGCGCTGCCCTGAGACCCGCGAGGGGCGGTCCATCGGGCCTTGCTATGCCTATCTTCTCTTTCTCTTTGTCATCACTTGAACCTAAAAGCCTGAGAATAGTCATCTTAACAATCATATTAGTCCAAGTGTTGTGTTGTCATTTGATCACCAAAATCACTTGAAATGGCATAAATGGTGCCATGTTCCTTACAGCATGTCACAGTCTAAATCTCATTCTTTGTGATATGGCAAAATCTTGCAGACAAGCTATTTCATTCTTTGGTGTTATACAACGGATATATGCATTATTTGCACGTTCTACTAAAAGATGGAAGGTTTTGTTGGACAATGTTCCAAAATTGACTGTTAAACCTTTATCTAATAAAAAGTGTGCAACCTATTCGGTACCAAACTCCACAAATAAGATCGGCCTTGTAGAAAGTGGAGGAGGTTTGTACTGATGACCAATCAGCAGTAAGTGATGCTCAAGCTTTGGTTGGTACACTTGAGAATTTTGAATTTATAGTTGGTATGGTTATTTCGCATGATGTTTTATTTTCTATAAACATGGTGAGCAAAAAGTTGCAATCTAAGATTGTGTGCATGGATGCTACTCTCAAACAAATTGAAGGGGTTATCTCATATTTTCAAAAATATAGAGTCGAAGGCTTCGGCTCTAGTATTGAGGTTGCAAAAGCCATTGCTGCTGATATGGATATAGAGCCGAAATTTCCTACAAAGCGCCAAAGTAAAAGGAAGAAGCAATTTGATGAAACAAGTGATGAAGAAATACAGCTATCAGCTATGGAATCATTTAGAGTCAATTACTTTATTGTCATCGTTGACACGGCAATTGCTTCATTGACTAGTCGATTTGAGCAGCTGAAAACATTTGAAAAGGTGTTTGGTTTTCTATTCAACTCAGATAATTTGAAGTCCTTGGATAATAACGATCTACGTAAGCATTGCACTACTTTTGCAGAAGTTTTTTCTCATGATAATTCATCTGATGTTGATCTAGATGACTTTTTCTCTGAAATTAAAGTACAGCAAGTAACTCTGCTAGATGGTTTTATGTCAGCCCCAGAGATTCTTCAATTTGTTACAACTGTAGATTGCTATCCAAATGTCTCTATTGCATATCGGATCCTCGTAACTGTGTCGGTGACTGTAGCATCAGCTGAAAGAAGCTTCTCAAAACTGAAACTACTGAGAAATTGTTTGAGAACAACTATGTTACAAGAAAGATTGAATGACTTAGCTATGTGCAGCATTGAGAAAGATATCTTGGACAACCTTGATCTAGATACGATTATTAATGATTTTGCATCAAGAAATACCCGAAGGATCTTTTTTGTCAAGAACTGAAATATTACTGTTGATGGAATCATGGGTTTAGCTATTATTTGAGGTAATCGTACTTGTTTTATTTTCTATTCTTTAATTTGTAATATAGACATTGTTCTTGAAAAATTATATATGTGATTAGTATTATTATCTATTTTCTCATGTTAAAAAAATTATTTTGCCTAAGGGGCCCTAAAGCATGGTTCGCTCGGGGGCACTAAGAATCCTAGAGCCGGCCCTGCGAGGCCCTCTGTTGCCGCCCGCCGCCATGAGCCCGACGGCCTTGCCACCGGACAGCGTCCGTGGCCCGTGCAACGCTGCTGCGGGGGACACGCTCCACTACTGGTCACTTGCCATGTCCGGCGGCGTGCCGTGAGCCCGTGACTACACGACCGCCCAGCGTACTCATCCTTCCTCTTCTCCGACGGGGGAGAGAAGCAGTGGCCGGTAGCCTGGTGGGGGAGGGCTCTGGCAGGCTACAGAGAGCTCCGAATGAGGCTGGAGTTCCAGAGACTTCGTGAAGGAATTAGAACAGGCAGATACGTAGGAGACACGTTGAAGGGCTAGACGACGTCGGTTTCTCATCTAACATCTGAGGAAATAACATATAAATTTTTTATTTGAAATAAATTATTTTAATCATAATATTATTAGTTAAAAGTAAAAAAATTGAACTGATCAACATATAAACGTAGGTATATTTTGATGGAGGGAATATATTCTACTAAAGATTCTATGTTACTAATCTGGAGAGTGGCATCTGGGAGGGATAAACAAAATAATGTGATGTTAGTTATCTGCACAATGTCTCCTCACGATTTTGATGCATCTCTAAGGGAATAGTGTGTATTGGAATTCTTTGCATTGGTTTGTACTAATCTACACTAGTGATATTAGTCACTAGTGTATTTGATGATTTCTCTGTTAAAAGTCTTATCCTTGGGAATTCTTACATGAGTACTTGAATAGTGTATTTGACGATTTCTCTATTGAAAGTCTTATTATTCTTGGGTTTGTACTGCCGTACTACTGCTTTGATTTGAAATTGTGTATATATACCCACTATCGTACATTGAAATTCGAAGGATTTCTGTACTGCTAATTAATAGCATGCATTTAGTGTGTCTAGCAGCGCCATCGTGTACTTGTGTACTCAGCTATAAGTAATTCACCATTTGACTTGGAGTAGACCCTAGACCGGGTGGCCAGAATGAAACCGATGCACGCATATGCTAGCTGCACTATATAAAGGTGCGCCATGTAGGTTCTTGCTTCCATCCGTCCATATATCACTCACTTAAGACGACATAGACATCCAACCCAGCTTAAATTTCCTGCACACTATGGCGACTATGAAAGCTGCAACCCTAGCCCTGAAGGTCCTCGTGCTTGTCTTACTGCTCCTTGCTTATGCTGGGATGATCACTCAGGCCCAGCCCCAGTGCGGCAGCCAGGCCGGTGGCCTGACGTGCAGCAACAAGTACTTCTGCTGCAGCCAATTCGGGTACTGCGGCCTTGGCGACGTTTACTGTGGCACAGGATGCCAGAGCGGCCCATGCTTCTAGCTTGTTGGGGTCGCCCGCCTGGTCTGGAACAACCAACTCTACATATATATCGTGGGTGAATGTATGCAGCGCCATACCTATACTATACTACCGAATAAAGGTGCTGCTTCTGTAATAAGTATGCACTACGACATGTACCCTGTGCGAGTATAGATTGGAAGGGCTAGTAGTATATGCATGTGCATGCAGATGTGAAATAAAGCCTGTATCTGTATGTATTATCTATGAATAAAAGTGGCAAGAAGGTCCTTGCATGTTGTGAAAAGGATGAACATAACTGAAGCACAAATTAGCATAGTATTTACGCATTCTGTATAATAATGAGATTGCATGCAGAAAGTAGTAAGAAACCAGCAGTTTTGTACCTGTTGCAGATCATGATCACACTAACATTGAAGGTAAATTAAAAAAAAAAGATTGGAGCCTGAATCACTTTGTGGATCCTCATTAGTTCATGGTTTCATAGACTTGTTCTCGATAAATCTGTCATGCATCAGATCAGATAGCTACCACAATTCTTATTATATAAACATGTATAAATGTAGAATGGTTTCTGCGGGGTTCCTGTCGATGCTTCCTTTTGGGGTCTGACAGGGCGCTGAACATAACAAGAATACGACTAAGCCCTTGTTTAGTTCCCTTCAAAATTCCAAAACTTTACAAGATTCCCCATCACATCGAATCTTTGAATGTATGCATGAAGTATTAAATATAGCTAAATAAAATAACTAATTACACATTTTGTCTATAATTTGCGAGATGAATCTTTTGAGCCTAGTTAACCCATAATAGGATAATAATTACCAAATACAAACGAAAGTGTTACAGTGCTTTACACCCAAAACTTTATGCATCCAAACAAGGCCTACTGGCTAGGCATAGCCTGCTGCTTATCATAACCGAGCAACACAACATGGTATTTCAAATCGGAGTAGAAATTTTTGAGGCCCAATCATGCATGTTACGAGTAAAGGACCGGGATGGACACACGACCAGAAAGAGGTTAGTGAATGAGAACCCTTAAAAAAATTCTCCTTGATGAGAGTAAGGCCTATGTCCCAAATTCAATGCGACACGCCTCTCTACTAACCGCCAAGATGACGCAAGCTAACTCGTGACGAACTCACTAGGAACAGTTACGCAAAGCTCGAGGCAAAACGGAAGCAAGCAAAAAGCAATTTACACGAGCAAGGCACAACACAAAGCGGAAGCAATGCAAAGCAATTCACTTGAGCAAAGCTATCACCAAAACTTTACTTGACCAAGCATGCGGTGATTTAGCAAAGATTAGCATAGCTCAAACCAAGCGGAAGCAAAACTTAACAAAAAGCCGATCAAAAGTATCGCCAAAAAGCTAGCACTAATCAGCCTCTTTCAATTAAGCATGCAAAGATCTAGCAAAAATTAGTGAGAATAAATGCTCGACTAAGCATCCAAATTACTTCAGCATCATTAGCAGTAACAAAACCTAATCGTCTAGTTTAAGCAGGAGTGCATGAATTAAATATTATGTGCTGAAAAAAAATGGCAAAAGAGCCTTGAAGTAACCTGGGGCCGTGAGCATCCGGTCTGCTCCCTCTGCAGCCCATCTGGGGTTCTCATGCGCGCCTCCCCCAGCTTTGTACCGGGCCGCGTGCAGGCAGCCCACGCGCAGCGGAGTGGGCTGCAGGAGCCCCCCCACCTGGACCGAGCCGATATGCTGTTTTTTTATTTTTCATATTTCTTTTTTTACGATTTTGGAGAAATATACTCTCTCCATTCTAAAAAGAACGTAACTCTCACTTCCCGAGAAGTCAAACACTTTTAATTTTAACTAAGTTTATACAAAAATTACTAATATTTATATCTCTGAATTGATATAGTATAGAAATATATTATATGATTAAGCTAAAGTAATTGTGTTGTAAAATATATATATTAATTTTATTTTGTAGAAATTCGGTCAAAGTTGGATTTGTTTGACTCCTCGAGAAATGAAATTTACATTCTTTTTAGGACGGAGAGAGTATTTGGTTCCAAAAAAACTAGCAAAAGTATACTCCTCCCGCCGGTTCAAACGGCTATTCCGCCGGTGGAGTTGGCGTGATGCTCCTTCACAGGCAGAGCATCGAGTTGCAGTACTTCACTGCTAAATTTGTGCCGCCAAAATGTGTTCTGGCAGTAAAAAATGGCGCTGCCAAAACTTTTACTGTATGGACAGCAAACTTTTTGGCGCTAATGAATTGTGGCGCCAAGATTTTTTATTGGCTACCGTTAATTGCGTGCATGCCTGTTCAGAGGGTATGAACAACATATTTGGCAGGTCAGATGAAGATTTGTTGCATCAGATATGGTACCATGCATGATTGGCCACACACATCAATTAGCGTATGATTGTTGCTAGTGCATAGTATTAACACTATGGCAATTGGGTCTTTGCACCGTATCCATAATTAGACTTGATCATGGGCCACCTGAATCCGATAAATTCGACCTAACCCGCTCAGAAAAATCCAACCCGATCCAACCCGATCAAGTGACGGGTCGGGTACGAGCCGAAATATTTCACCCGAAACTCAAAAAAAATATAATCCAACACGAAAATTACACACAAAATTGCGGGTCAACCCGACCCAACCCGAGCATGTCATGAGCTGGGTATGGGCCAATAATTTTTGACTCGAAATCCGGAGTGACCCGACCCGAACTCAATACGACTGTTAAAGATAGCTATATTTTGAAACGGAGGGAGTATGCTATTAGCCTAGAGAGGGGTATCTAGGAGGGATAAACAAAATATTTTTCGGAGTTTTGCAATATAATAACCATCTGGCTGAGTCGGCTAAAGTCTCTTTTTTGCTGCATCTTTTTGTTCGGCTAAATAAACAAATTGGTGACAGTGTTCTTCTTCCTCGTCCCCGGATCCAATCCAAGAGAGAAATTACATATCCGTGCCTACCTACTTGCTCCGATCCGTCGCGCGCAGTTCGATTCGGTTCCGCAGCACCAGGGATATGGTGGTGGACGAGGAGGGACACGCCGCCGCCACGGGCGTGGATTTCGTGGAGCGGCTGGGGCCGGACGCCTCCGCCATCGTCTTCGCGGCGCTCCGCGACCCCGCCGACCTCGCCCGCGCCGCCGCCGTCTCCCGCTCGTGGCGCACTCTCGGTCTGCACAACTATTCCCTCACCTAAATTTTACGGAATATTTGTCTATTTATTTATCTCCGCGTCCTAGAGATGAGATGCCTCGATCCGGATTGGATCCGTTTATAATTACTTTTGTCCTGTCATTCTTGTCTGCAATCTCTTCAATTTGTTCCGCTTGCTGCCCTCGCCTCGCCACGCTGATGGGATTAATTTGTATTCCCAACTTGCTGCCATCCAGTCATGGCAGTTCACTTGAGCAAGATCCAGTGCCTGCGACTGTTTCCCGAGGTCTCCTGCTTCACCCGTATTGAACAATCAGCCACATCTGCCAGTAGCAGCAACAATGGCGTAAACGAAGAAGATGCTGGATCGACTGCTACTGCTACTGCTTGGGAGAACCACAAGAGAGAGCAATGGGTGTACATGCGTCTCGTACATGCTCTTCTGTCCGATCGCACTTGGAAGGGCTGCATTGCCGCCTGCATTGGCGCATCCAGCACCGACAATTTCCCAGAAGAGGGCATCCAGAATACCCTTGTGCCGGGGGATCACATGAACGATATGGAATCTTACTGGTCCAGCGGTGGCCAAGAGGACCCTGGGGTCCCGGAGTTTCTTGTGTACAAGCTTTGCTCAGATCTTTGCCTCATCGATGAAATCAGGATACAGCCATTCAGAGGTTTGTGTCATCGTATTTACTTCCTTTTGTATGTCACAAACATCTGTGCCTGATACCAGTATATTCCTGGGTTCCTGCTTTGCAGCGTATCAACAGCCTGGCCACCCGATATATTCAGCACGGTATGTTCGTGTCAGTTTTGGCTGTCCAAAGTTGCCTCTACGACTTGAGGATCTTGTATCTGAAGAGAATGAAGGGCAGTTGACTGCTGACGACAACTATATTTGGATGTATACATCCTCTGAATTCCCAATGTTACAGGTCAGCTCAATATATTTTGTTCTTTTTACACTTATATTGTTTACCCCTTAAGTGCAAATTCGTCAACTCTGGGAATGCACCAATGAGTTGACCTTAAATAATCTTCGTACTATATTTTCAGTTATAGATTACTTCAAACACTGCCCCATAGGGCACTTGATTTTGATCAATATGTTCAGAGTTATGTTGTCATAAACTGTTTATATTAACTATTAAATGATTTGTCCGGTTGCAGAAGAATGTTTTGCAATCTTTCAAGCTTCCACGCCCAGTTTTATGCATTGGTGGAGTGGTGAAGGTTGAGTTTCGTGGTAGGATTCAGAAACAGGTGTATGATGATCTGTACTACATATGGTGAGTGCTAATGGCGTTTCGCATTTCTTGATGAAATACCCATTCCTTCTTGCGTCGTTGCTCTGCTGTGGCTCTGTTTGTTTCTGACTGCATACATCTTTAATTTTAACCGAAGTTTGGTGCCCTTTCCTGCAGTGTAGCCCATGTCCAAGTGTTGGGAACTCCGCTGCTGCCCCAAGAATTGGGGGCAGCTCCTTCCGAGGATGGTATAGTCCTCAAGTACTTTCCAGAGCATGAACCACCACAAGACAGCGGTTGCAGCCGACCCAAATGGCATGACATTGAAGCGAGAATATGGAGGGCACTTAAAGCTACTGGTCAAGTAATTGGATTCAACCAAGAGCTGCTGAGCAGGCTGCTAGGACCTTCCGTGTAATTTGTGGTGGATGATTTGACCATGGTGAAAACCGAAGGAGGTCGCTCGCCCCTTGCTTTCCAGCTCGCTGGCATAGTGGCATGTAGTGTGTTATGCGCCAAGCAACTTCTTGTTTCCATTTTTGTTGCTGGATAACAGCGTGTCTGTGGTAGGGGATAATATAGTGCCAGTAGACTGGAGATTGGAGCCGCACCCATGAATTGAAACTTGAGACCTGATGTTGTTTATTTGTTGGGACTATTGTGCAATGCAGTACGTCCTTTTTTTTTGAAATCAGTGCGTCTTGTTGTTATCTATAATTCATGTAATAATTATAATGTAAATTAAAATAATACTGTTAAAATGTGGGAGGGCCACAACAGTGGGCCTTCCTATATGGGCCACCTCAAATATGGAACGTATGTTGGCCCTTCTTATATGTTACCGCAAAATGAGCCAGCAAATAACTTCTGCTTCGTTTAACGCCCCTTCGGCCTTCGGTCTCCCCGATTCTCCGGCGCCGCCTGCGCCGCCGCCGTCATCTTCGCCGGCCATCTTCCGCAGGTTAGTTCGCCTCCACCCTATTCTCCTGACTCTGCTTTTGTTTCTGAAAGCCGCATTTTCTTCATGGGCATCGGGAGTCCAGGCCTCGCGGTCGCCGGCCGTCGCGTCGAATCTTTCCCCTCCGGCCATCCTCCTCCGACGCATCGATGCCTCGCCACACGCTGAATCCGAAGACGGTTTCTACGTGCACGGCTGAGACGGAGCATGGCGATCATGTCTTTGAGATATTTGATTACAGCCAGCACAGGGGCATGGGCACCGGAGAGTACATCAGGTCCGGCGTCTTCTCCGTCGGCGGCTACGACTGGGCCATCCGCTTCTACCCCGACGGAATGACAGTGATCAGCAAAGATTACATCTCAGTTTACCTCGAGCTCCTGAGCAAGGACACCAAAGTGCGAGCCAGCTGCGACCTGAGGCTGGTCGACCAGAGCACCGGTTTGTCAGCTTCAGTGATCAAGACAGGGCTGAGGACATTTGATTCCAATAATATTACTAGGGTTGCGCCACATGATGGCATGTTCATGAACCGGAGCAAGCTTGAGGCGTCGGCGTACCTCCATGGTGATCACCTCACAATCCATTGCATTGTCAGTGTCATGAAAGATCCACGTGTACGTGTATCAAAAACAGAATTTTTAACAGAATTGAGCTCTCAGCATCCAACATCACGGAGCAACTTGGGAATTTGTTGGATCCAGAGGAGGTTACAGATGTCACTTTCAGTGTTGGAGGAGAGATTTGCGCAGCACACCGGGTCTTGCTCGCAGCACAGTCACCGGTTTTCAAAGCACAGCTGTATGGCCCAATGAGGGACGCGAAGGACCAGCCTGTAATCATAGAAGATATGCAACCTGCTGTGTTTAGGGCCCTGCTTCGTTTTATCTACACTGATTCTTTGCCTGTCATTGATGATCAGGAGGGAGACGATAATAGAGAATTGATCAGGCATCTACTCGTGGCTGCTGATAGATATGCTGTGGACAGGCTGAAGTTAGTGTGTCAAATTATCCTTTGCAAGAATCTTGATGTGGAGACCGTGTCAGATACATTGGCATTAGCTTATCAGCATAACTGTGACAGCCTTAAGGATATTTGCCTTGAATTTATCACCAGTCCTATTGTGCTGGATGCAGTGGTGGCAACTGAAGGTTTTGAAAATCTCAAAGCGACCTGCCCGTTTGCTCTAGTAGATGCATTAGAGAAGTCAATGAGACCCCATAAAGCATAAGGAGATCGTCTGAGGTTATCCATCAGTTTCTATTTTCTTTTTTTTTCTTCTTTTTTAAGCCAGGCTGTTCATCAGTTTTTGCTTGTAAATCTTACAAATAGCTCGCAAAATTCAGTTATGGCATGCAACCTATTATATTATTGATGAGCAACGATCAGTGCCAGGTCCATCTAAAAAATGGTTAGTTCTTGTAAGGATAATAAATATAGAACCATCATTGTTCTTGTTGATCAGTTCATCCTATGCTTAATCCACTAATGTATGTTTTGTTTCTAATTTAGATATTCCCAGCAATGTGTTGTTTTTTCCGTAGAACAGCTTAATGTGTGAATTGTACAATTAATTTAGCTTTAGTATATATTTCGCATTTGTAGTTTGATTTGGGGAAAACATGACTCGTGTTTATTTGAGTTTCTTCAATTAATTTCATTGGTTCCCTCCCGCCATGTATTATTGTTTGCTCCTAGTTTGTTTTAGTTAAAACGGGCCAGCAAATGTAGTTTTGGTAAAGTGAGACACAAAAGAGGAGCTATTAGTGATATTTTCGAAATACAAATTATTATCTCCGTTGGTGAACTGTTTTCACAGTTGCTCTCCTTCGAGAATCTGCTCGATCTACAAGATGGGGTCTCGTCAGTGAACTCTGCCAGCAGAGGAAATCGCGGCCAGCCATCTGGTCTCTGGTCGTGGCCGCGGAAATAAGTCCCGTCGCGGCGGCTATTCAGGAGGGCGCACACGTGGAGGCGGTCAGCACTCAGCAGCGATAGGCACGCGCCCCCAACAATGACAACAGGCCCCGCTGTCAGGTTTGCCTCAAGAAGGGTTCGGCTGGAATTGAGACGCTGCGCTGGTCCAGCCAGCTAAATATGGAGCCCACATAGTGGTGACTCATCTGCACTGCTTCGTGCGTCGGTCGCCCCTCGCGCGCTGTCTGCTGCTCAACTATCAACCAGCCGGCCGTGGCTGGATTTAAGGGCAGCCTCCGATTGCTGGAATCGCTTTGATGAAAATTATGTACCCGATGAAAAATTAGTTGCTGCTGCTTCTAGTTCGTACAATATAGATACAAATTGGTACACAGATACAGCGCTACAGATCACATCACAGGCGAATTGGGAAAACTAGCTGTCCATGACAAGTACAAGGATACAGATCAGATTCATACGACGAGTACCTACTAGAAAACAGGCCATCCGTCCAGGCCAAAGGTATCAGCTGGTCGGTACCGGCTGCAACAGCAACTGGTACCTTTGGCCTTGGACCAACCTAGTGGAGGACAATTGGCATCGGGTGGTGGTTCCAACCGGTTCCAATGCGTCAGCATAGCCACCGGTTTGAACCACCACCCGGTACCAAATGAAGGCGGCGCTATAGGCACCGGTTTATGGTGATGAAACGTGGCAGCTGCTAGGAGCTCAGACCTAAGCCACCGGTTGGTGCCTTGACCCGGTGCTATTGAACAAAATTTAGTACCGGGTCATTGAAACCAACCGGTGCCTTTGGCCCGAGCCTATAAATACCCCAGCCGCTCCCCTCCTCAAGCTGCCGTGAACTCACTATTCATGGCAGCTGAGTGAGGTGAGGGGAAACGAATTTTTGCTTTTTTTCTGAAAAAAGGTTAGTTATTTTTCTTTATAACTTAGCAATTAATTTTTAGAAACAGTTATTACTTGATTTAGTTTATACATGTGATAATTATTTTTATTTGTAGCATCTTATTGTAGTTATATGCGTTATCAATTTATTTTATATTTGAATACTATCAAACTATTGTATTTATATGTTTTATCAATTTATTTGATAAGTGAATAGTATCTATTTATTATAGTTATATGCATTATCAATTATATAAATATATTGTTATAAATTGGTAGTATGAATGTACTATTTGTACAGTACAATGATGTATATAAATGTATTGTGGACCCAGATGAGTCGGCAATGGATGTACATGGCCGACCGGCGTTCAAAGGAGTTCATAGATGGCATGCATGAATTCATAGAAGCGGCCGAGAAATACAACTATGGTGGTTTCGTTCGTTGTCCATGCAAATTCTGTAAGAATGAGAAGGATTACTCATCATCAAGAACCATCCATAGTCACTTGTTCAATAGTGGTTTCATGCCGATTACTATGTTTGGACCAAGCATGGCGAAAGAGGAATTGTGCTGGATAATAATGTAGAAGAAGAGGACAGGATTCCTGACTTTGCAGCTAATTATAATTCCTTTTTCAATGACACTGCAATGGGTGAGCCTGAAGAAGATACTGAAGGATACGTTGTAGAAGATGATCTTGGTCAGATGCTGCGTGAAGCTGAGGAAGGTTGCGAAACAAAAAAGAAATTGAGAGATCTGAAGCGTATGTTGGAGGACTACAGAACATTGTTGTACCCTGATTGCAAACAAGACCAAAAGAAGTTGGGTGCCACATTGGAATTATTGCAATGGAAGGCATCAAATAGTTTGTCTGACAAGGGATTCGAGGAGTTGCTGAAACTTATAAAAAACTTACTCCCTGAGGGTAACACCTTGCCGGAGACAACATACGAGGCAAAAAAAATTGTTTGTCCTTTAGGATTAGAGGCACAGAAGATACATGCTTGTCCTAATTACTGCTTCCTATATCGAGGTGAGTATGAAAATTTGGATTCATGCCCTGTATGCAACGCATGCCGGTATAAGATCCGTCGAGATGATCTAGGCGACGTTGAGGGGATGCGTGTCAAGAAGAGGGTGCCTGCCAAGGTAATGTGGTATTTTCCTCTAATACCACGTCTGAAACGTTTGTTCACGAACAAAACGAATGCTAAATTGATGCGATGGCACAAAAAAGAGCTTAAGAAAGACAATATATTGAGACACCCCGCTGATGGGTCGCAGTGGAGAAAAGTGGACAGAACATTCCCAACATTTGCAAATGATGCGGGGAATATAATATTCGGCTTAAGTACGGATGGCATGAATCCTTTCGGTGAGCAGAGCAGTGGCCATAGTACCTGGCCTGTGACACTCTGTATATACAACCTTCCTCCCTAGTTGTGTATGAAGCGGAAATTCATTATGATGCCGGTGCTTATCCCCGGCCCGAAGCAACCCGGTAACGATATAGATGTGTATCTGAAACCACTGATTGAGGATCTTCTATTGTTGTGGAAAGAGGAGGGTGTTCGTATGTGGGATGCGCACGCAGAGGATCATTTTAACGTTCGTGCATTGCTTTTCGTATCCACCAACGATTGGCCAGCACTAAGTAACCTCTCTGGACAATCCAATAAGGGTTATAGGGCATGCACCCATTGTTTAGAAGAAACCGACAGCATGTACCTCAAGCACTGTAGGAAGATCGTGTATATGGGTCATCGTCGATTTCTTCCGATCAAGCACCCATTAAGGAGGAGGCATGCTCACTACGATGGAAAGGCAGATCATCGTACCAAGCCTAGCCACCGTTGTGGGAAAATGGTGTTTGAAATGGTCAAAGATATAAAAGTAGTATCCGGAAAAGGACCCAGCAGCAAATCGGTGCAGAGTGATGACGGACGTGCACCTATGTGGAAGAAGAAGAGTATTTTTTGGGAGTTACCTTATTGGGAAGTCTTAGACGTCCGCCACACAATTGATGTGATGCACCTAACAAAAAATCTTTGTGTGAACCTTCTAGGTTTTCTTGGTGTCTATGGTAAGACAAAGGATACATTGGAAGCGCGGCAAGATCCTCAATGTATGAAACAACGAGCCACCCTACATCTAGAAAAAAGGGATAAAGGACGTCATTATCTAGGTCCTGCGTGCTACACTCTTAGTAAGGAAGAGAAGCAAAGTATGTTCGACTGTGTGAATAGTATCAAGGTCCCATCAGGCTACTCTTCGAATATAAAGAGGCTACTGAACTTGAAAGAGAAGAAATTCGCACACGTAAAGTCCCATGACTGTCACGTGTTGATGACGCAATTGATTCCAATTGCACTTAGAGGTATTCTACCAGCTAATGTTCGAGCAACAATCATAAAGCTATGCGCCTTTCTCAACACAATTTCTCAGAAGGCAATCGATCCATCGAGTTTAAGCAGGCTACAAGAGGATGTTGTCCAAAGTTTAGTCAGTCTTGAAATGATATTTTCTCCATCATTCTTCAATATTATGACGCATCTTCTAGTTCACCTGGTCAAAGAGATTGGTATTCTCGGTCCTGTTTTCCTTCATAATATGTTCCCTTTTGAACGATACTTTGCAGTCCTAAAGAAATATGTTCGTAATCGGGCTCATCCAGAAGGAAGCATTGCGAAGGGTTACGTCACAGAGGAGGTCATTGAGTTTTGTGTTGACTATGTGGAAGAACTCTGCCCAATTGGGATTCCAGTATCACGTCATGAGGAGCGGCTGATTAGAAAGGGCACACTTGGAAGAAAATCAGTAAATGCCACAGATCATGCCACGTCGAGCAAAGCACATCTCACAGTTCTGCAATAATCAGCCTTGGTGGCTCCATACATGGAGGAGCACATGCAAATTATGCGAAGCATATACCCTTTGAAGTCTGAGACATGGATTACAAAACATCATAACGATACATTCGCCACCTGGTTGCAGAAGGAAGTTATGGCTAATGATCAAATTCATGAGCAGCTAGCTTGGTGGCCAGGGGTCCGGCAAATTCAATCTTGATGTACCAAGGATATGAAATTAATGGTTACACATTTTATACAAGAGCCCAAGATAACAAGAGCACCAATCAAAATAGTGGTGTCTGTATAGATGCCACCGACTTTAGTGGCCAAACGAACTCATATTTTGGTTACATTGAAGAGATCTGGGAACTCGACTATGGGCCGTTGAAAATACCTCTATTTCGTTGTCAATGGGTTAAACTCACAGGAAAAGGTGTCGATATCGACGAGTACGGAATGACAACGGTAGACCTAAAAGAGCTTGGCTATCGAGACGAACCATTCGTCCTAGCTAAAGATGTCACTCAAGTTTTCTATGTGAAAGACATGTCTAGCAAACCGAGAAAGAACAAGTCCACGAATAAATCAAGATTTGTAGGTGCCGGAGATGAGCCAAAGCGCCATATTGTTTTGGCAGGAAAAAGGAAAATTGTGGGAGTCGACGATGTCACAGATGAAGAAGAATACAATAAGGTTGAAGATATGAATCCGTTCGCAGTGGAGGTTGACACAAGTATTCTTTTAGCCGAAGAGGAGGCTCCGTACGCACGTCATGATCATAATGATGGGATGATTGTAAAGCGAACAATCGTTAATATTCCCTTAGTTGAATGATTATGTCTTGTAATATTTTATTTGAACATTATTAGATTTCTTATGCAATGAATTGATTTATTGGACAATTAAATGATTTATTATGCAATTATTTGATTTATTATGCAATTAAAATGATTAGTTATGCACCTAAATGATTTATTATGTAGTAATTAGAATTATTGTGCATTTAAATGATTTATTATGCAATTATTTGATTTATTATGCAATTAAAATAATTAGTTATGCATCTAAATGATTTATCATGTAGTAATTAGAATTATTGTGGACTTAAATGATTTATTATGCAATTAAAATAATTAGTTATAATAATTAGTTATGCACCTAAATAATTTATTATGTAGTAATTAAAAGAAAGCCTTAGGTACCGGTTAGAATTGTCAACCGGTACCTAAGGCAGGCAATTCGAAAAAAAAGGGGTGGGCGCGGGTTCGAACCGTGGCCGCGGCGCACAAATTACACAGAGTTACCATTGAGCTATCGAGGGATTTCAGATGTTATCCCGCCAGAAATCTACAAAAGTAAATTTCAAAGACCCTAAGGCACCGGTTTTCGTTCCCCACCCGGTGCCAAAGGGGAATTCAGTTCCCGCCCGTTGGGCACCTAAGGCACCGGGTGGGAGGTCGCCCGGTACCTAAGGCTTTCCTTAGGCACCGGTTAGATACCCAACCGGTACCTAAGGCTGCCTTAGGTACCGAGTGAATTTATCACCCGGTGCCAAAGGCTTACACCATATAAGCATCGGCCCTCTCCATCTTCCTCCACTCGCTGCCGCCCTCTGCCGCCTCGACCTCCGCCGCCTCAACCTCTGCCGCCATCGCGCCGCCGCCCCACGTCGACGCTCCTCGCTCTGCAGCTCTGCGCCACCGAGCACCGCTCCCGTGCGCCGCCGCCGTCGATCCGCCGCCCCACCGTGCCTTTTCGCCGCCCGTTCGTCACCGGAGCTAGGTGAGGTGGTGAGGAAGCCCAGCCCATACCACATTTCCCCTCTCTCTGTCGCTCTATCTCGCCGGCGATTCCTTACCGAAGCCGCGGCCCCCCCTCGCCGTCGAGCGGCCACCTCCGGCCACCACCGCACCTCCTAGACCCCCTAGCCACGTTCCCCGTCGCCCCCTCTCCCTCCCCGGCCTAACCCCGCCACGAACCGAGCCCCGGAGCACCATTTTCGGTGTACTCCAGCGGTCCGCCGCCGCATCTGCTCGCCGCCGGCGCAAAGCGCCGCCCGCCCAAGCCGCCGGCTCCGCCTAGCGCCAAGCCGCGCCGTCGCCCGAGCAGAGCCGAGCCGCAGCTGAGCCAGCAGCCGCGTCTCAAGCCGCCCCACCCTGTTTCAGCCATTAGATCGAGATCCAACGGATCAGATCTGTTAGATCCGAGCCGAACCAAAGCCGCCCCGGCGCTTTTGCTAAGGAGACCCTAAGTTTCTTCAAAATTAACCCACAGTCCTTCCTAGTTCAAAAGAAATTCCAAAGAGGCCCTTTATAGATTTTTCTTGCAAATAAATCCCTAGAATCTTGTTTTAGCCATATCTTTCACATTTTGACTCCGATTTTAGCGATTCTTGCATCTTGCATCTGTTAGATCTGAGCCGAACCAGAGCCGCCCCGGCGCTTTTTCTAAAGAGACCCTGAGTTTCTTCAAAATTAACCCGCAGTCCTTCCAAGTTCAAAAGAAATTCCAAAGAGGCCCTTTATAGATTTTTCTGGCAAATAAGTCCCTAGAATCTTGTTTTAGCCATATCTTTCACATTTTGACTCCGATTTTAGCGATTCTTGCGCTCACGCGATCCTTGCATCGTGCATCGTGCAAGTAACTCATGTATTTATCATGTAACTCGTGTATTTCTATAACTCATGTATTTATCATGTAACTCATATATTTATCATGTAACTCGTGTATTTCTGTAACTCATGCATGTATTTATGTATTATGAATTCTTTATTCTTAATTATGAAATCAAACATGACGCTCTCTCCTTCTTATCAACTTCTTAACAGCGATCGGTCTCTCGCTAACTCTCGTTGTCTCCTTGTCCCCGACGCTCTCTCGCTGTCTCCCCACCGACGCTTTCTCGCTGTCTCCTCACCGATGCTCGGTCTCTCGCTCACACACGCGCACGCACACACACACACACACACACACACTCACACTCACACACTCTCTCACACACACTCACACTGACTCACACACACACAAACTCGCTCTCTCTTTCTCTGTCCCACTAACACACAAACACACACACACACACTGACTCACACACACACACACACACACTAACTCTCTCTCTCTTTATCTGTCCCTCTCACACACAAGCACACACACACACACACTCTCTCTCTCCCTCTAACATACATACACTCTCTCTCTCACACACACACTATCTCTCTCTCTCTCTTTCAAACACGCATATTCGTTCAAAGAATAGAATTCTCCTGCTTCATTTAAGGATGGACACATACTCTAACACATTTTTACGGTTTCAGTTAAGGATGGACCCCTTCGGTGATGACGAGGTCGCCAAGCAGTACATGTTGGATGCAATAAACGAAGATACGAGGGCCAACACCACACAGCCAATCACTGAAGAAGATGCTCGGACAGCTGATTCGTTCTTGAATATGTTTGGAGATGCTGATGAAGAAGATGATGACTTTGCACCGCCGCCCAATCAACAGCAGCATGTTTCAGTATGAATGTTAAAACTATATGCATGGTGACTTCAGTAGATTAGTTTTGCGATTAACATATCTTTTCTGTAATTTAGTCGACCTCCGCATCGACTTCGTTGAGCCAGTCAAAAGGGAGACGCCAGCCAACCAAGAAAATGGAGGGAAGACAGGTCGTCACAGAAGTGGACGCAGAGGGCTGTCCAAGTGCTCCAGAGGCTGCTAGCACAAAATTTGCCTACCAATGTGGGGTTATTGTTCGGGCAAGAATTCCGATCACCACAAGACTATGGAAAACGAGCAAACCCGAAGAATAGCAACACGCCGTGCCTGCACATCAAAAGGAAATGCTATGGGCAGAACTCAAGGATATGTTCACTCTTCCTGAAGGAGTTGACCAAGAATTTGTGAAGAAATGTGCCTCGAAAAAGATGGCCCTTGCCTTTGCAACTTTCAAGAAGAAGTTGTACTTAATTACATCAAGAAGGATAAGGAGCCGAACTGGGACGATCTTCCTCAGGTTAAACCATACTGGGAGGAGTTTAAACAATACAAACTATCAGAGGAAGCCCAAGAAAAATCCGAATAGGCCAAGGTGAATGCAGCAAATAAGAAGTATAGCCACCACCTTGGGGCTACCGGGTACAAGAAGTCAGTAAAAAAATGGCAGAAGATGGAGCAGGACCTTATGGATAGAGGCATCAGGGCAACGACTTGGGATTGGCCGGATAGATCCAAGTGGTGGTTATTTGCTAATGGCGTGACACTAAACCAGTTGGATGGAAATTTGGTCGTGCCCGAGCATATACAAGAAGTGTCCCGCAATCTAGTCGCTGCAATAGATGAGACCCAACAAGGAACATTCCAGCCTCAAAGGGAGAATGATGAGCTGATAAGGGCATTAAAGAATCCGGAACACCCTGGACGAGCCCGCGGCATCGGCGTGGCCCATGGAAAATTGTTTGGGCCGGAGATTCCTCTTACAAGACTCACCGAAAGAGCAAAGCCGAACAGGAAGAGAAACTTCGTGCCATGCAAGAAGAGATGACAAGGAAGGTTGCGTCCTTGGAATCTCAGATGGATGCCAGGGTCAATAAGGCAGTGCAGCTAGCTCTGAGCCAAAGGGGCACTGCTGGGTCGCACCCGGATGTTGTGATAAGCCCGGTCTCTCAGCGACGCAGCAGCTGTGCATCCACAGCGGTGCCCAACGTACTAGCGGAACAACAACCCTAGATTGAGCCAACGGCGGTAGATAACCAGAGGTATCCAATGGGCGATGTCACCATGCCGACACCGTGCGAGCTTCATGTGCGAGCAAGAAATATATCCATTCATGTCGCATACGGGTCAGCCCTGCCCTTGAATCCTTCTACTACAATTCATGGAAGGCCGATACCCCCTGGCTACACCTCCGTCACAATCGAGCAGATAGTTGGAAACAATGAGGTTCTTGAGCTCGACTTCGTTGGAGGGGATGGAGAGAAGACATTGGGAGACGCACTGCACGGGGTCGTTCTATGGCGCAAGGCCGACATCAAACTTACTGCAAGCACAACGGCTCCCGTGCAGACCGATCGCCAGTCTCCGCGGTCTCCCTCACCGCTGTCCCCACAACCACCTCCTTCACCACCATCTCCGCCGGCGCAAAGGGCCACGAGTACTCCAACTCCTCCTGACCCAGAAAAAGGAAAGAAAAAGACAGCATCCCTCCCAGCGGCTGGACCCTCAAAGAAGAAGCAGAAAATGGTTGAAAGAAAATTAACCTACGAGAAAACTGCTGAGGAGTTGGAAGAGGAGACTGCTTGATATATAAAAGAACAATTGGAGCCTAAAGTCCCCCCGCCGAGGGAAAAGGTACCTCTAGAACTAGTGAAAAAGCATCTCGCAAACCTAGACAACCCTCCAAAACCGAAAAGCTTACCCTCGGACTATGATCGTACTCTGACAAAAGCACACAAGGTGAGAAATCTGAAGAAAAAATGTGGCAAGACCATTCCTCAGCTTGGCACACAACAAAAAGGACTCGAGCCCCTCCGGGTGCCAGGGTTGCCACTCCTACACCCGATGGACGTACAACTCCAGGTGGACCTACAGGCCACGATATTTCTTTCTGAAACTGGATTAATGCTAGAGGAGGCAACGGGGCAAGTGGAGGCGGAAATCCCTATCACTCCCGTTCTTACTCCATTCCAGCATGGAAAACCTTTTGTCACTGAGGAAGAGGAGAAAAATCTAGGCACGCAGATGTTCAATTTGCATAGATGGTACCTACAAATGTCGAAGGACCAAGGGAAAATGTTTTGAGTCAAGTATCGTGACCATGATTTCTTCCGCGGGGAGGAGGACTTCTGGGTGTACATCAAAAATTTATATCACATTTACTATCGACAAGCCCTCGACGCCTCTATCATCACCATTTGGGTTTTGTAAGTATCACTTACCTCTACATTAATACTTTTTGTTAACAAGAACATAATTATATGTGTGCATTATAAAATTTCTATTGTATCGTTTAGACAGAAGACCCAAAGAAGCCGAAAACATGGATGTCACCATCAGATCGGCTTCATGTCTCCTTTGCTAGTCAACCAGAAAGTGCTCAACGAAAATTACAAGGAAACGTGCCAAAACATGTACGATTCGTTGACTAGGCAAAATTACAAATCCTATATATTCAATCCATACAACTTTGGGTAAGCCTTGGTCGACTCAATTCTCTGTTATATTACTAAATAAATACTAAGTCGTCTAATGCATGTATGTATATATCCTATCTATATCCGCAGTTATCATTGGATTTTACTCATACTTTCTGTAGAGACCGGCAATCTTATAGTCTTTGACTCAATGAGAAATCCAAAGTCCGCAATCCAACATAACATAGACCCCTTGAACAGGTAAGTTCAGTTTGCACAATCAAATATTTTTTTCTGTTAATAACAATTCCTGAATATCAAACTTAACTTTGAGCGCAGGGTTTGGAAAAAAATTATGAAAAATAACAAAGGACGTGGTCAATGGAGGCCCGAACTGAACGTTAACATGGATTATCCGGTATGTTGATTCATAAAGATTTGTTTAGTTAAGTATATAATCCCAAATTGTTCTAAATTGAGTAATTTATTTGTTTCTCCTTAAGTGTGCGAGACAACAACGAGGAACTGATTGGTGCGGGTACTACGTATGCGACTACTTGCACATCATGACTCCATGCGGGAAGGTTACTGATGAAGACACGAGAGTACGTCCAAACTGTTTACTAGTATATTTTCATAATTGTACTAACGCACATGATGTTAATCCTTTTTTTTCTAAATGATAGATGTCTCAAATGGGGGATGAATGTTACTCTACTGATCGGATCAACGCCGTGTGCGAGCAGCTCGCCGGATTCATTTTGAACGAGATCTTGGATCCTAGAGGCGAGTTCTACCACGACGGTCACATCCATAGAGGACTTCCATCGACCTCCTGAGGGGACTAATAGTTGGACTACAAACATAATTTGTACATTTGTAAATATTTTTAAACATTATGTCTTGATGTTTGTAAATTTGTAAATATATTAGTTCATCTAATTAGCTTAATTATATGCTCGCATTTCACTTTTAGTTAGTTTCAAATATTATCTGAAAACGAACACGAATGACCAATGAACGTATAGTACTGTAGAACACAAATGGAAGCCTAAGGCACCGGTTGAAAAACCCGGTGTCTTAAGGCGAGGCTATTGGTCGCAGTTGCGGGGCACCGGTTGGGGAACCGGTTCCTTTGGTCCTTCTCAGCCGGTGCTGAAGGCCTGTTTTCTAGTAGTGTGGTGCAGGTACGGAAATCAGTCACATTGGTCATACTGTTGTTCGTAGCCATACTCGTGATTTACATCTTAAGCAGAGTG